>NW_020654748.1:23636834-23695874 GCF_003589595.1 Hyposmocoma kahamanoa
TAATTATAATAAATAGTATATTGTAGATTCATTATTTCATTGATACTACATTACTTTATTAAAACATTTTATTATTTAAAGCAATTTAATAACTTTGTTATTCAATTTATTAGTGATTATTATTTTTTAAGTCTTAGCTACGCCTTTACTGCATGTTCGCCAATAAACAAATACTGAGATACTAAGTTCATCCAAGAAATAAATATTAGATAACACCACATACGCTGTTCCGATCCCAAATTAAGTAGCTAATGCAGTTGTGTTATGGAAATCGGAAACAACCACGGTACCATGAACACTCAGACCCGAGACAATATCGAAAAGTTAGTTTTCGCTGAACCGGCCGGGGATCGAACCCGGGACCTCAGAGATGGCGACGCCATGAAAACCGGTATACAAAGTCACTCGACCACAGAGGTCGTGAGGGACAAAGTTCTTTCCTTGTGTTTCTGTCGCCAAGCAGTAATCTGAGCGTGACTGTGTTCTGGGCACATGAGACTTATCGACTTTTTGTCTCAGGGTAACGGGGTGGCTCAGTTTGGCACAACAAATGTTATAAGTAGGCGTGTTTCTTGTCACTTGATATCATAGAAAAAAAGGCTATCACAGCCAGCAAACCGGATCTGATTTTCTGTCTCTCGTATTCTAATATCTCCTCTGATCACAATGGAACAACCCTAGTTGAATACTTTACAATTAATATAATAATTACATGCAATTGAAACAAAAAAGGAAACTATTTTTCCGATCTAAATCGCGTATTTTTGTGTATTTTTAAACAATGTAAAGTGTAACAAGTAAAAAACGTGCAATAATCCTGAAACTTTGGTCGAAAAATAGTTCAAAATAATAATAGACCCAATAATTACTAGAACCGACGTCTTCACTTCGCAAACAGTGTCAGACGTTTTGCCATGTAAGGCACGGAACGAACTAGCGGACCTCACAAATTTTTCTATGTGCGTTTGTCGGATCTTTAATATTTGGCTTTCAACTACTTTTATACGTAGCGCCATCTATGAGAAATCTATGAAAGTATTTCGTCACCCAATTAGGTAACTTTACAGCTACCAGCCCCTGCCAGCCCTGGCTAGAGATATCGCTATTAACTATAATTAAATTTGTATTGAATTGATATTCAATTATTTTTGTGAAATTACTCCACTGGTTTGTTATAATTATTAATGCAAAAATATGGATGCAAATGCGAACACTTACAAATCATCGTCATCAATTCAGTACAAATTTAATAATGGTCCCAATGCTGCGCACTGATTTCCAAGAAACAGATTAGTTCCCACGCGGACCTAATGCATATAGGGAATTTCACACACATCCTTAAATTGCTTTATAGATGTGTGCAGGATTCCTCATGATATTTCCTTCACTGAAAAACCCGTGAAATGTAAATTCCGAAAAATAGAGAGGTGCAGGTCCGGATACGAATCCAACGCTCTCTGATTGAGACTCGGCAGGTCAAACCACTAGGCTACCACGGCAAAAAATAAATACTAAGCAAAATCGTGTCAATACTATAAGTGTACTAAAAAAACCGACCTTAAAAGTTCGTGGAATTACATCTATTTGCCAGGTTTTATTACACCGTTAGAGGTCAAATATTTTCTTCAAATATAAATAGGATCATTACTGAGGTACCCTCTTTCCACCAAAAAAAGAATCATCAGAATCGGTTTACAAATAATAGCGTAATATACATACAAAAAAAATACAGTCGAATTGAAAACCGCCTCCTTTTTCTGAAGTCGGTTAAAAATAATAAATCCATACATACTAGTGGGTGTATATGAGCTGATATAGATTAGACGCTGTAGAAACCACAAATATAGTTGACATTAAACAACTAGTTTCGATCCGAAGAGCATAAATGGTATAAGTATTTATTTATTTCATCTCATGGCCGCCCACTGCCATAAACAGACGAATTAATTAAGAAGCGTTTCGGCGCATCACTACTCTGTTACGAGCAGATTGTGGAATATATTAATGAAATCTTTAACAAATATATAATTTTTCACTTCTCATCATTGACTTACAATTACATGGACGTCGGGTCCGCGCTAAAAAGTGTCCGCACTTGTAAGGCGCTAAAATCGTATACAGAGCGCGACACTCCGCTTTAGTCTTCATTTGTTCGACTGACAGCGCGATACTGCGATGACATTACAATTTAAATTTCGAATAGGTTGACTTGGGACTTTTTTTCGTGGTTTTCGTATTAGACCCGTCGTCCATTTATTTGTAAGTCAATGCTTCTCATGCTCTAAAAGTATGTCAATATACCCTTAGGTAGCGGGAGTAAAAAGGAACTAATTTTTTTATTTATTTCGAGTGGATAGTGGACAAACTCAAACAGCCAGTCATCGAGTTTATAATCAGAAATAGAGACGAACCATGGGCCATCCATCTCATTACAAATTAGAAAGCTGAAATAGTATAGCGCCAACAACTGACCTGTGTGTACGTCTCCGTATATGTCAAAAATATTCTGTATTTATTGTAATAACGATAACAATATCTCTAACTATGGGAATCACGTTACATCGGTAATTAAGTATTAAATATGTAATTTTTCAATTTTCGTCCATTATAGCAAAGCTCAAGTTAAACTGGTCGATTTGAAGTGAAATAGTTGACGACACCCGTCAATTGTTTAGTATTCAGGTCGGCCAATCGGAGCGCAGTTGTCGCCGTAATGATTTCGCAAAATAGTTTTCAAACAATGTCATATCCTCGATGCAGCCAGTAGGATGCTCGGTTTTAATTCCGTGTTTTTTCCGCATAGACAATGGCGTCATATTATTTTCTCGTGTTAATGCGTTTGTTGTTTATGTCTGGTTGGAAAAAAAAATACAGCGAAACTTCAGAATTTTGATTCGTATTTTTGTTGTAGAGCGAAAACGATTGAATTTTTTTTTTGGAATCTAAGTGAAAAATAAAGTTTCCACCTCGAGACCTTATAAGACCAAACACAGGCTACTTACCTACTACACCTAAATGCTGTTTGAATTACCCTTGCTTTGCCCCCAACAATGATTAATGTGTTTAACTTTTAAATTACTTAATAACATTTAATTATTACAAAGTTATCTCGTGGTTAAATCAAAATTTATTACACAAAAAATTACTAGTTTTAGAGTGTAAACTTTATATATTTTTAACATCATATTTATTGATAGAAAAGGTTAAGTTTACCATTTTTGGTTAAAAGGAAATACCTTTTATTAAAGAGTGACTTATGATCTTTCAAAGTCAAATAAATCGTTATTTGATAGATTAGCAAATTACACTTGAAATCGTCAATTGATTAAACTTTACTGCTTATTTGTAAAGCAAATTTTCTTAAAAGAACGAGAAAGAAACTCTAGGGTTGGCCTTTGTGAATAGACCTTAACACATTCGTCATTTACTATATTGATATAATAAATAACAAATGCGTGTGTAAATATATGAAATAGAGACGAAATGTCATTTAATTTGTTTGAAAACTATTTTGCCACATCATTACGGTGACAACGACGCTTCGATCGGCCAGCCCGAATTCGAAACAATTAACGGGTGTCGTCAATTGTTTTACTTCAAATCGACTAGTTTAAATTGAGCTTTGCTATATGGCTAATGGACGAAAATTGAAAAAATACGTATTTAATATTTAATTACCTATGAAATGTGATTCCGTTTATTTTGTAGAGATATTGTCTTTATATTATTATAGAATATTGTTAGAATATACGAAGACGTACACACAGGTCAGTTGTAGACGCTGTACTATTTCAGAAGAGATTATATTTAAAAGTGTTATAAGACTCATTAGCCCGATGAGTTACCAGGGATGTTTTGTTTGTTTCTGGTTATATACTCGATGATAGAAACTAATTGAAATAATTGTGACTTTTTTATTAAAAAAAACCGACATTGAATCGAGAACGTCCTTCTTTTTTGAAGACGAGTCGCGACGCGAGCCGAAGCTGAACTACGCGCGTAGCTACGGCTAGATGGGAGATATCCCACATTATATAACACAAATTTTTCGACAGAAATTAAAAGAAAATTATCCAATAAAACTAGTTTCCAGTCAGATGTCAAACATTTCATTATTACCCTTAATCAACATTTTTCTACTTCTACATTTTTACAGCATAACCGCGCTGAATAGCCAAAGAAATTTGTTGCATCAAGTAAGATCCAGAGCATGGATCACAGCCTCTATCTCCAAGCCGATGACCCAACTCCCTGATGCATTCCCTGAAGGCTCTTTTGTGTTGAATATTGTGTTGCTTAGTTTTAGAAACGTAGAAAGTGTTTTATAGTATATCAATATTAAATAAATAGTTTTTGTGTTGTTACGATACATAAATACTTTAAGTGAAAATGTTACTAACAGGTGTCTGAAATACCTGAAACAAAGAATTTGTATTCTATTTCTCTAAGGCTCGGCAACAAGCTCTACTGCTACTACCTACATAAATCTACTATGCACCTTAACGTCGTTGGACTTTTTAGAAGATTAAGTTTCATACAGTTCTTATAGCAAACAAATACACATGTGGCATGTAAATATCATGTTTGATAAATAGTTACACAGCCAAGTCAAGGATGTATTTAATTCCTATCGGACATCGGAATGTACTCGCGCGCATAATTTAGTGATCGCTCTTTAATCATCGTCATTTGTTACTGCATTTGGTATATTCATTAGGTTGGTTCTCTTCGTAAGGTTTTTAAAATTTGCTTCTTCAAGTTGCCAGGTGTTTTTAGTAGAAGTAGAGCTACTTGTGAATGAGCTCAATCAGGGAAATACTGCAATACACCACACACTTACACGTCCATTTATATATGTATATAGGTCACGAAGTATATTTTATTTCTTTCTTTATTTTCTTACTTCTTCATTAGAATCACCCTTTTAGAAATAATAAAATCTTTTTTTTTTTGTTACACGCATGCCTTTCACTGTAGTTGTAAACCATAACCGTACAGACTCACTTATATTTATATACTTTATAATGATTGGATTCAATCCAAGTTAGAAGGGAATCCAAGGAAAGAAGTTTTGATTTTTTATAATAGTTACCCCTAACTGAACACTGCCTCCTAAGATACAGTCTTTGATTAGTTTAGGAGGCAGAATCTCTAAATTTGGTACGCTTTATTTTATATTTTGTGCTACGTTATATCTATACCAATAAAATTTTGTTAAATAAATAATAAAATTGCTGCTCTGTACTCATTATAAGGCAAAAGTGTTAATAAAGATATATTATTATTATTATTATTATTTTCGTATTTATTTTATTTTAAACTCTCGCCTCTCCCAAGGCCTAAAAAATTAATTTTGAATTTTTAAATGGGAGAGGCGGTATTTCCCGGCAATGGCACATTATTATTATTATTATTATTATTATTATTATTAATCATACTTATTTCTAACGCCAAGCAATAGCGTCAGTAGGTACCTATAACCATGGACAAATAACTCAAGAAAACTGCTAATCTCCATATTACAGACCATAGCTCTGAAAAAGGTCAAAATTTTGTGTTAGATCTAGATGGCGCTGATCGATCGCTTATAAGTAGTCTATATCATATTATACCAAGCACAAGTCCGGTCGTGCATGGAGTACTGCTGCCACCTTTGGGATGGCTCTGCTACATACCAACTGGCCACCTTGGATTCAATCAACAACCGTGACACTAGGCTTATAGGTGACTCAGATTGGTAAACGCAAGCTGCAGAGTCTTAAGCACCGCCGTAAAGTTGCCTACATAACGGGATTTTACAGGATATATCACGGAGAGTGTGCGATAGAACTTACAATTTAATTCCACTAAAAAAATCGGAATCAGGTCAAAGGAACTCCATTTTGTGAAACATAGATACGCCTGCATTTTGGCACTGTTAAATTTGACAAGGTTGGCATCGACCAACCGGAGGCTGCCTTAAGTGTCAAATTCAAATTAGTTCTCATGGACTCGCAACAATATTGGATTTCTTCTCTACTGACCCTTGCATTGGTCAAGTACCTATCAACAGTGCTGTCATCAGCATAGCCGAAGGTACCTGGAATGAACATGTAGATGATACGCAGCAGAAAGAGAGTTGCAAACAATACGGAAACCTGAGCAACGACATCTATCGCCCAATGTTCGGAAGAGTAGCCTTCTAAGTTTAATGGAATCGAATGCTCGCTCAAGAAACCCGAGATCCAATAGCAAAGGTCAGTGGGACGTCCATAACAGGGAAGCTTACTTAAAAGACTCACGTGTCTGAGCTTGTCAAAAGCTTTGGAAATATCCAAAGATACTTGCTCTTCAATAGTGAACCTTATATGAAAGACATACACAAGAAGATGGCACATAGACAAGGAAGAAGAATAGTCTTGTAGAGTATGGAAATGACTGAGATAGATCTATAATTGATAGGGTCAGCTCTGTTTCCTTATGTTTAGCACTGGTTGGACATTTGCAAGCTTCCACGACCTGGAAACTACACCAATCTCAAGTGAGAGGCGATACAAGTGCGTGAGAACAGAAGACAAATAAGGCGCACAGGTACTCATTAGTGACGATCATATTATACCTTGACATTGTATTTTAATTGAAAAATTGTGGCTTTTATAATAAATATGAAATAAATTGTACTATTCTATGTTTTCATAACAAAAATTCCAATGACAAAAACTCACCGAGAAGAATAAATATAACAAATTCAGACCTAAACACGGTTAGCTAAACGATCTCAATCGAATTTTAATTAGAATCAATCAGAATAGCGGGGGTGGACACGTACTACGTGTTTCAAAACACTCTCGCAATGATAAAAGTCAATGTCGTTACGTAAAATTGGACAAAACGTTGCAACAAATAGTGCAAATATGTTCTATAGTAACATTCAATATTAAACCATATTTATATATTTAACGAAATAGATAATACAATATTATTCTGGACAACATGCCTTATTCAAATACAAATATCTTCATTTCAAATTACTCTTAAAATCCTATACGTCCCACTGCTGGGCACGGATCTCGTTTCGGGCCATAGCCCACCGCGCTGACCCAATGCGGGTTGGGAACTTCACACTTTTTCCGACGATTGTGTGCCTTCTTCGACGTGCCCGGTTAATCACGACGTTTTCTTCCATCGAAAAGATCATAGTAAATTTCGCACATAAATTCCGAAGAACTCATTGGTGCAAGCCCGGATTCGGACCTCCGGCCTGTGCTTGAATCGCGCTAGGTCTAAGAATTGAATGAGAAACTCTAGAGGTTGTTCTTAGCAAGTAGAGAAATAGAGTTGCATTTATTCATATTTATAATTTACTATATTCATTACAAATACAATGTTGCATTACATTAGTAGTAAAAGTAGAGCTCTTGTAAAAGAGTACGTTCAGGGAAGTACTGCCACCTTTCCTATTTCTGCCGCCAAGCGGTAATGTGAACATTGCAGCCGATTTGGAAGGGTAAGGGTGCTGCTGAAATTAAAAAAAAAAATACAAAAATGTTTATTTCTCTCTGAGGGAGATGGCTGACAGTGGGGACTGTCCACTGATCGGCCACTTGCTGAGAAGGACGAGGTCACTTTTAGAAATAAAATACTAACATACTCACTAAGTTTGTACTAACAATTTATGGATCACGGTTGTCTGAAATAAATACTTTTTATTTTATTTTATTTATTTTATTTTTTTTTTAAAGTTTACAACTTAGGTACATTTAGTAAGTTTACAAGTTACATACCTTTGAGAGAGCTGGAGTCTGCACTAGGAAGAACCTGTGTTGCAGAAAATTGCAGGCACATAGAACTTGTCAACTTGTGTCTCAGGGTGATGGAGGCAATGGCAGCGCCCCTAAGATCTTTGCGAAGTAAAGCTCTGAGTGGCACTGCGACTATTATGGATACGCGTGTTGTTTATCACTTGTTCTTCTCACGACTTGTTCGTCCCGTCACTTGATATTATAAAAAAAAAGAATTAACAGGCGCATGGATTTTGTCAACTTATGTAGGTATATTACAGGATAACCGGCGCAGTAGTGAACCAGTAGATCTTACGAATTTTTCTGTGTTTATTGCAGATATAGTTTTTGCTTTTTTAACGACTTGTTTGCCGTAGCACCATCTATGAGAAATTTATTCCTTCACTCTAAAAGTTACCTTTACATCTCTTTTTAAGTTTATTGTATGTCACAAGGTTACTTTTTTTAATAATCATTATAACAAACTAGTGGAGTAACATTACCATTAGCCTGATGTATCCCACTGCTGGGCAAAGACCTCCACCTGATCCCTTCACGCATCCCGAACTTGAGCTAACTGCACCCAAGCCTTGTTGTAGACGTCCAGTTCGTCACACTATCGTTTCCTCGGTCTGCCGCGGGGCTTTACGCTTTTAGGGCTCTATTGGGTGGTTAACAAGGCCCACAGCAATCTGAGTTTGGGAGCGCAGTGTCGTGTTCCGAATTCGCTCGGTCCTTTTCACACCAAGTTAAGCTGCGCTACATTGCTCGTTGACAGACCCCGAGTTTGAACTTTTGGATCTTTGTAAGTGACCAAGTCTGTGCACCGTAAGTTAATATGGGAAGGGAATATTACACAGAGACATTCAATAAACCTTAAAAAAATCATAATTTAATTTATCACCTTGCATTTCAATCTACTGGAACCAATGTTGACGCACAAATATATTTAAATTTCAAATTAAATTTCCATATAAAATTAAACATTAAAAATAATAATTAATTTATATCAAGGTTTTCGCGATTTCTTCATATCGAACTGCATGCTGCATATCAATTATATGTTAATTCCAAGTACCTTTGCGTATGCTGATGACAGCACAGTTGTAGATAGGTACTTGACTAATGCAAGGGTCAGTGGAGAGGAAATCCAGTCTTGCCGAGAGTCCATGGTTAGCCGTTTGGATTTGACGCTCAAGGCAGTCTCTGATTGGGGCGATGCCAATCTTGTCAAATTTAACGCTATCAAAACGAGTATATTCGACGATGTCTATTCTACACAAAACGGAGTCCCTTTGAGCTGACTCCGACTTTTCACGACATACCGATAGCTGACTGTCTTCAGCTACTTGGAATGGAGCTGTCGTCCAATTTAAACTTCAAAGTTTGAAGCCATGGCCAGCAATGTAGCAAGGAGGCTTGGCATCCTTTCCAGGGTGATGCGTTACTTTACACCGGGACAGTTGCTTCAGCTGTACCAAGCACAAGTCCGGTCGTGCATCCATGCACGACCACTTAGTTACCATTTCTGTTATTGTTAATATAAGAAGTACTCCAGTACTGCTGCCACTTTTTGGATGGCTCTGCTACATACCAACCGGCCACTTTGGATTCAATTGACAACCGTGCCAAGAGGCTTATAGGTGACTTGGAATTAGTGGAGGCGAAGCAGCAGAGCAGTATTTTACAGGATACATCACGGATAATGTGCGATGGAATGACACGATTTAATTCCGCCTTCCCCTTTCCATCACCGGGGGACTAGACGTAGGGCTTGGATATACCCCAATGTTGTGGATATTCCAAAGATTCGCACGAAGTGTTACGCTTCCACATTCATATGGCGAGCGGCCATGGAGTGGAATTCGCTGCCTGCAGACTTGTTCCTTGAACGTTATAGCTTGGGCCTTTTTAAAGCGAGAGTGTATAGGCTTTATTTAGGTATGTATGCTCCATCGTCGACCTCATCGTCACTTTCCGTCAGGTGAGATGAAGGTCAAACGCGCACTTATAATTTATAAAAAAAAAAACTGGAACAATTAAACCCATTAATTAATTAAACCCATCGTCACGGCTATGGCTGTTTAACGTTGGTTTGTTTGAAAAAACAAATACACGCGATCTGGAAAGAATAGTTTCATTTCCAATCTTTAGTTTTATTGAATGTTATGATGTTTTATTTTTTTAACCGACTTCAAAAAAGGAGGAGGTTCTCATTTCGATTGTATGTTTTTTTTGTATGTATGTTATGCGATAACTCCCGATATTTGTGCACCGATATTCACGATTCTTTTTTGTTGGAAAAGGGTCCCATTTAATTTTGAAGAAAATCATCCACCTCGAACGGTTCTGTTTTACGCATGAAGATTCATTTTTATAAATATTGCCTACATTTTATTATAAGGAGCAATTATTTTAATGGTTGATTTTGCTATTCTCCAATTCAAGGCGTTTTTCTCTCTCAATATACTTTGAGTAGTGAGAACCGATTTTTATCATCTCCTGTGTCAAGTCCCGTATAGAGGCGAACTAGGGGATGAATCCGGGTTTGCGCACTTTCCGGTAAACGATTTCAAAAAAAACTTGGCAAATAGATGTAATTCCGTATACGTACTTTGGAGGTCGGTTTTTTTAGTACTCTGCACTGAGATTTTATAATAATTATAACTATAAAATAATCGAATATCATGGCAGTAAAAAATTGTGACGTTCAATGAACTTAAAAAAACCTATCGTTTTATTATTTAATGTTTTTATCATTTATTTAAAAACAAGTACATGCGATCCGGAAAAAATAGTTTCATTCTCAATCTTTCAGTATTTGTAAGTCAGTAAATAAGTCAGTATTTGTGTTTTTGGTGGAAGAGATGATAAATAGTACGGTCAAAGTGTAATTTGGTAGATCGATGGTTCGAAACCCAGTAACGGCATATACCTATATCATCTAAAGTAGCATACATTTGTGAATGTTTAGCAATTTAGCAATACCTCTAGTTAACGTTAAAGTAAATATCCTGGTGAAAAAAGTTCACAACTGCTGGAAATCTTTTGAAGTCCACCACCCGCAACCTAACTCCCTCCCTTCCTGTTCTTAGAGGAGACTAGTGTAATGGGATGATAATGAGGTCACGATCCTGCTTGCAGTCAAAATCGCATATTCAAGTAAAAAGCTCTACCTTATAATACTAAAACGTCCAAAAAAGTTGTTTTAAACAATTACATACACACAACTGCCATCTCTCACCTATTCAGAAGGTTAAATATGAATAAAACAGTGTAAGGTCACGAAAACGGTTAAAGCGAGCCATCATATACGAATCAGAATAGTTTTAACATGTTCGCAATTATTCATTATTGTACATATGTCATGGGCAAAATCGCATTGCAATGTTTTATGGTAATAAAATAATAAAATTTTATTTTGATTGAAATGGGGGCTTCATTACAAATAATTTAATTCATAAAATTTAGTTCGCTATTTTTCTAGCTTCTTCTCTTTATCGTGTCGATGTTTTATTTTATTTTAGAACTTAAGTGTTTTATTCATATCGTAGGTTAACACATTTCATGTGAATTAATCAAATTTACTACCTTAAAGATCAGTACTGGGCATCGTTAATGGTACAAAAATGCAAAAAACTGGGATTTGCAAGACATTTTTTTCAACAATTACTAACCTAAAAAAATCCCTCCCTCTATCGGGTCAAAAGTTCCCATTACACAGGCAGCCAATGCTGCCAATGTAATGGGAACTTTTGAGCGAGGTAATCCTCGGTGGACGACAATGGTCACCTGCTGGACCAACCGCGACCCAGAGCGGTGATCGCAGGCCACTGTCTCTGAGTCGGCGACCCAACTCTTTCGACCGCGACCAGCAGTACGAAGTCGTACATCTGCTCCAAGGTAGAGTATTTAGTTCCGCGGCGTTTTCAGCAGCGGAACCCGCCAGCCGCGAAGTTTATCTTTAAGTGAGACGCAGCAAAATTATTTACACATGTTGTGTCCCGCAGAAGACAATCTTTCCGCCAAGAAACCAATGACAGAGTACCCAGAGGACATTAGCCGACATTGTCGCCCGTCGCCCAGTGTAGTTTATTTTAGAACTATATTCAATCTGAATAGAATTTGCCACCTCAATTGCTCTATGTGTTAAGATGTGATGTAATGCATCTGCTAAAGTAATGGAATACACTGCCGGTAACTGTCTGTTTTGCCAAAAATTCAATTCTAGGCTAGAGTGAATAGGCATTTCTAGATAAACGCATAAGAGCGATGCTACACGGGCGGTACGATGCTTCGTCGTCGCAACGCTGTGATTTCAACGTACTAAATAGCTGGCCGCTTTGACGTTGCAAATGTGTGGAGCAATGTGTCGTCGCAACTCCCACATAACGGCCGCGCGTGTGGCTTCGCTCTTACATTGCCCGCAACGTCGCTGGACATCAGTCGAGGCTGTCTATTTATTGTAGATTCGTCTATTATACACAAAAACAGCTCACCTGAAATTATTATCTACGAAAATAAAAAAGGTCAAAGATTTTCTGTAAGCTCTTTCATATGCATGGTGTAACCGAAACGTGTATTGTAAATTCAAAGTCGTAAAGAATTACAATTTACTACGGGCACTGATGTTTTGATGAATATTTTTTATAATTAAATTAATTAATTTTGTGTATTAATAATTATAACAAACTAGTGGAGTAATTTCACAAAAAAAATAGAATATCAATTCAATAAAAATTTAATTAATACAGTGAATAGCGACATCTCTCGCCAGGACTGGTAGCTGTAAAGGTACTAACTGGGTGATAAATCTTTCATAGATTTCTCATAGATGGCGCTACGACTAAAAAGTCCTTGAAAAACCAAATACAAAGACACGACGCAAGCACATAGAAAAATTCGTGAGGTCCGTTGGTTCGTTCCGTGACTTAGTTGGTATAGCGTCTGGCACGGTATGCAAGAAGACGTCGCTTCGAATCCGACCGGATCGAAGGAATTTTTTCTGAGTGTTCTATCTTTGTATTAATAATTATAATTAATTAATTTCATTTGTTTCTTTAATCATTAATTTCATTCAAGATTTTTCAGAAAAAAATTTGTTCATGACAGGTGCAAAACTGAAAATATTAATAAGTGATATAGCATTGAACTTTATATTCGTAACTGCCAGTCAACATTGAGATTATTTACATGAAATATACAATCGTTGGAAAATATTGCTCAGTGTCAACGACTCTGGGTGATAATTGAATTATTATACTCTAAGGTTCAAATTTTATTTCGCCTTGACACCATTGCTGATACTTCCTGTGATTTACGATGCCAAGATGAAAAACTGTAGTCGTAAATACATTTTTTTAAATAAAATTTTCATAAAATTTTTTTTGGTCTTCAAGATCATCTAAGGAAATAAATTATTATTAAAAATTTTTAACCAATTTTAATGACGATTTTTTTTCTACACACTTATATAGGGAAACTCTGTATCAGGGGTGCCGTGAACACGAAATAGGTAACCTCAAATTAAACCCAAGCTCATGAGAGAAACAAATGTAGATCACATAAATGTTACTTCCGGCCCGGGAATCGAACCTGGGACTTCTGCGTGGCAGACCACCATGGCAATCGTTCGGCCACTGAGGCATGATTAATTTGATGATGTTGAATTTGCCGTGTCCCTGTTAGAAATTAAACTAGGCTTCGTGGCTTCTTCTACTTGACAAAAAACAATGAAAGACCAAACCGGTATTGTATTTCTTTGGACAAGTAAGCAGCCACCTTTTTGCCTTTAGCAGATATTTGCGGACGAATCTGGTCGGACACAGAGCAGGTGAAACATATTTTGGTTTTGAGACGCCAACCTGAAAACCTTCCCCCAGGACATAAGTTGCAATGATCGGTATAGAAATCGGAAATTGGCCGATGTAGAAGTGGCAGCGAGAATGGCTTGCCAAAGTTGCGTCACGCGTTCGGCGGGCTACATAACGGAAAGAGTTGCTTTTTGGCTTTGGATAGGACCTTCGGAGGCACAGTTTGGTTTTCGCATTGTAGCGATTCTTCTCCCTAACATCAATTCCGACAGTACCGTTTTCACCAAATTTCCTACAATCAAGTGGATTCGATAATGAGGGAAAACAGCAACATTATTAAAAACGTCACCTTTATAAGTTAATCAAGGTGGTAACGCCGTATAGTTTATGTTTGAGCATTCCTTTTCCTTTCCTAAATAAAATAGCGTGTGACGTTACGTTCTATCAAGAAAATATTGCGTCCGTATACTCTGCATTTGTTCCCATTTTCTCTCGACTTTCTCCTGTATTCCCCGCTCTATTAACTTTAAATCCCTTCTTTATGTGTCCTTTTTTATTAACATTTTGTGAGATTTTAACCGCTCAAATAATATTAGGCTCTAGTTTATTGTTTATCCATGACTGTTCTTTTTCACTTCAGGTATTCCCTTCACAACAGCAGTTCATCGAAGAGGGTCTTCCAAAAAATAAACAAACAATGTTGCTGCCTTAACGTTGGCTTTTTTGAACAATATTATCTACATTCACTCTTCGAAACTGTTGATCAACATTCCGCATTCCTCGAAACTAACACTGACTCAAGGCTAGTGGCCATCATTAAGGAAATAATATTATTTCCTCCGCGCCTCCGCCCGGCATTGAGCCGTGATACCACAAGTTTTCATGGTGGCTTTATTTGTGGCCGGCCCGCATGTAAATAGGAATCAGCAGTGTGAACTTCAAGCTCTTGGATGTTTGAATTTGAAGGTTGGTGCACGGTCTCCCTTTTCTTTTACTTACAAGCTCAGCGCAGCTCTCCACGAGCTGTCAAAGGCAAAATTTTGCATATCGTCAAGGATATGGCAAATACGCGTATGTAGCATTGATGAAAGACGCGTAGCTGCAGTAAACCAAATTTTACAGGAGAGGGATTTAACGTTATTACTTTGTTATTTCAATGGCGACTTTAATTTTTGCACAGTAAGCATTAATTTATGTTGTATACGGACTCATAAGAATAGACTCCCGTAAATCATACTAATTTGATTGTAACGACATTTACGCGGATTTCATTTGGCCACTAAACCAGATTCATCATTTTTTTTAAATAATTTTATTGCACTAATAAATAGGTAGTCTAGGTAATTAAGTTTTCTAACTAATTAACAAGGATCACACACGTTGATGGCTGTAAATGGTTACGCGTTTATTGTCCAGTTACCCGCATAATCTAAATCGCAACCGTGTATGTACTTAAATTCCGCATTTCATTGCGCGTATTGCATATTTTAAAAAACTATTTTTAGATACGTACACATCTGTATCATTATTATCTTCGTCATCGATCCTGATATATGCCACTGCTGGGTACAGATGTCCTTTTTCTCTTTAGAGTTTGGATATACTGTCTTCAATATGCAAGTTTCCTTACGACGTATTGCTATTAATGCATTCAAAATGTGATACATAAAACCATTAGATTTGATTTGCTAATAACGGGGGAAAGAAGAAAAGACATTGTGCTGCCGTATGGGACCATGAGGAGGAGGATAAATAGAATATTAAACTTATACTCATCAAAATAATATAATGATTGTAAAACTACGTTAGGCTATGAAGAAACAGAAAGTCTTTTAACAGTGCTGGACTATGGACTATTCCAGCACTTTTAAAATTCCGTGACGCGAAAATATTTTCACACATCATTTCAGCGTACGCAGTTTTAATTTGGAAAAGCAAAATATAACGAAACGGAGAGCTAATAAGAACCAATTAAATAAAATTTATTTGCATTGAACAGTTTTTATAAGATGGTAAATTGTTATCAAGCGTTTAGTAAAAATTGAGAAAAGTTAACAAAAGAAATTAGAAAAGTTTTCCTGATTGTTAGACATTGAAAATGAAACAATTTTTTTGGATGTAAATCGTATATAGATCTTCTTCAACCAAACGAACTTTCGGGTCTTTAGGGTGCCTTTATTCGATACGAATTTCTTCGCGCTCACCCCGCACTGCCGCCGCGCAGCGACCGCGTGCGTCTGACTGTCATGTCAAAATGTACTCTATTTATTTAGCTTTTACGTTTTAACTTAAATGAGCGTCTCTTAGATTTGGTCTACGTGGTGGCCACTCGGACTCCGCTCGGGGGCCGCGCGTCAGGCGCGCGTCGGCCGTGTTTCGGCCGCGCGAAAACTTTCGCATTATGACAGCTGACTCAGATATCGTACACGTGATTTAGATTCAAAAAAAAATTAACTAAATTATAGTTTTATTGCCAATGGTAATTTGTTAGAGTTCTTATATTCAGTTAGCCAATATACTAAAAACATGCTTAATAATTGTTCTAAATATTCATTCACACTTGAATAATATTTCGTATAAAGACATTTTTGTGGAAATCAGTTGTGATTTTCTGAAATATCAGTTATTTTCAATTTCGCTTGTACAGTTTGTTATGATTTTTTATGCAATTAGTAGCAGTAGAAGTTTTTGTTCGGGAAAGTACTGCCAGCTTACTTATTTCTGCCGCTAAACAGTAATGTGAGCATTACCAACATGTGGGACTTGAGATCGTATGTTTCAAGGTGACCGGCGCAGTGGGTGTGCCCTTATGATTGTGACGGGACGAATAAGTTGTGCACCTGGTGGTCAACGACACGCCTACCCATAACGTTGCAAAGTCACTCAGAGCTTCAAATCACAAAGATTTGAGCTCTGCCACTAATCCCGTCACCCTGACACGTAAAGTTGACAGGTTTAACATCTGTACCCGGAGTCGTTTTAAAGTTGCAGCGGAACCGGGTGGAGTCGATATGGGTGGGAGACGCCACTTTGAAAAAACTCTCAAAGCTAGTCTTAAAATGTATGCCTTTCCATCAAGCCAGACATAATATTTTAATTTAGCCCATTAAAGGTGACACGGTCGTTGGCCAAGTTACCGTTAAGATCAAAATATTCATATCGATCAGATCTGTTGGGTAATAGGTCGCAAAATAAAAAGATCGGCCTCAATTCTAATGTCAAACGATAAATATAAGGTATGTTTGGTTCAGACAGATATATCAGCGCATATCTTTTTTAACCGACTTTAAAAAAGGAGGAGGTTTTCAATTTGACTGTATGTTTTTTTGTATGTATGTTACGCGATAAGTCTGGTATTTATGAACTGATTTTCATGTTTCTTTTTTTGTTGGAAAGAGGGTACCTCCATAGTGGTCCTATTTCATTTTGAAGAAAATCATCCACGTCTAAGGGTGGCTGATCACGCATGAACATTCATTTTTATAAATAGCGCCCAAATTTTACTTAAGGAGCAATTATTTTAATGGTTGGTTTTGCTATTCTCCAATTCAATTGATTTATTATCTCCTGTGTCAAGTCCTGTATAGTGGCGAACTAAACACCCCCATATTTCAATAAAACTTGGCGAATAGATGTAATTCCACGTACTTTTGAGGTCGGCTTTTTTAGTACTCTGTACTGAGATTATATTTATTATTATCTTATTTTTTGTAAATGTTTTTCAAAGCCAAACTCAAATAATCTTTATTTGAACAAACAAATTACATTCTTCGCTAGATTGATGACACAGAAGATGAGAAAATTTTTAGTAGCAGTAGAGCTTGTGAATCAGTCTGTCCAGGGAAGTACTGCTACCTTACGTATTTCTGCCACCAATAAAATAATGTGAGCATTAATGCGTTCCGGTTTGGAAGGGTAAAGGTGCGGGTGCACTTTAAGGCACATGGGACTTATCAACTTGTGTCTCAGGGTGACAGGCGCAGTGGCAGTGCCCCCAAGATCTTTGCAATCTAAATCTCTAAGTGGCACTGCAGCTGTTATGGATAGGGGTGTCGCTTACCACCAGGCGCACGATTTGTACGTCCCGTCACTTGGGTATCATAAAAAAAAGAATAAGCAAGACACTTTAGGGGTCGTTCTTTGAAAAGTAACTATACATTTGAATATATTTATCATTTACAATATTTATTTCAAACAGATTTTTGTTTGGTACATTCTGATGAAACCTACATGTTAAAGGTTTAACAAATGCGCATTGGGTTAGGGTGATGAGCTGTGGCCTCGAGGAGAACCATGTCCAGCAGTAGGACTATGAAAGGTTGATAATAATAATGATTTCAAACAAGTCACATTATATTCGATCTGCGCAATCTGGAAACAATTGGATGTTGAATGCTAGACGTTGTGACCTATGTCTAGGAGACTGCAGTGGGCGGATTATAATAATTTGGATAAATTATTACTACATTCATTAAAATCATGATACTTATTCAGTAAATTAATATTCAAATCAATTTCACAATCAGAATTGAAACTTTTGGAATTGTTGCATTGTTACACAATGTTTTGTGCTGTACTGAAAACTTGAGCTCATTTTTATTCCATATTATGTAGTTTTAGTAGCCTAGTGGTTAGGCCTACCTCTCAAGCAGAAGCCGTGGGTTCGAATCCGGGCTCGTACGCACCTTCTGTTGAAGTTGGTGAAGGAACACATCATAATGAAACCTGCATATCGAAGACGTTTCACAACCCTCGGAAAACGTGTGAAGACCCCAACCCGCATTGGGGCAGCAGCGTGGCGGACTATGGTCCTGAGAAGACACACCTGCCCAGCAGTGGGATGTATAAATTGGTTAATAATAATGATGTTGTTTTAGATTTGTCATTAAGCAAATGCTATTTTTTGTGTTCCCATGTGACGTGACAAACAAATCTTCCGACTGGTGCTAAGAGTCACGCCTGTCTATAACAGTTGCAGTGCTATTGAGAGCTTTATATCGCAAACCCTGAAACATAAGTTGAAAAATGCTATGTGGGATGAGGTTTCACCGAAATCTTCAAGACTGGAACACAGTAATATATTGCGGCTTGGTGATAGAAATAGGTATGACGGTAGGTATGACTTCCCAGGACGAACTCTTTCACCAAGAGCTCTACTGATCTAAAGTAGTAATTATACTGTTCCGAGTCATTTAAAAACAGCGACTGTTAAAAAGATGTCATCATTGAGAGTCAAGATCACAAATCGGCGTAGTCGGCATAAATTTATATTCGTGGAAAAGGTCACGCGGATGACCTCTCCTGAAGCAAGGCCAGAAAAGAATGCAGAACAGAAACTCATTTCGAGGAAAAATAATAACACATTCTAGTCTAGTGAATAATTCAATGTCCTTGACGTCAAAATAATAAATAAGAAAATTTTGTGGGTGAAATTTAGAAGTAAGGGAAAGCTCAATTTGTGTATGCGAGTTATGCAGAAGAACTGCACACATTTTCTACAACTGCCCCCGGTATGTGGTCTCGCTGTATGATATCCTTCCTCCGTTTCTTTCAAAGCCCACAAACACTAAATCAACTTTAAATTATATTGATTCCCCTTTTATTATTGTTCTTTGTAATAATATAATATTATAATTGAAGGGTGTCTTACATAATGTTAACACTTGTTTATTAATATTGTCTTGTTTACTGAAGAAGGTTACTGCCTACTGCTTGCTACCTTACCCATTTCTGTCGTCAAGCAGTATTTAGCATTACTGCGTTTCAGTTTGGAAGGGTAAGGGTACTGGTGAAATTACAGGCACTTGAGACTTGTCAACTTGTGTCTCAGAGTGACGGGCGCAGTGGCAGTGCCCCTCAGATATTTGCAATTTAAAGCTCTGAGTGGCACTGCAACTGTTATGGACAGGCGTGTAGCTTACCATCAGGACTTGTTCGTCACGTCATTTGGCACCATAAAAGAAATCGACTATATTATCTTAGATATATTTTATACAAGATCATTTGACGCCATTGTCCATCGCCGCACCTCTGACATGTTATGAAATAGCGATCAATCTAATGAATTTACATACTTCATTAACCGGAGCAAAGTTGAAATTAATATGTCAAGGATGCAAAGTTGTCGTACTGCTATCCCCTCAGGTCTTGGCCACTTAAAGCTCTGAGTGACACGCTGACACACACATAAAAAAAGATAACACGACAGTTCTGCATTATCAAAATTGAAAATCGAATGCGAAAGCTTGCACTTACAATTTATCCTACAACTACTTGAATAACAGAATGCCTCTAAAATGACAAAGCGGAAAATTTTATTCTGGAGCAATCTAAAAAGGACACCGCTAATAAGCGATAGAAGAAGAAGAATGTTGACAATATACATTTGACAAGCCACGTAAGAATGGGAAGCCATGAAGAGAAGATTAGATATGAATTTCATCATTATAAACCCTGCTTACGTGTGTTACGCGTGTACGAGACCCTCGAGCGGTAGTCCCGTACGCCCAGTAAAAACAGCGGTTAACCCCAGTGCCCTAGAGAGACGCCCGAGAATCCTCTTGCGCATACTATTGGCGCGTCTCAGCGGATGGCTTGCAGGAAGCGGGCCCTGGCCTTCCTGGATTGGTGGTAGGGGTCCCCCGACCCAGTCTACGGCGGAGGAAGTCGTCCACCCTGAGCCGCTCCGAAGCGCTGCAAAATTACGCTCTCGCAAAAGGAGACCCCTAGCAACCCATACGCCCACGATTATTGGCAGAGAGAGATCTCCTCCCACTACGGTAGTCAGGGATCGGCTGACGTGCTTTCTCTAACATAACCCAACCTAACTCAATGCTGGTTGTGAACACTGTCCAGCATGTAGGTTTCATCACGATATTAAAGTTTTTGACCACTTCGGTGACCTCGAGGTTTGATTCCCGGTAGGACGAAGTTAGAAAAATAACTTTTCTAAATTGATTCTGGTATTCTGGGAAGTGCCCCAAAGTGGATTACGTTGATCTGGTACTCATAGTACAGGGTATTTTCTAGTTTAAGACTTGGCAATTTGTGCGGTTATCTGGCACGATAAAGTCATAGAATGCCGTCATCGGAATTAGAACTGTCGGCCTTTCAATAGAGAGAAGCAACCAGTGGTAGTCCAGTAAAGGTTTGACCATGACTATTAGATGTTTTTTTGTGATTATGTCCACAAAATTATCATATGTCACAGCTCAGATGAGTTTGTAACTTTAATTGTGTATTTTAAGACGAATTCAAATTTAGTATTTTAAAACCTAGTTGACCTTTTCATAAAATTTATAATACAGGATATGAATGTAAAATGAAGTAATCAGAACATCTTGAGAACCCATTAATTTGTTGTTTTCAAAATAAAACACATTATTTGTTTATGTTCTAGTTATTGGAACTGGTTTTTGTGTCAACATATATACATTACAGGTGAGTACGGATCTTTAATATGTAGTCGTTTTTAAGTACTTACACAACTACATAAACACACAACTTTGCTTCTTCAAAAGTTATAACAGAGTGTTTTCTATATATTGCGATTTCTAAGTAACTAGCTGGTGCCTGATAGGTATTTCGAGTACCCCACTGTACTATGTTATTTTGTTTTAATTATTAATACAAAGATCGAACATTTTAGAAAAAAATCTTTCGATCCGGCTGGATTCAAACCGACGCGACGTCTTCTAGCAAACCGTGGCAGACGCTATGCTAACTAAACCACGGAACGAACCAGAGGAAGTTGCAGATCTTTGTTTTACCATTGTTTGTTTTGTTTATTTCTTTAAAAAACATAAATATGAATATTATATTGGTTCTCCATACAAACTTCCATACTGTATTTCACTCTTTTAATATATATATTTGTGACAATAAGTAGTCTATGCGACTGTAACATAACGAAAAGCATTAAAATACGAGTATGGGTTTATGAAACGAGTCGACAGACGAGTTTCATGAGAAAACATCGCACGAGTGTTTTATTGCCTAATTGTGTACAGTTACATACACTACTTTATCTACATACATATTATAAGCTCTCTATGATGTGTTCAGGAACCGCATGTTACGACTGGTGAAATGGCGGCAAATTAAAACTTTTCTCGCGCATGTCACGCAAGCGTAGTTTTTTTTAATTCATAGACAAACTAGAGCGGTCTCAATTATCATATCGTTCGATATCAAGTAAAGTGTGAAATTTGTCAAAATTGTTTGCGATTGACATTTAATTTCGAATAAAACTTGATCTCGACTGATATTAGAATTGAGGTCCAATCAAATTGTTTTGTTTTTCAGAGATGTTCGAAATTTGAATGTAATAATAAAATCGAATTCGATATTATTATGAAGCAATAATAACATTTTCACAGGTAAGAAATTTGTTCTATTAAAACAGTTTACCTTTATGCTGGTCGTAATTTGCGGTTTTTGAACACATCATAAAGGGTTTATGATATGTGTGTAGATAAAGTAGTCCTAGATACTATTTCTACAGCAAAATACAACAAAATTGGTTCAGCGGTGTAGGCGTGAAAACGTGACAGATAGAGTTACTTTCGTATTTATAATATTACTTTTGAGCGATTAAGTTGTTCCGGGATGACAGCAAGGTTTATTTTTAATTTTATTGTTGTTATTTAATTTAATTACAATTTTATTAAATTTGAATGGTACGATTCGCCCAACTAATTTAAACTGTGAATTATGTATATTTATAATTCAAATTCAAAGGGAAGTGGAAAACCAACAACTTCAACTCAATAAAATATTGATTCTGTTTAAGGTAGATTATCCAGTTAAGTAATAGCATGAGCCAATGACTCAAGAACTCAAACCACTTAAATTATTGGCCAATGGTAATAGTAAGAATCTCTAGGGATTGGTAAACAGAAATATTTGTGTATCGTTCGTTTATAATAATGATTAATTTACAAATATTATGGCCAGAAGTAACTTAAAAGATATTAACGGAATTTTGTTATCCAGACACAAAGAAGCTGTATAAGATCCCATTGTATAAAGTTTTTATTTCAAGACAGTTTTGAGCTTAGTAAATGGAAAATGTGGAATATCAACAGTCATTTTATTATAGAAGCGTATAAATACGTGGGCTTCTAAATGATTTAGGAATTTGAGAAAACGACTGTCAAGAACAGCCAGCAACATCACGCGTGCCCGTTAGTTGTACTAATGCGCATGGCTCTCTATGAATTTTTGTGGAAACCTTTCGATGAGAGTAGACGTACATTAAGAGTCCATACGGAATATTCCAATAAACATTGAAAAAAATATGCTGTTGATTGCAATGCATTCATCTCTGTCCTTAGAATAATAACGCATAGAAACCTAACCCGCACACGCTAAGTGAGGCAAATTGAAGCGCTCCCAAAGGGCCTACACGAGCGGGCGGGCCTTCAGTGCTCATGGTCAACTTGCACCGCGAACAGATCAAGAATTTTAGCTAAAAATGACGAAATGTGCGGTAAATTAGTGTAAAAATACGTCAGACAAACATAAAATAGATACTAACATCACATTCCATAAGGAAGTAACGCGTTTCAACTTGTATTTTTATATAAATATTCACTAAAACCGAAAATTAACCTACTACTAAAACTAGCCTACATGAATTTGATTTTTGCCTCACTTGTGACAGTTCGTTTGGTAACCGCTCACGCGATGCACTCATCCTACCGCAAAATGGCGGCTATTTGGTTTCGCAAATTAGAAAAGCATTCAGTTTAAATACAAGTTTTTAAAAATAAAAATTATTATTCTGCATTGCTAAATAAATACGTTCGTACTACAATAAAAACATCTCAAATAAAATGCAGTAATACACCGCAAATCTTACACTTAAAAAGCACTAATGAAATTTTTGGTGTACTTGGGTAAATATGATAATATTCCGTTTGAGTGGTTCTAATGTTTACCATGAAATTACTCCTTAAAGTATAGTTTATAAACATTTATATTCAGAGTAAACGTAAAAAACGCAACTTACGGTATGTTTTCAATAAATAAACACCGACATCACCAGCCCAAACAATAACACCCACGATTGTCGTGACGCATTTTTGAAGTTGTTTATTTTTTTTAAATGACAGACCCAGGCATTAAAAACTTTATGGTTTGCTAGAGTAGTTACCGAAATAGCAATTAGTATTAGTTCTTTTACTGTTATAACTTCGATATCTGATAAATCGGTATAAAATCATCGCCGGCACCTCTAGGTGTGGTATGCTTCCAGAGACGCATGAATCGCGTGAGCGGATATGAAACTATCATTCTGTACGTTATTATTCTAAGTCTCTGTCCTACAAACTCGGTTATTTTTTTAAATTTTTGTAAGTAACTTACGAACCACGCGTAAAATGCCTCTGAAAAACCACGTAGCAAAGCAGCAAGTCAAAATATTTGCTATTTATTTCGTGCAGGCTACACCATAAGCATCTATTGAAATTCCACAGATGGCGCTGGTGCCGTGTGGAATTTTGTATCAACACAGAGTGTAGGGCATTAAAAAACAAAGTTACTGGTGTTTTATATGACTTTGTTCAATACTACGGTAGATGTCGCTTTGTAATCTATCAAGATTTTTCATACAAGAGACATCAACGTGCTCCATAGACGAGGTTTTATTGATCTTTATTGTATCAACACAGTAAAACAAATTATTAACACAAAAAATACTAAAATTATAATTAAAATTTTAAATCTAGCTTTCGTTTTACACTTCTTCTTAACGTGTCGACTCTGACGTTTATATTTGTGAGGACCAGTGACTGCCACAGCATTATCAGTGATGCTGACAACGTTGCGTTGTTGGTGTAATATTAACATCTTATTACACCAAATCAAAATGACAACTTTTTACGAGAGACGACTAAAGATTCTACGAACTTTATTAATTAGTCTATAAGATTTATTATAAAATTTCATTTAGGATAAGTATAAGGGTGCTGGTGAAATTACAGACACATGGGACTTATTAACTTATGTCTCAGGGTGACGGGCGCAGTGGTAGTAATTTAAAGCTCTGAGTGGCACTGCAACTGTTATGGACAGGCGTGTGGCTTACCATCACGCGCACGACTTGTTCGTCCCGTCGCTTGATGTTATAAAAAAATAATAATAAAAAATACAATTTCACATCCATACACAATTTGTTTCATGTACTTTTTTTTATTATTTTTATGTTTTTCATATCAAATTTTCTATCTTGACATATTTCTATCTAGTTAAGTTCTTAGGCGTAAGAAATCTAAATTACTTTATTTGACATGAAGTGCAATAAAAGATAATAGGAAATAGATATATAAAATAGAAATAATATAGGTTTAGGAATAGGTTCTCGTGTTTCAGCTACAAAGGATTATAAAGCACATTGCAATGAGCACATAGAAAAATTCTTAAGGTCCGCTCGCTGGTTCGTTCCGTGGCTTAATTGGCATAGCATTTGGCACGCGTTGCTAGAAGACGTTGGTTCGTATCCGGGTGGATTTTTTCTAGGTGTTCGATGTTTGTATTAATAATTAAAACATACTATTGGAGCAATTTCATAAAAAATAACTGAATATCGTGGTAGTAAAAAGAAATGACAATAAAAAATACAGTTATTTACCCAATTATTTTTTTAAATTTGGAAACATGAGTACATATGAATATATTTATAAATTTGTAGTGTAATATTTACGTAATTACATACATATGTTCACGTAATTCTTCCTGGACTTTCACAATGATAGAAACTAGACAGGTCAAAGGTATTAATCGTGAGTAAGAGTTAACAGCACTGCTCTGTTGTAAGTGGATACGTAATATATTTGTTCATGTGCGGTGTAATAATTTCAGTGTCAAATTCAGGCGTTACAAATTTTATAATATTACCTGGAAGATTATTTCAGCGCGCAGCGTGGCATACTACTGCCTAAAAACACTTAAGAGGAGACCCATGCCGAGTAGTGGTACGATAATGAGGATTGTTACAAATGAAATAAAAAATTAAAATAAGCCTTTTTTATGCTATCAAGTGATGCTACGAACAAGTTGTGAGTCTGGTGGTAAGCGACACGTCCGTTCATAACAGTTGCGGTGCTTTAAACCGCGAAGATCTCAGGACACTTACCCTTCAAAAGCGAAACGGTAAGGTGGCAATAATTTCTTAGACGAACTCTTTTACAAGGAGCTCTATTAAGTCTGTAAAACGGAGAGGTGTCCAAAAGGATGTTATTATTAATTACTTATATTTTTTTAATAAAAAATAATATGTTTTATGATTTCCGTAAATAAAAACATACAGTTGTACATAAATCGTTTTTGGTTATCTTTAATAAATACATTTGTGCTTAAATCTATTTTATTTATTATACATTTTGGTACAACGTGAAGGCAGTGTTGAACTCTTATATTATGACATTAGGCTGGAATTACACTTCAAAATATCATTAAGTACTCGCAAAAATACAATTTACACTTGAAAATATCATTAACGTTTTGCAAACAATCACAAATTACACTTGACAATATCATTAAGTTCTTCCAAAAATAAAAATTACATTTGAAAATATCATAAAGAAATTTATAAAAAAAGAGACAAACACGTGTTGAAAACACACACACAACTATCATTTTCAAGTTTAATAGAAATAAAATATTCCATAAAATGTATATATCTATTACATACTAACATGAAAAAAGAATGAGATCCTTATAATTTCCATATTTTTCATGTAAAATTGTATACAAAATAAAACGCAAGAAAAGTATCATAAACAATTCGACGAGCTCGGTGACCCAACGGTTTGCCCAATTGGCGTTGGATGAGCAGAACCCGAGTTCAACTGCCGGTTGATTTAGGTATGGGTATTCTGGATAGTGCCCTGTAGTAAATTCTATAGTGCTCGTAATGATCAGGTAGTTAGTGTTGTAGTCTGGTACATTATTTTTAATTTAAATAACATAAAGTGCATTGTATACACAACTCAGTTTCATTCATTCACCGTATAGTTTATCAAATGACTGTGACCAAAAAAGCGTTAAAAACATAACTGTAACCCACGCGAAATACATTACATATAAGTACTTATAAACCTGTAGGTCCTTTCATCCATAACAATGGCATATATGAACCGAAAAACTTGAACGTGACTGAAATTACCAAGTATAATTCGCGTTATCTATTTTAAATTCATCATTTAAACCTTTACATATACATAATACGTACATATATTACAAAAGGCAAGTCCTTTTACACTTTGTGGCATAATTAGCGGAACAGTTTTTTTTGTGTAAGTTGTTTTGTAAGAACATACATCTGTTGATATGTTGGTTTTGCGTTGAGAACATTTGAGCTAATTCTGTAAAGTACCTAGGTTTTAGTAGAGAAACCAGCCTCTTCTATTAAATTCGTTATCATTGTTCAGCAGATTACCGTAATCCGTTACCACCTGTAAAGAAATTATTAAGATTTTCGGTTAAATATAGACTAAAAAGTTTTGGAAAATGGAAAAGTTTAAAAACAGTATTCGTAACTAAGCTGTGTTGTTAAACTGACATATATTTTGTAAAGATTTTTTATGCAAATCTAATGCGATAACGCCTAACGCAGCGACACGCGACATTACGACTATGCTAGACAAAAATTGTTGTAACGCGTATTGCTGTGACAGAATTCACAGTGGAAGAAATGTTTTTTACTTTTTCTTACTAAACTTTGCAGTTGTTGTTTTAAAGTTTAATTTGAAATAAATGTCTATTACTATAAAAAACACAGCCAGAAAATTTGTGAAAATCGTGTATATTATGTGTTGTTCCTCTAATCATGCAATTAAGTGTATCTATCACATTCGGTTTAATTTTAAATTCGGTATCAATTACCAGTAACCGTGGTATCCGAATCCGTACGAAGGCCAACCATAACCATATCCATAACTAGGGTATCCCCAATAAGAACCATAGTAGGGGTAGTGTCCACCCCAGTATCCGCCGTATCCACCGTAACCGCCGTAACCGCCGTAACCACCCCAACCTCCGTAATGACCTCCCCAAGCGGAGGCTGCGGGTTTGAGATCCTCCTTTTCAGCAACTAAGTCCTCTTTCTCAGCGACTAGGTCCTCCTTTTCAGCGAGCTTATCAGCAGGTGCTGCGTGGGTGAGGGCCAGGAGGAGGAGGAAACCGATGGCGTAAAAAGTGATCTGAAAATATAATAATAATATTAGACTTTACCGCTTTAAAATTAAAGTGGGGATTGCTTTGTTTTCATTGAGACTTAAATTAAAATTTAAGGGTTGATGCAATATTTGTGTTACAAGCTTTTTAATCACGAAGATCTGAAGGGCACTGCCACTGCGCCCATCACCCTGAGACATAAAGAAAAAAAAAAAACATAAGTTGACAAGTCCCATGTGGCTGTAATTTCACCAGCACCCTTATCCTTCTAAACCGGAACGCAGTAATGCTCACATTACTGCTTGGCGGCTGAAATAGGTAAGGTGGCGGTACTTCCCTGGATGAACTCTTTCACACGGAGCTCTTCTGCTACTGGGTTAAGATAGCCACCATCTTTATTATATATAATGAAATAATATGAACAATTATAATCTAGACAATCAAACAAAACTGCACAAAAAGTAATAAAGCACGCGATTGTACGACACGCGAAGTTTACAGAGGTTCATACTATTCAAGGGAGATTTCTCACGAATTGACAAAAGATAATGGGATATCCAATGTACTCAAATTGAGTATTGTTTGAATGTGTTTGCGAATATTGAACTGTCGAGTACGTGCTACTTATAATTTTATCCAATAAGCCGTATGTATTGCGTGCTAGAATAATTTCTTAATAATGAAACATATTCCCTTGTTGTACATTGTTTGTATAATCTATTTACTTTTTATAATGTATTTTTATGCATTGCACGTATTATATCTTGAAATTGTATTTAAAATCGTAATATTGTGATATTGAAAATATGAAATAAATAATTATCAAGTATTTTATATAAAATTAGTTGAACAGAGCTATATTCTTTATTTACCCTGTATTAATGAACAAATGTCAAGTGAGAGTAGAGCGATTCAGAGAACGCTATCCTAGTCTGTAATGAACATAATGTTAAATCTCAGGTCCGTTTTAAGGATGTACAAAAATGTCCTTAAAAATACTTAGGAGAAAAGAACAAGAGTCACCTGTAGTATGTCAAAATGAGAGAACACTTAAAATTGAACCGATTTAGACAAATTTAAAAACTATTAGCAGTTTTAAACTGTTGTGAATTTTGTTTGCAGATTTTTTTTTAGCAAAGATGAAATATTTTTGGGGCAAAGTTAAATTACTGGAATTATTTTAAAGATACGATTTAGTTTTGAGATACGATTTACTTTTAACACATTTTTTGTACATTTTTCAAATTCTCTTCAATATTTATTAATATTAATTCTTTAATCTTATATTTACTCCAGCTAATAAAAATTTTGTCAGTGACCCGAATTCATTGCCCGTGACTGTATTTGTATGCCATAAAAATTAAATGTTAATTCTTTAGAATATGACAAAAACAGAAATTGAACAATGATTGTATTATTTTTAGATATTTCTCGCAGAATTTGTAATTTTATTTTATTGGAGGTCGTTGTACAATATTTAGTGCATTTTTCGTTACACTATTTGGTTTTGTATTTATAGTTGTTGTTTATGTTAGTGACAATCATATTACTGGGAATAAAAATCGCGTATATTTTTTAAACAAATAATATTTCGGATCCTTTACAGGTTCCATGTTACATTTTAAATTGCGACTTGATATTTATTGGAATTAATCTTGAAAGTGAAATTATTATTACTCTAACATGACTCTTAACACATTCTGTTTACTTCTCAACATGACTGGTTCCAAAAAATTTGCCTTTTCCATTACTATTTTCCAAAAACTGTTGAATCTTTAAACTTTTCACAGAACATTGTTCCTTACAGTTAAGTAATAAGTAACTTTTGCTACTTACTTTAACGGCAGCCATGGTGGTGTGACGATGTTTGTGCTCGAACTGTGATATGGACGGACAGAAGGACTGTTTTATACGAACGGCGTGTCCTAGAGTCTCATGGATGACTGGGCGCTCTTCCTCCAGGGCGGTGCCATTGACCTGATTGACATCCCTGGACATCTTGATAGTGCGTTGTCTCTGTATGTGGTGCGTTTGTTTGTATTGTGCTTATTTGTTTGTATTAATTAATTAAATTTCCGTCCTCTTTCAACAGAACATAGTCATGGTTAGTATATTTTACTTATTTATCTATAAAGTGTATTTATTATACATTCTTATTATAGTGTAAAAAAAACAATTACATTGAATAAATATAGGAATATGGCAAAAATCTTACACCAGTTAATACACAACAGTAACTTTGCCAAAACAAATAATTGGTTTTCAACTATCACCTTTCTATAGCAAAATAAAAATAGGAAATATGTATGTACGTACGTACGTACGTACGTAGTATGTATGTATCTATGTTGATGCAATTGAGTGTTATACATAAATTTGCATGATGGATATGTATTACGTGATAGATGGACTCAGTTTTGTATATCTGTGGAACTAACTGCCTCCGTGACCGAACAGTTATCATTCTGGACTGCCACACAGTGGTCCCGGATTCGATTCCCGTGTAAGGAGAAATATTTATATGGCCTACATTTATTTCTCTCATGAGTTTGGGTGTAATTTGTGGTCTGTCTGTGTGGCCATTGCACTCGCGATGCAGGGTTTCCCTAGTGCAGGGAAATGAGAAATATAATAAAACCTGCACGTTGAAGATTAAGCTAACGTGGAGGAGCATAGCCTAAATATAGATTGAACACGGAGATTGAACACGGGACTCTCTTATGGAGAGATATTGGGTATAATTAATTAGTTGACAGTGAGAAACTTTACTTTTCTCTGAGATTTTATTCTAACTAGCAGTGCGCTCAAATACAAAAAGATATCTTACGTGGTGAACATACGTTGTACATTACATTGACCTTCTTGGGTTCTTAATGCAACCAATTTAGAAAACGAACCAAAGTGCTCTGTCCTTTGCAAGGCTTGAGCGCACATTATTACAACATATAGTGGCGTTTTTAATTCAATATTTTATTAGTATTTGTGGATAACGTTTGTGGTGCTCATTAACAATTACGACGACTGTGGCGGCATGTACTGTCGAGAGTACATGAAGCTCAGTTGGATTTAAGTTTTATGCGTCAAAGCTCAGATCTTAACCCTGAAGCTTAACCGGTGGCTCAGCGACCCAGATTGTGTCTTGCCCTCCAAAACGTGACTACGCCTCTTTCTTCGGTTCTGTGCTGTCTCTCGCGAATTAATAGCTTAAAGTTCGTGCATATCCATGGATACCCGGGCAGTGGTAGCGTGTGGGGTGCAGAGAAGGCCAAGGTGCCGGGCGGCACGACTATGGGGACGGCGGCTATCCCTAACTAGTCAAAATTATATTTTTTTTACTTAAAATTATAAAATAAATTCCCCTATTTGAGAAAACGATATCCGAACAACGTAAAGATGGCAACAACAGGCTAACACAAATACACAATCAAGCCACGAACGAACTACTTTTGAAATCCTGAAAATAGAGAAGGCAACAAATTGAAGGTAGGTGGGGGCGGCAGAAATCGACGCTACGCCACTGTACTCAAGACGACCAAGTGGTCTTCGTCCAGTAGGTCGACCTACATAGGCATCCTTCGCGTTCCGATCATCTTCTACCCTTTCTAAATGGCCGTGTCAGGGAAGTCGCGTTTTAGACGATAATGTTTGGTGGGTGACGAGATTTTCTATTTCGGCGTTAACGCGAACTGACCAGCTACCATCCTCCCGTTGGTCTGATCTCAATATTTTAGTAGCAGTAGATTTCCTTGTGAAAGAATTCATCCAGGATACTACTGCCACCTTACCTATTTCGTAACGTCATTACTGTATTCCGGTTGTGAAGGGTAAGGGTGCTGGTGAAATTAATAACAGGCACATGGGATTTAAAGCTCCGAGTGGCACTGCTCCTGTTATATGCAGGCGTGTAGCTTACCATCAGGCCATATGCGGCGCACGACGTCACTTGATATTATAAAAAAAAAACATTTTCCTGAGAATCTCTCGCTCAGCCACCAGAACTCTGTTCCCTTCTTTAAATGTCCAAGCTTCACAACCATATAATAATAATAATAATAATAATCATTTATTTCATTTCAAGTTTAGATTTACAGTATTAGTGACTGGAATCTCCTTTTAAGCATAGCAATGCCTGTGTTAGGAGACTCCGCTCTTCTACATCCATATCTGTTTACTACATCTAATTTACAAATTTCTAAATTGTACAGTACAGGTAATTAGAGCAGTTATATTAGTTTTATTATTTTGAAACAGTGGTTGGGTTACATATTTATACAGAGTAGGTTGATGTCTTAAAAATAAATATATATTACATAAATACGAAACATATACAGACATATAAATATATACACATTGTGTCAAATTTAATATATAGAATTTCTTCCGTGTTATATATACAAATAAATGCGGCGAATATTCAATTACTATAAATTTTACTGTGGTTAGAATTGTATTATTTGTAATTGTAAGGTGTAGATTAAAGAAAGAGTTTGTGGTTGTTGTACCTATTAGACTTTACGTTATTGCAAAAATATCTCAACATTCTCATAGCTAAGGGTTTTATACCATATGTAAGGATGTGTCTTATGATGGTCTTGTAGATCCAGGTTATGGTTTGACGGCTGTCTTAGTCGTTATCCTAGTTTGGTTATTTAGCTTGGACACCAACACTTTGTGTAGAGCTGCAATGTAGCCTGCAGCTATGATTTTAGTTTCTAAATCACGTACATTTGTACACGCACTGCTTTTCGGTAACGGTAAAGGAAAATATCATGATGGAACCTGAAAATCAAAGAAGTGTGTGTTTATTCCCCAATCCGGCTTGGGTCTGTATAGTGGACTACGTCTACGTCTTAATTTATTTCAAGATGTCGATGAAGTGAAGAAGTACGATGTAATACTTACAGTGCGGTACCTGTAAATAAGTAATCATCAAAGGTTTGCAGAACGTAATAATGTTTAATTAATAGGTTCAAATTAAAATTTAAATAATTTACCATAACATCGGGAACTACTCAATCGTGTCGAGATAATCGCGTACCGTAAGGCGGCTTTTTGCATGGGAGGAAATTTAATTATTCGCCTAAACGATGTGCTGTTGTCACGCAATTAGATTTTTTTTAAATAATATGAGATTTCTGATTTTGTAGACAGTTTTTGGTTTCACGGGTGAGCGCTTAGGTGTTCGTTGTTTCTTAATGGGGATAAAATTTGGATAGCAAACGTACGGACTAAGCTGTCTGACACTCAAACGAGCGCTGCTAGCACAACGGGAGAACGGTTGCTTAACCTCAAAGTCAAATGTAACCTTGCCCGTACGCACGTTGAGGCAACAATCGCTGGTTCGGGTCCAATTGGATCGAAGGAACTTTTTTGTGTATTTGTTCGATTTTAATTATAATAATAACCAGTGATAGGAATTGTGGGAGTTAATTTAGCTAAACTAAAGAATAACGTTTTTTAGTTGCTGAAGAGGTCCATGTGAAAGAGTCCGTTCAGGAAAGTACTGCCACTTTATCTATTTTTACCGCCAAGCAGTACTGTGAGCATTTGAAGGGTGCTGGTGAAAATGCAGACACATGGGACTTGTTAACTTATATCTCAGGGTGACGGGCGCAGTGGCAGTGCCCCTCAGATCTTCGCGATTTAAAGCTCTGAGTGACACTGCTCCTGTTATGCACAGGCGTGTAGCTTACCATCAGGTGCACGACTTGTTTGTCCCGTCACTTGATATTACAAAAAAAACTTAGACATTCCCGTCTACAAAACGGAGGACTTCTCAGAACTGATTACATTTGAATATGCATATTATTTAATGAAATTTGAGCACAAATTATTATCTCAAATGATTGCAACATTTTTATTTATAAAACCGACCTCAAAAGTACGTGGAATTACATCTATTTGCCAAGTTTTATTGAAATCGGTGACTAAAAAGTGACACTTCCAGACCGGAACGCAATAAATCTCACATTACTGCTTGGCCGCAGAAATAGGTAAGTTGGCAGTATTTCCCAGGACGAACTCTTTCTCAAGGAGCTCTGCCGCTACTAAAACCTTTGAAAGCATCATGTTTCGAACCTCGTAAATGACAAAATTGAATAACAACCGGAATCTTATTATAGCTTTTCAATGAGAGGTCGACGGCATGAAGTCTATAGCATGCATCTATGTCTTCAATATCTGAAAAGTCGTGATGAAACCTGCACGTCGCAGAAGGTTCACAACCCTTATCAAACGAGTTAGGGACACACTAACGTATTTCGAGCGTCAGCATCTTGCCAACGCACGCACACCGTCGACACGAATCCGCGCGATTACGACGCAGCAAGACGTACACCCGACTTTCGGCACTATTTTGATGGTCTACGTCCTCTACCGAAACAATTACTGTCAAATAAGTAACTCGACTAAATCAAAAGTACCGGAGAAAACCCTCAGCAGTCGCTCTCTAGTCTCTTAAATTCTCAACCTGCACAGAGTGAAATATTAATGAATTGATGATAATGAAGATGTACTAGGTAGTAAATAATCTTTTCTTTATTTAAACTTTTTTAATAGTGTAACGAAGTAAATACGCATTGTCATTAAAGTTTTACAGTTTTAACCCGTCGAAGTCTCACCTCGTTGCCACTAAACATATCTAATTAAACCCAATACAACACCAGTAACCCTGGTGACATGTCGGTAGTCGGTAGTTAGTTAAAATAATCATATAATAGCGTGTTCCATGGCTAAGTATGGAGTGTAGGAGTCGTAATGCGTAAGGAAACGCAATTATGAGATGCGGAGTTAACGTGGAAATTGAGGTTTCGGTCGGGTGCACGTATGACGATAAGCTGTAGCGGTAGCGATTATTTATAAATTACCGATACCAAATGGGTATCCATTGTAAACTCTGGTAGAAGATACTCTATTATCTCAATAACTGATTTTACAATATTAGAGATTTATTTATGTACATCTTGTTTTTTTTAATTGCCTAACAGACAGACTTTTTAAATATATTATACTATTTGATTTTTTGTAATTGGTTACACTGTATAAGTACAGTAAAATTCCTGCATGAGCGTTTGTATAAAAGCTACAAAATTGTTGTTTGCCGCAAAACGGATCACGGTGATTCAATATGCATTCATATAACACACCCTTATAATCTATGTATAACAATGAAGTCAATTATGTTTTTTATTGTATATTAATCCTAAATATCGTAGCTAAAAACACAAAATCCCAGCAGAAGCATATTCAGCAGTTGACCGCAAATAGCCTTGATTGCGCACTCACCGAAAGAGCCAGCTGAAGGCTCTTAACTTGTACCTATTATAAACTAAGTAGCGGACCTGACGGTGCTCAAGAGGGTATAGTGTTTGGCTCTAGACGCCACTGGAAACTTCCGTTAGAAGCGCATTATATAGGGGCGAATCTGCGTGAGTTTACTTCAACTGGGAGACTTTTCGTCTTCGAATGCCTTCATTGCGCTCATTCTATAATAAGCCAAGTTCATTTCTAATTTCAGTATAAAATGTTGCATACAAGAGCAACTATTTGTTCAACAATCAACATCAAAAACGCTACCACAGGCGCCTATCACCCAGCTCGCTACCTTTACAACCATATAGCCCTCGTCCTTCCTTCCGCAACCAAAGGTCGCAAGTTATCGTGTGTCATTGGGACCACAAACGTCAATTGTTTCACCCAAATGGCATCCCGATCGACGATGGTCATTTGTGTGGCCTTAATTTTCGGTAATAAAGAGGTTTATACTGGCTATTGTTGATTTGTAAAGTTCTTGGATATGATTGGTTTGTTTTGATGCTTGAACATCTTTGGGTTAGCGATGTTTGGATGGTGGTGTTATAGTGTTCACATCGTATCGTAAGTGGCAATAAAATTTTGTAAAATATCATTTTCAATTTGCTAAATTATTTTGTAAAAATTTTGAATACAAACTTGTCTAGTCTTTTATTGTTTATAAAAAAAGAATATAAATAAATTTTCATAGATTTGGGCCGTTGTGTCCGTTTAATTTTGAAATTCTATAATTTAACGCCGTGTAGCCAATCACGAGTCCGATGATTACATTATAGATCGTGTCTACTGAATGCCTTTGATTTCAGTACTAGGTATCCAAAATAGGGGCTAAGTTTTTTTCATGAAGCGTAGATATAGAATATATAGAACGTTTTATTTTATCGAAAATTCTTATCTTGGCTATTTTAGTAGCAGTAGAGCTCCTTGTAAAAGAGTTCGTCCAGGGAAGTACTGCCACCTTACGTATTTTTGCCGCCAAGCAGTAATGTAAGCATTATTGCGATTCGGTTTGGAAGGGTAAGGGTGCTGGTGAAATTACGGGCACATGGGACTTGTCAACTTGTCTCAGGGTGACGGACGCAGTGGTAGTGCCCCTCAGATCTTTGCAATTTAAAGCTCTGAGTGGCACTGTATTTGTTATGGACAGGCGTATGGCTTACCATCACGCGCACGATTTGTACGTCCCGTCGCTTGATCTTATAAAATAAATGTTACTAAAAATTAAACTATTTTTTTCGGATCTAAATTCTAGACTAAGCTAGTTTCTATAAAAAAAACCATAAAACCCAAGTTAAATTCAATGTATTCTCACGTAAAATCGACAGCACGTTTGTTCCAACAACCATCAATTGTAATAATAACGCAATTCCACCGACAAATACGTAACGATGACAGCCTAAAATACCGATATGTTGCGCGGCTTGCATACCAAATTCATACTCTACAACAATTTAAATTTTGCAGACGGATAAACACTAATATCTGTTACATGTATAAGTATTTTACTACATAATTTATCCCCCTGTGTCCTCAATGTAAAGTTAACCAAAAGCAAAATTATGTTGGGTTTGCATATCAACGTATTTTGCCTTTACATTGGAACGGTACTCACGAATTGTTGAATGAAACATTTTGGTCCATTAAAGAACAATATTTTAGTAGCTTTAGAGCTTTTTTATGATACCAGAGATGAGACGGACAAGTCATGGGTCTGACGTTAAGCTACACGCCTGTCCATAACAGTTGTAGTGCCATCTGAGACATAAGTTGATAAGTCTCATGGGCCTGTAATTTCGCTAGCAGTTTCACCTTTCATAACGGAAACCCAGTAATGCTCGCATTACTAACTAGTACTTCCCTGGACGAACTCTTTTTCTACTGCTACAATAATAAAAATTGCCACGATAACTAAGTAGTGAACACTATTCCGAGAATGACCGGACTGCGTTCTGATGAAGCTACTGACACATGGAACTTGTCTACTTTGTGTCAACTGCAAGGCGCACGACCATGTTCGTCCTGCCAGTTGACATAATAATAATAATAACGTACACACTCAACATAGCCCCGCACTAGGGAAACCCTGTGTCGCGGGTGCCATGGACACACACATAGATAACCACAAATTACACCCAAACTCACGAGAGAAATAAATGTACGCCATACACATATTTCTCCTGGCCTGGAAATCGAACCCAGGACCTCTGCATGGCAGTCCGGCATGATAACCGTTCGGCCACTGAGGCAGTTAATGTTGTTGATTACATTTCTAAATCACCATGACAAACATGATCAAAGGTAGAAACGAAATAAAGACAAAGCTTGTTCGCATTACTTTACTATGAAATGAAACTATTTTTCCGGATTTAAATCGCGTACATTTGTTTTTTCAAACAAACCGACGTTTCGGGCCCTTTACAGGTCCCATGGTCACGGTTGACTCACAGTCAACCGACTGTTCTAAATCGCGAAAACCTAAGAACTCGATAAGTTTAGATTTATTTATCGTCCGTGTATTAATAATGCTAAACAGTCGAAGGACATTAAAAGACAATTCCCGATTTTTACTGCGTTCTTATTCATCAGATAACCTACGAACTATAAATTTGAACTGCCCAGTGACATTTCAAATTTATTGTGGTTTCGTGATGGCATTTGCATTTTGGGATGATGGTAGAATCTTCTGGGGCGTGAGAAATATTCAAAACTTTCTAAAAAATCATTTTTATGAACTTCAATTCCCACCCTTGATGTGAAAAGGGCACATCTGAAAAATTACAACTTTCAAGAAGATTGTACTAAAAAAATAGTCGGTAACTTCTTTATGCTTTCGTTTTTCAAAATTATCTGTGATTTTTAAGTAATTAAGCAAATAGGAAAGTAATAAAATTTCACACGTTATACATAATTTGTTTGTGGTTTGTATTATTTTTAGGACGTTTTTAAAAGCGCATCGGTTTTTTCGCTCTTATTGCGTGGACACAAAGATTTTGCTGATCGAGTCAAACGGATTCTTTTCCTTTATATAATAACAAGTGACGGAACGAACAATTCGAGCACCTGGTGGTAAGCGACACGCCTATCCATAACAATTGCAGTGCCCCTCAGAGCTTTAAATCGTAAAGATCTTAAGGGCACTGCCACTGCGCCCGTCAGCTTGAGATGTAAGTTGACAAGTCCCATGTGCCGGAAGAAAGAAAACGCAGTAATGCTCAGATTACTGCTTGCTAAGCTCCTGCTACTAAAATACCGAGTTAATAAGTATGTACTTCCCAGTACAGCCAGTTATGACAAAATTGTAAAGTATAGCAGTCAGTGAAAGAAGTGACGTTATCTATTATGTATATGTGAAATTATATTACTCTCCTTATTTAAGCATAAAAAAGTTATCGACTAAATCTCTTGAAAAGTTATCATTTTGCAGATGTGACCTTATTACACTAAGAGTGCGAATTATATTTCAAAACTAACCATGATTTTCAAAAAATATGGATATTGTATTTTAACACATTCTTTGAATATAACCAGCTATCGACTCAAATAAAAGAAAAAACATAAAAGAATATGGCGTAAATTAAAATAATAACCAACGCCTTCGCCATAAGCATACAGCTCCAATCAAATACATAGCTTGCATTTGTAAACAGTCGTCACACACGGAGACTGTGTCCAATGGTCAATACAAACGCTGTGTCACCTCCGATTGTTCTTCGGCCGTGAAGTTTATGTCATTCGATTAACGACACTCGATTAGCCGTGAAAATCGATATTTCTTCTCGATTTTACAGTTGTTAGCGGCTGGTAATTCGAATTCGTTGGAGGTAAACGACAATTTCTACTTTGATAATGATTCACGGTAACGGAAAAGATCATGTTGAATGTTTTTCGCTGTACAGAGAAGAAAACGTCTCTTTGACAGTTAGGATTTGAATCTATACAATATCAAATGTCTTTGGTTGATGAAATATGTGGATATTATCGACACTTGCGTAGACAAGTACAAATTACACCTAAACTCGCGTGAGAAATAAATGTGCTGTATACAAATATTTCTTCTTCTTTGTTTATTTGCGATTTGATAAGGGCCATTATAGAATAATTATTGGTGATACCGTTAAATAGGATTTTAAAGGACCAAGTTAAAAGCACTAGAACCAACGGGTATGTATAAAGAGACTAATGGGGGTGGAAGAAACGAAAGAAGAGTGAAATCTCTATCTTTCTGGTTTTATTTATTTAATTTTTAGCGAAAGAAAGCGCGATACTTTTTCTTTGTGAATGAATTTACTAACAATTTCATTTCTCCGCCGTAACATTGAAAATAGGCAACGTAAACAAGCAATAAATACGTCAAACTCAAGTTATATAATCGCAACCCAATAACCTACTTAGTTAGCCATTAATAATCTCCCTAATAACAACTTGACTGTGTAGTATTATGCGAGTGACTATGTACACGACTAATTCCACAGTTTGGGAGGCATGAAGCGTGACGGGAGATACTGGCTGGAGGTACTTCCCTCTTGTATTGCGTCATATTCTATCATTGTAACTGAAGATTGGGCCTTTATTTTTTCTGGTATTAAAAAGTACACAGCCAGGAAAAATATTGCTATAATTAAATATAGACTTTTAAAACCCTAATACAATATTTGATTGATTAGCAGCAGTAGAGCTTCTTGTAAAAGAATTTGTCCAGGGAAGTACTGCCACCTTACCTATTTCAGCCGCCAAGCAGTAATGTCAGCATTACTGTGTTCCGGTTGTGAAGGGTAAGGGTGCTGGTGAAATTACAGGCACATGGGACTTGTCAACGTATGTCTCAGGGTGTCGGGCGCAGTGGCAGTGCCCCTCAGATCTTTGCTATTTAAACTCTGAATGGTGCTGCAACTGTCATGGACAGGCGTGTCGTTCGTTAGTCCACCAGGTACGACTTGTTCGTCCCATCACTTGGTAATATTAATAAAACCCCTATTTGTTGAAGTTGTGTTATAAAATTAAAAATAAGTTATATAACTAATAACTTTTGTAAGTATAGTCAAAAAATGGGGTGGTTTGCATTAATATTAGACATAAGTGGTTGAAGACTGTACCACCTCAGCCAACCGTGTCATGAGAACTGTAAAGGGCCCGGAACGTTGATTTGTTTGAAAAAACATGTATACGCGATTTAAATCCGGAAAAATAGTTTCATTTCCTATGTGTAACATTCGCGAAACCCTAAGAAGTCGAAAAGAAAGAACCATCAAAATCGAAGAAGTACTACATGTTAACCTGAACGCGTCAATTCTTTATTATGACATCAATTATTCATGGACTAACCTGTCCACGATCCGAAATTTTTTAATAGTAAATACAGTGACATTTCTTTACTTACCTACACGTACGACGTCACGTAGAGTTTGGTGTTAGCGTAACAAATTATAAATATGACCTTTTTCAGATTTTATTAATTGATTAAAATTACAAATAATTACAATTATTAATACAAAGATAGAACACTCAGAAAAAGCACTCAGAAAAAATTCCTTCGATCTGGTCGGATACAAATAATTATTATTTCATAAAAATATTGATTGAATGTGGTCGTTTGTATCTTGTAAAAATACTTTCTAACCACATTTTAGATATTTTTTTCTGCTTATTGACCAATTCTTAACTTAATTACTTTCCTTGTAAAGTTCGTTTTTCTACGTATTTCTAAATTTATAACTTTGGATATATTTGGAGCTAATTACTATTGTGACAGGTGATTATATTGAACAGTAGGGTTAGCACGACAAGGCGCGAATTGTGAGAAAGCGACATAAAGCGCGAGTTACTGCTATACTCCCGTGTAGATAATATTATCAATATCTCGCTCTTCTATGTCACTCTCGTGCAAGTCGTGACCTATCGTGCTAGCCCTACAGGATAGAAAAGAGAATTCTCGATATAGAAAGGATGGATGTATGTTGACAGAGGCACAAATGCGTTGAGCGAATGTGGACAGAAATGAATTCATGTCGTTACACAATTAATTCAAATCACTCTGTTTCTAGTCGTCTACATGCAGAAATAGTTATTTGTTAGTGCAAGGCTCCAAAGATGTTGTTTGACGCGAGTCCTTGTATTCAAACCTGAGCAAGCAAAAGATTGTAAGAGTAGAAAGGTAGAATCGTGAGCACAGCGAGGGTTTCAAGGCACGAGACGCTAAACAACTTTGCCTTTTTTGCTTTTTCACCTCAATGCAGCAAGGAAAATGGTAGATGAAAGAAAAACAGTTTAACTATAACAAATCAGTTTTAATAAATTTATCATCGAAAGAAAAAGTTAGGTTAGTGAGGTGAAAATACATTATACCCTAACGTCGAAAATAGTTTCTCTATAGTAGGCCTTATCCCAACACGCCGTCAAGGTCCTCCAGGTTATGTTTTTAAGAACCTGTTAATTGCCTTAAAATGTTTTCCGTTTTTCTTTAACGGTACATCTAGTGTCTTTACCTGGTATTAAAAGTAATTTCCAGACAATAGTTAGGTACGTACTTTATGGGAAAGAAACTAACAATGTAGAGACAAGTCTCTTGCAATTTATTTCTTTGGAATGATGTGGTTTTTCTGCCGTTTATTCGATGTTAATTGTGTGATTAGCCGTTTGATTTGAGGACAGATATATGTGATTTGTATTTGACATTTGTTAGATGAAATTGTTGAAATCTACTACAATAGAAGCGCCAGTACCTAAGGTAAACAAAACACGATGAATTAGGAAAAGTTTACTACAAGAAATAGTATTTACTACAAGAAATATAAGTATTTAGGAAATCATTAAAGATGTCGCTTCGGTCTCTGTTATATTCGTAGGTTTTCTCTGAGACGTTAAATTAACACTTTTATTTGTATTGTAAATAAGGTGCTAGGCCCATAAAGTTTGACATTTAAGATTTAAATTCAACTCGACGTGTCTAGTAATAGAAACGTTCCAAAGTAGCTTGATGATCACATTCAAAACTTACAAATAAAATAACAATTAATTACAACGCCACCTCTCGGCAATAAATTAAACTACGAACTAGGTTGTTTATCTGCGCAGCCACTGTTCTATTGGCGTGTAGTCAATGTCGTTAGGAGCGAAGTTCACTCGTCGCACGATAGATGGCCCTGGGCGTCTGAAGTATTCTGCTACGTTCCCGCTTACGCTGCCGTAAGGAATTCCACCTGGAATATTGATTGAATTTGTATGTTATTTAAATTAACATATATCAAATTGCAAGTCATATATGTACTTAGCCATGTTAGACAATTCATCTATATGCATAATCTAGAGAAAGTTAATAGAAGAAAAGAAACTGTCAGAACAACATAGACTGTCTATGAAATTTATAGGTAATTTTAATTACCGTAGGATAAGCCTGGGCCTGGCAACGGATGCGTCTCTCCGCCATCTGGTCGAGATACTACTGCAGCTAATAGACTCCATAACACACAGAGTAAGAACGCTATCTGCAATACATAAAGAAAATATTGTTATTATATAATATTTTATATATAAGAAAGCTGTCTCCAAAAACTCGACATTTTAGTATATTAGTAATATACAAAAGTTGTCTACATTCACAAACCGAGCATTACATATCAGCATAATTATCCCATTAATTTAAAATGTTAATATCAATTACGCCATTGCCGGGGAATACCGCCTCTCCCATTAAAATTAGGCTATAGGAGAGGTGAAAGCCTAGAATAGATATCCAAAATAATAATAATTAATTTTTTTGGACAACATAAATCCATATCTAATTAGCAGAGATCGAAATTGAGGGAGTTAATTTAGCTGAACTAAACAATAATGTGGATATTTCCTTCTACAAATCCCGGTACTTCGCGGAACTAAATATATTTCGGTCATTCTCGGACTAGTGTTCAATACCTAATTTCCGTGGCAAGTACATTATCGTGTAATTATAAATAATATTTCACGATACAACACTCGAATATTAAATAATTTTGCACAATAAAAAAATCGAATAGGTACTTAAATAAAAACTGCCACGGAAATTAGGCAGTAAACACTAGTCCGACAGTGATCGATTTGAAAATGCGTATTATTTATTGAAATTTCAGTACATTACATTACAGTACATACAAATTATTGTCTCAAAAAATAATATTGTGTTGTAACGAGAAAAAATGGAAAACAAGTCTGACAGTGGCCGAGTGCCTTTATATTTAAATAATTTTAAAAATAAACAAGACACAACCTATATTTTGGGATATTTAGAAAATTAACAGTAAAAAATGAAGCTTTATACGCTTTGATGACAAAATGAGTTTTTAAGTCATGCGATTGGTGGTAAGCTTCTGTCGATAACAGTTGCAGTGGCATTCAGAGCTTTAAATTACAAAGATCTGAGGGGCATTCGCCACTGCCCGACACCCTGAGACATAAGTTGACAAATCCCATGTGGCTGCAATTTCACCAGCTCCCTTACGTTTCTAAACCGAAACGCAGTAATGCTCACATTACTGCTTGGCAACAGAAATAGATAAGGTGGCAGTACTTCCCTTGACGAACTTCTTCACAAGGAGCTCTACTGCTTCTAAGTATAGTATTGGGTATGTCCATACTAAGAAAACGTCCATACTTTGAAATGTTTTGCCCATAATGTTCCTACCTGTAACCCAACCTGGAACCTCCTCGTCCAGCGCTCACATTGCAAACAAATGCATCAACGAGGTAATGAATCATACTTCTACATAATATTAATGAGTAGTCAGCTCTGTTTTAATTTGGAATTAATTTACAATCGAATCCTTCAATTTGTACCCAATTTATTATCGTACGGTGTAATAAATTACAATTCAATTAAATACATTATTTACCTAATTTGTACTTTTAACAAGGCTAAATCCCAAGTAGTACCAGAATAAATACCAACAATTTGTTTACAGAATAAGCCAAATAATCGCGTAATTTAAAAAATTACATGCAATAAGAATTGATACAAGGATTATTGCTCGCGCTCATGACATAGAGCATTGGGATCACATGACTGGTTCATGTATAGTTATGCAACTCATTACCTAAGGTCAAGCACCCACTGGCCTACACAAGAATAGGAGCAGGCATGCAGTTAAACGATGTAATAAAGTCGATTACGAAGACGACTTTCCTTATATGACAGTATTATTAAATCCATGAGCGTACGCCCATGTGATGTTATTAAATCAATAGTATGTTATACCTAGTTTAGCATACTATTTTATAAAAGTACCATTTACTGTACATAAGAGGTAAAATATTATCAAAAAAAAATTAGCTCCCTGGTTTTTGTATTTCGTCTAAATCTGCGCATCTATAGTGTCTCATCCATCCCAAACACACACACACACAGCTACTGGTAATTTAGTTATTTTATGTTTTTTGGAACAAAATAATTCTTTCGTTTTCGTTCATTCATCATTATATTTTGGTCAGAGAATATAACTTTACCTTTTTTTATGAAAAAAGTGACCTCAAAAGTTTGTGCACTACATCTGTTTGCCAAGTTTTATTAAAGGGTGAAATCCATCCCCTGATTTGCCACCCTTAAGGTTGGAATATTTTCTTAAAATTTGTATGGGACCACTTCTGGGATCCCCTTCCCAACAAAAAAAAGAATAGTCAAAATCGGTTCACAAATGTTGGAGCTTTTACGCTTTTAGCGTAGCAATCACAAAAAGAAATATAGTGGACTTGAAATCTCCTTTTCTCTTCTCATGCTCTAAAAGTACGCCATTATCAACCAGTAAAGTGCATCCTTTAATCCCTAGGGGGTAAAAAGTACCTCATTTTTTTATTTACTTCAAGTGAACAAACGCAAACAACCAGGTACCCTTGCTTTTAGTTTCGTGCCTTTTCCGCATAGACGGTGGCGCCATATTATTTTCAGAAAAATTGGAAATATGGAAATTGGAATCAACAATAGTAGCACAAACATTCAGACCCGAGACAATATAGAAAAGTTTTCTGCATTGACCCTACCGGGGATCGAACCCGGGACCTCAGACATATCTAAACCATGAAAACCGGTATGCAAGCCACTCGACCACGGAGGTCGTGAAAATTAATATTCATTACGTAATAAGATACTGACAAGCCAAGTACGTACGTACGAGATAATTAATAACAGTACGTATACACGATAGACAAAAATTGCAAACAGTTTATAACGCCCATGACCGTTCAACCTCGACTTATTGCAATTGTTGTGTTTATACATTTTGGTATGCGGATGCTTCATATTACATTATGCGCACATAATTTAGAGATATGAAATTTAATAAACGAAACTTAGGCACAAAGTTGTGCACAAAAAGTATATGCATTGTATTGCGTATAAGATTTGAAGATCTCAAAGTTATAGTTAGGTACATTACACAGTTTCGTAATAAGGCTCAAGATGAAGCTCAAACCGTCAACGTATTATGAGTTTTTTTAGAAAGAATAATTATGAAAAGAGAAATAATTTGTTACCTACAATAATGGTGAACTATTCACTATATTTACGCATATTTTTACTTTTTCCACTCCAAACTAATATTGTTTCCACCATGTTGAGACAGTTGCTGTTCGTGACGCCATTTTTGTTATGATACTGCAGCGCTACTGGCGGCTATATTTCGAACTAAGCATTTCAAAGCAGCGTATTATTGTATTCCGGCGGCATATTTCTTAGCCGCTTTGTAAACGTGCTATTACAATGTGGCGTACTTTTTTAGGCGAATTGCAATCCGGTCGAACACCAGAGAGGCCGTATTACATTACGGATAGCCGCTTTACAAAACAGCGCTTGGTTTAATGGAATTAAATGAAGAGTTGGGCCCCAAAGTGTCTTTGAGAGACAAGTTTAAAGAGATTACCATTCTTATACTAGCGTCACAGTACATTTTATGAAAACGTTATTCATGTTAAGAACAATATTAATTTTTTTTGTGAAAAATAGTGGCAGACATAACATTAACGCGAGGAACAAAAATAAACTTGCTATTCTTGACAGTAAACTTGTCTTCACAAAGTTTCAAATTAATTTAAAGGGCAATGTATACCTACGATTCTATAAGATTCCGGGTAAAGTTTAAAACTATAGTGACACAAGAACTTTATTCTAAAGGTTACAGCTTCTGCCTACTTGGACGACGAAAATCCGTGGTAGTGATTCGTTTAGCTCTTGCAGGTATTCTCGATGTTTGAAATAAATATTATAAATGATAAAAGTATATTTACAAAGAGTCTCTTGCTCATTCTTCTCAGAGGAATCTGGCTTACTAATGAGCAATAGAGTTTAATCAATATGACAATTTCAAGTGTAATATGCTTACCTATGAAATAAAGATTATTGGACTTTGATATTTGAGAGGCACCATTCTCTTAATTATGCGACCAAGGCTGAAATTGTATCCTTATTATAATAAAGCACTGACCATTCGTCAGATGTGGTTTTATCTCATAATAGTCATAAAAATAATGTAGTTACATGAAAAAAATTACATGTACGTGAAATTTTAAACTCTAATTTTATTCGTAAAATCTTGAATCTTCTCCCCTCAAGAGTTGTCCTTTTGCAGATGTGGCCTTATTACGCTAAGGGTGCAAAATCGTATTGAAAGTTAAGCAAAGATAATAAACAGTACGCAATACCACATTATTTTTTACCTGTTGCCCTTTTAACCGTTTTGGTTCGACATTATTGTTAAGTTCTGAATTTTGTACAGATATCTTTTATTACGTACTTGCAAAACGTGACAATTTACGGTGATCAAATTTAAATATTAAAAATGCTTGAAATCGTACCTGGGATACGTAAAATAAACAGGAAAACCTTGAGTGAATAGTTGTATTAAAGTTTAAAAGTTTTGTTTTTAAGATGTTTTTCGATATTGGTAGAAGGTAATAAATTGCTTTTCCTCAATCATTATCGATTGACTTTATTGCTGTTTATTTACTTATTTATTTCCTAACTTATTGAAGGATTAATATTAGGCCATCAGCACACTTATCAATGAGTTAACGATCCGAGCAGAAGGGAAATGTGCAACATCTATTTCACTCTTTCGCATTTTTTCTTTTTTTATGATACCAATTGATAGGACGAATAATCGTGGGCCTGATGGTAAGCGACAGGCCTGTCCATAACAGTTGCACTGCTACTCAGAGCTCCAAATCACGACGATTTGAGGGGCAACGCCTCTGCGCCGGTCATCCTAAGACATAAGTTGACAAGTCCCATGTGAATGTGATTTCACCAGCACCCTTTAAAACCGAAACGCAGTAATGCTCACATTACCGCTTGGCGACAAAAATAGGTAAGTTGGCAGTACTTTCCTGGACGAACTAATTCACTACTAAAAATTCCTTCAATCTGACACGATTCGAACTAAAGATGTATTTATTGTTGTGTTTTAGATTGAATGAATGAGATTGTCTCAAATTCAGAATTATTCAGTATTTCATTCATAATACTCCCATGATCGAGATACCAATCCGCGATCCTGGTATAAAAATATCAACCTGCTGCATTTGATAAAGACCTCAATATAGCATGAGAGTACTGTGAGGAACACCTTATTTTTTTTAGAACCTGTAGGTACAACTTAAATAACAATGTGACAACCCTATGCTCGGAGGACCTTGTAATCATAGACGCGCTGAACAGGTTGGTTCGCTAGCAGCGCTAACATTGTACTGTAATTTCATTTGCTCCTACTCTGTTAAAAATGCAAGTGCAACGGATTTGGATCTTATCTTGGCATTCATTCAAGTTGCGTAATTTCCGAACGCGTTTACTCGGCCGTTCTCAACCGACTTGCTTGAAATTTGCAATTAGCATAAAAATACAATTAAAGAAATGGCAACGAAGCTCAAATTTTGAATTTCAAGCTCTAACCTGAGTTAATTGAGGTCAAAGTTTAATTTAATTTTTATATTGCAAAATTGTACTCAAGCAAGTGTGTAAAAGAATTAAAAAGAAAAATAGCTGATAGTTGTTTAGCTAAAGAAAACCAACAGAAGTAATCGATAGGTATTTGACTAGCGGATTTTTTTGCGGGATGTACAAGTCATGCGCCTGATGGTAAGCTACACGCCTGTCCATAACAGTTGCAGTGCCACTCAGAGCTTTATATTGCAAAGATTTGATGAACACTATTACTGCAACCGTCACCCTGAGACAAAGTTGAGAACTCCCATGTGCCTGTAATTTCACCAGGACCTTTACTGCTAGGCGGCAGAACTCACAAGGAGCTCTATTGTTACTAAAAATTCTCCAAAAGCTAAAATTATTAGCTGTCTGTTATATTTTTATTTCTAGTGTGTAATTTAGTTCCCCTACTCGACAGGGGAATGTGGCGTTTGCAGTAGAGGTATAATTTTGTAGATTGTCATCTATAAGTAGTGGGTTTTATATCGATAACATCGATATTACTGCAATATATAACTATTTTAATAACATAGGCAGGAGAAATATCCCAGTCGAGGTTGAGTCCAAATGTCTAACAAAGTAAGTTTATTTACGTACAAGTTTTAGCATCAAACCTGTTTAATACCGAATTTAAAACCATGTTTAATTTATGCTATTTATGTCGTAGCAACAATGGAATTGACAATTACCAGCGGCCATTTTTGTTTCTTCCATTTTGTTAAAGTGTGCAGTTAGTGTTACATTAGTTGATACGAGCCTTTTCTAAGGAGAGTTGTGAACAGTCTTCTATAAGCAGGTTTCATTATGATATTTTCCTTCACCTCTATGGTGCTAGTAACATAGAAATTAAAGGGATAGGTACATGGTTCTACAAGGATTTGAACCGTCGCCCACTCGGTTGTAAAGCAACAGTTCTCACACAGGGTTGCCAACGCTCTTTACAATACTCTCCAAAATCGTGTGAAGGTCCCACACTCGCATTTTGATTTAAACGTAAGTGTATTCTGAAGGAAAATATACATATTATTGAAAAAAATAACGAACTCTAATACTATAATAATATACAATAGCCTTCCGTCCATTTGCTTGGTACGATCCCGTCACACATCTTACGCCCCATCAACGCGAACACACCATGACCAAATGAAGGCTTATCTTATAGAGGGCATATCTTAAAGAACTCAAATATTTATGACAAAACGATAGTTAAGATCTAATTTGTTCCACATTTATTTATTTAATAAAATTTTATTTTGACTATCTCAATAGCCCTGGGTTTCGAACTACGAGGTCTCGATATCGATTCGCGGCAGGACCTATTTAGGAACGTATGTACGTAGGAACGTACTTTTGAAAATGTTCTGGGTGGAATCTTCTAGTGTTGTTACTCTGATACCAGATCTTTTTAATTTGAGACAAGATCATTATAACGCACAAAACCCTATGTTACGGCTGCCATGGACACATACGTATAAACAAGCACAAATTATACCCAAACTGACGACATAAATAAATAAAGGCTATTCAAATTTTTCTCCCAGGCTGGGAATCGAGTCTGGGACCACTGCGTGGCAGATCAACATGGCAAACGTTCGGCCACGGATGCAGTTATATTTAATTTGTTTATTATATTTAATTGGTGTAATTATATCATTATTTCTACATTAAAATAAGAGGCTCTATTCCTCGGCAATGGCATAGTTGACCGGGGTCAGGGACTCAAGTTCAAGAACCGACCGAGCAGCACCGCTTTCTGCAATTTGTGCTGCAAACGTCACCCCACAGTTTACAACTGCCTCTAGTTGTTAGGTTGGCTAGAATTAACGCGTTCGCGAACAAAACAATTGGGATTATTGCAGTGTCAGTAACACATCTCATATGTCTCGTAGGCCAGATCGAGTAACTTCCAACGTTTCTCGATTTCCATTCTTATTACTAACCGACTTTAAAAAAGGACAAGATTCTCAATTCGGCTGCATTTTTTTGTGTGTATGTTACATATTCCGATATTTGTGACCCGATTTTGATGATTTGAATAGGGTTAGGAATACCTTAGCAGTGGTTCCATTCAAATTTGAAGAAAATATTTCAGCTCCAAGGGTAGTAAATCAGGGGATGTGTCCGGCTTATTGAATCTCATCCACTTTCCGTTAACCACATTCAATAAAACTTGGCAAATAGATGTAATTCCACATACAAGAAGCGTAGAGCTTTTTGTAAAATTGATCGTCAGATCAGAGATCGATCGATCAGAGATGTACCTATTTCTGCCGTCAAGCAGTACTGTGAGCATTACTGCGTTCCGGTTTTGAAGGGTAAGGGTGCTGGTAAAATTACACGCACATGAGACTTGTCTACTTATGTCTCAGAATGACGGGCGCAGTGGCAGTGTCAGATCTCTGTCATATATTGATCTGAATGACAGTGCAACTGCTATGGACAGGCGTGTCGCTTACCACCAGGCGTACGACTTAGTATCACAAAAAAAACTTTTGAGATTGTTTTTTTTTTGTCAAAACGTTACAGTTATGTTACCCGCCTTGCTTTTATCAATTTGTTTTTAATATTAGTGCGCTTTATCCTGTCTGGTAAATTTTCTTTTACTGTTTTTGATCTTTGTTGGGTTTGAAAATGACTGCTTTCTGTTGTTTATAAACACTGGAGCTATACTGGATGATGTAACAAATGTATTAATGTACATCAAGCTTGACACTTAAGATTTAAATCCATCTCTATACCGCTTACAACAAGAACGGTCCAAAGTACAAAGTGTCAAGTCTAATGTGCACTTGCCAGTACCAGAATTAATTGTAAACCACCTCTTTTTTGTGTTCCACCAATCATATTTTATAAGTTTATTGTAATAGACTTAGTCAGAATGGGTGGCATCTTGCATGCTCATAGTGCGAGACAGCTCAAACGGAGTTCTCAAAGTGCTAGGGGATAGGTTGGACTCTGATCTGCTGGCCAGCTTCATCGAACTTCTCGTCGCGCGTCCTGGAACCTCGGCGAGGTTACCAAGTATCATGTAGCATATGAACCTTAATTCAATTAATATTATTTTATTTTTATCTTTTATTTTTGTACTAACAATAGAATAAAATTAATTTGTAAGTTTCCATCAAAATGGCCTGTAAATTGTCTGCAATAAATGTATTTTATTTTTATTATTTAGTTATTGTTATTGTGAGGCTATACACCTCCTTTCTTTTTTTTAAGCAAAATCACAAAATTGAGTACAGTCGTCCGTGAAAGTGTTCGTATTTTATGAAATATGTATTACGTTCGTATTCAAAGCAACTAAACATTTGACCCGCCCACTTGAGGCATCATCAATAGCTTTATTACAGCAACAAAGCTACCAGAAATGTCAACTGCACGCCCACGACGTGTACATTGACATTACGTCATCACCGTCGGCACTACTAACCTAAACATTAATGCAAGTATGTCTAAGCTACAACTTGACAAGGTTGCTAAGAGTGCGCGTACGCACGATATGATCTCAATACAACTGCCATTTAGTTAAATGAAGACTAGGTACCTTGGGCGACTTTTATGGAACAAAAAGATCATAAGACGGTAGGTCCTAAACAGGTTGTATGATAATATCTATGACCTTATTTGAAACAAACGGGCGTTCGTGGTATTGACTTGTATATCCTCATAATGAATCTGTATACGTATTCAATATATTTCACTATTAATACAATAGTGTATGAAGTCAAAATGTTTATTTTTTCAGAATCAATTAAAAACGTATTACTAACTTCCTTTGAAAGATATGTCTAGATTACAGTTTATCACAGACATCTAAACAATTCCTACTTTGTTATAATTATTAATACAAAGATCACTCTTGGAAAAAATCTTTCGATTCGGCTGGATTAGAACCAACGTCTTCCAGCAAACCGTGTCAGAAGAAACCGTGCTGAAAGACGTTGGTTAGTTGAATATCATAATGGTCTAAATCGTGACATTCAATAACTAAAAATTAAAATTTCTTACTTGCCAAATATATTTAAAAATAAAAGGGAAAAAATCATTCCATAATTTTGAGTAAGGACTGTTTTGTCCAGAACCAGGTCTCAAAAAGTTTGTCTCATTTTGAGTTAAGTCAATATTAATATTTATGAAAATAAATTTACATAAATTACGTTCACTAATATTATAACCTTGAATTCCACATATATTGAGTTAGAACAATATTGTAATGGCAGGGGTTGTGAACCTGGAAAGCGCATCAATTTACAAAACCCGTATCGGGCCAGCATGGCGGATCATGGCTTATTCCCTCTATATTTTAGAGAAGATCCGTGCTCAGCAGTGGGTCGTACAATGGGTTGATGATGGTTATGATGATAGCTTGCGAAGAAGATTGCGATGAAACCAGCATGTCTCCAGTCTCTCAACTATATAGATTTCATCAGCGTGGTTTACTAAGACCTCAGGAGTGTCCTGCTGTGGAACGTATTCAAAGTTGCTTGCAGTGACCGATGAACTTGAACTTGACTGGATAAAAATTACCTTGCTAATTTGTATATGTATATATATTACTAACGAATCCGGTTTTTAATGTTATGCACCGTACAATATACAAATACAAAACAATTTAATTCACAACAAGATTGTGCACTGTTCATTTTAAATTTATATACAAAAAACCAAGAACTGACCGTGGCGTAAATGGTGTACAGATATCTAATCATTCCTTCGCTAGGCTAGGCCGTCTCGCAAGTAACCAATTTATCCTTGTTACAGGTGTAAAAGACCATTACTAATAAATAACTTTTTTTTTTAAAAAAACCTGACTTCACAAGTTCGCGGAATTACATCTATTTGCCAAGTTGTATGGAAATCTATTTATTTATTTATTTATTTATTTATTTATTTGCATTCCATGATGTACATTACAGATGTTTTACATATATTGAGATCAAATTATGGAGCCTGAACAGGGCACAGCAAATAGTAGAAGAGAGGACTAGTCTCATAATTGTTACACTTACTACTATATAATTTGATATATACCAACGCCAACAGCTTTATATTATTATATTTATTATCGACTAGTTACTAAATTCAGATACCAAATTTATCTTCTAAAAACTCTTTTACATTATAATAGCTTTTCTTTATGAGAAAATTCTTTAAGTTTTTAAAGAAAATCTTGTTATTTTGTTCATTTTTTATAATTTCCGGAAGATTGTTATATATTTTTATTGACATGGTGTATGGACTAGATAAATGCATATTTAATCTTGAATATGGTAGTACTAATCTGTTTATATTTCGTAATGTATATTTAGTGGGGATGGCTTTACGGTTTTTATATAAGTCTTGATGGTTTCGTACAAATTTACAAACTTCGAGTATATAGATACATGGGAGAGTCAGGATTACCGAACAGTGCATGAAACCGGATTCGTCCCCTACTTTGCCATCCTTAGAGGTGGAATATTTTCTTCGAATTTAAATGGTGCCCAGATTGGGAAGTGCTCCCTTTCTAACAAAAAATAATCATTAAAATCGGTTCACAAATGTCGCAGTAATCGGGTAAGATACAGTCAAAAAAAAAATACAGTCCGTTTGAGCACCTCGTCTTTTATTGAAGTTGGTTAAAAAGGAGTTTAGCGAGAGAATTGTACATGATATTAACCATTAATAAAAGTAAACGTGAAGTATTTAAGTAATATATAAAATTTGTAAGAGTACGAGATGTGTTTTTTTTTGTTAGTTTCATTGTTGATTGATCTCTGTCATGAAATAAGTATGCATTTAAACAAATTATACAGATAGATTACATAAGTATGGAACCACCACATTTATTCACACGGTATCGCCTTGAGACGATCAAAAAGAATCCTTAAGTTCGTGCAAAAAGAGCGAAAAAGACAGAAATACAAATTCGTGACGATAAGTGTAGTGACTCCCATCCCGCAATGATACGCATGACAACATCTTTACAGTTCTTGAGAAACGTGTGGATTTTTGGAAACTCGCTCCATAAAAAACGGTCGCAAAATAATATTTTTTTACCTCGCTCGCTCGAAAAGGCTTCCTTCTCATTCAAATATGTGCCGTAGCGCAAACGTGCAAAGGCGTTTTTTCCACACTAGAGTGGTTTTTGAAATTCGAACTTGACGGAGGACTACGGTGCACCTAACTTGTTCTTTCGATTAAAAAGCATAATGACACGTTCAACTACGCTATTTGCCGTACATTATTTATGTAATATAAATCCGTTATCAACGATAACTAATTTTGTTTATTAAAACTGACTTGTTGCACTTCAACTGTTTTCCTTTTATCTACCATTTTCCTCGCTGTAGTGAGGTGAAAAGTTATTTTGAGTATCGTGACTTGAAACCCTTTCTACTTCGCTAGCTCAGATTTCGATGGAAGCACTAGCGACAAACAACAACTTTGCAAGCCTTGCATTGTTGGCAGCAGCAACATTAATGTAATTTTGTATCATGGCAACATTGTCAAGGCGCTTAGCCTCCTTCTTTTTTGGTACGATTAACGGCGTAATGTGTGCTCTTGTAATTCATAATATTAACATTAAAATTTAATGGTTTCAATCGGAGTGTTTTCTTTGCCATCATCACCAGCGCGTCAAGCTCTCCACAACCAGCATAACAAATAACATTTAACATTAACGCGTCTTATTAACATTTACTATAAAATTGATGTCCACAGATTTTATTAGCTTGATACATTTTGAACATTATAAAGTTAACTCATGATTTTAATACATTATATTCACACACCAGTAACACAAACTAATTATGACTCTATATTTTGAATGAAAAAATTGACCAGAACATTTGAGGTAAATTGCAAAATTTTACTAGAAAAATGTACACTTAAGCACTGTATTACCGCTGTGAATTTTCATAAAGTCACTGTAATTTAATTGTTTTAAGCTCTAATCAGTGCGCATCACTATGGGTCAAAAGAGTCCTACAGGGAGCGAATTTTAGGCCACAGTACAGCACCCTGTCAGACACCCAAAGAACGTCATTATGTGTTTAGTTCACTTTTTAAATTAAACAACAAAACACAGCTTACCTGTTTTGAAGTAAGCATTGTCGGTCCAGTATCGCACCCAAGTCCGAACTCAAGTGAGCCGCGCGCGACTCCCTTCACTATTTATACGCGTATCGAGACTTTACGTGTTATCCATCTTAACTAGTCCTTGCCAATTCAAATCCTAGATAGTTTGGCAAGTGGCTTTAAACTCAGAATCTACGTACAATAAGTATATCTAAGATCATATCTATTATGAATTGATACATAAGGTCTTGTAAAGATAAATATATAAAAAAGGTAATTAGTTACCATTGTTCTGGTTGATTACTTGGTAGTTAGCTTAAAAAGAATTATGTTCATAGAATAATTTGATGTTTTTAATTGCTTCAACAATTTACATGACTGTCTACAACGGTTGCTTGTAAATGGAGAGGTCAACGACGATTTGAATCCTTGTGACGCCGAGCACCTTTAGTTTCTATGTTCTAAACATTCACAAATGTGAATGCAAGTGAAAGCCATACCTCTCTCCAAAGAAAACATAGTGATAAAACCTTCAAGATGAAAAATAAAACGTGTGAAGTTGTGAATTATGTGGTATTCTAATCGCAAGTGTCTGTGCTTTTCGGTCCCGGTCCAGGAAGCGGCATACGCAATCGTATAAAGTTTTCGCTCCTTATTTGTAGAACTAATCTCGATCAACAGTATCTTCTGTGTTGCATGTGTTATTCTTACAATGCTGTATCTAAAATTGCGTGCAAAAAAAATTTGTGTGAAATTTGCGTTACCTACCCAGTGTTAGAGAGACGGTACAAAGATTATAGTTAGAAACAAAAAAATGAACCTTGTAGATATAGTTGTATTTCTAAGTATAACTTTAGATGCTAAATTGCAATGGGGTCCACATTATAAGTTGTCAAAATGGCTTAGCTCTGCAGAGGATGCGATTTAAAAAAATTGAAAACTTTCAGACGTCGAAACCACCAGTTTGGTTTACTTCAACTACTTTCACAGTTTAATGTCTACATTTTGCTTTGGAATAAAGCCACTGGTATTAATAGAAAATTTGTCCTGCAGAAACGTGCGGGCTCCAGAGTGTCGTTCATAGATAAGTTTGAATTTAATGAATAAGGCGGTTTCAGATGTAATTTGCTTATGTATGAAATAAAGATGATTCGCTTTGACTTTGAATGCTATGAGAGTTTCCAATTCTCTGGTTTTTTAGTCTCAACTTAGAACTTGATTAAAAAGTGCCTTGTATGAAATTTTTGTTGTGTGTTTTGTTAGAATATTAGATACATATTTAAAGGAAATAATAAAGGTTTCGAAAACAAATGAATTTACAGCGAACTGTGGCTGTAATACCTACTAAGGTAATTAAAATGAGTTACTGAAAAATAAACACAGAATAAACCGACAAAATAAATCATATTTAGAAAAACAATCAAGAACTTGTGCAAAACTGTACTTTCAAAAAATATTCTAAACTTCCGAAAGAAACTTACCGATGCATGTCCCATGTTGTAATTCATAATTTTTTCGTATAATGAAGTACTTGATTATAAGTATCGAAAATTTTGATACAAGGTCGTTTTTAAATTTATTCTAGGTAATTTACGATATGAATGGCTAACAATAATTTTCGGTAAAATATAAAAAAAAGTCGTAGAGTTTACTTATTTATTTATTTGGTATCCCAACATATGCAATATCCAATACAATTTGGATTTTAATATATATCTTAATGTCCTCCTGTCCTGCTGTTGCTGGGTTATATAGGAATAGAAAACACAGCGTTCTTATATGACATCAAACAGACAACAACTAAGGAGCAGAAACTGAAGTTTTGTGAACCGAATAAAAAGTCCCAATCTGCCTTTGGCGAGGAGATGGACTATGATCTAAACTCTGTTTTTAGTAGAGACCCTTGTCCTATATTGGGACGTATAATGTTGAAGACGACGATTATACGTTGAAGATCTTTATGAAGTGGTTTCGAGATATCGCGGCCCTCAGATATAATGCAAGCAAGAACATCTTACATGCTTAAACGCTGCAATTTTGGTTTGTATTTTCCTTATAAATTTAAAAGTCCAAAACATAGTGTTCTTATTACGAAAGAACCCAGTGAATACGTGAATAAATTTACTCATATATGAGAACATTGGGTAACCCAGTAGGAGAACTATTCATCATTAACCCATTTATACGTCCCATTACTGAACACGGGTCTCCTCTCAGGCGAGGGATTAGGCCATAGTCCGCCACTCTGGCCCAATGCGGGATGGGGATTTCACACATTTTCCGAAAGTTGTGAACCTTTTTCGACGGCACAGGTTTCATCACGATGTTGTCCTTCACCGAAAAGCTCATGGTAAATTTCAAATTAAATTTTGCACATAAATTCAGAGATGCGAACCTCGATTCGAAGCCACGGCCTGCTTGAGTGGCGGTAGATCAAACACCATCAGGCTTTAGAAATCGTCATACTGATAAAACTGTACTGCTCATTCGTTAGGCAGATTCCCCTGAGAAGAATGAGCAAGAAACTCTTGGGGTTGTTCTTAATAAATATACATTTGAATACATTTATCATTACAATGTTTAATTTAAACATCTTAGATCGAGATTGCAAGAGGTCTCTACTACGGATTTTTGTCATCCAAGTACGCAGAAGCTGTATAACTTTTAGTACAAAGTTTTTATTTCACAATAGTTTTAAACCCCGTAAATGGCAAATTTTGAATATCAATCGAAATCTTATTAAATAATCGTATGCATTGACCGTTAAATGAATTTGAAACTTTGTGAAGACGACAGTCAATAACAGTTGGTTTATTTTTATTCCTCGTATTATGTCTGCAATTATTTTTCATAAAAATATTAATAATATTCTTCTTAACATAAATAACATTTTCAAACGTGTACTGTGTGTAACGTGGACGTTAGAGTAAAATGTTTTTTATTTAATTATCTCTCAGAGACACTCTGAGTCCAAATTATGAATTGCCGTAACCGCACGGTTCTGCAGGACAAAGATTCTATTAATATCGGCGGCATTACACTAAAGCAAAATGCCGTATGTCATTAAACTGTGAAACTGTAAAAGTAGCAATATAGTGGAGTGTTTTCACAAAATAACATTAGTTTTATAATAGTGTCTGGACAGAGAACTAACCAAGTCCGAATAAGTGTGGAAGGAGAGATACGCCACGGCGTCACTCATTCCGCTGTCGGAGTACCTGGCAAGGTCTACCTTGGCAAACTTTGTTGTCTCTAAATAAGTTATGGATCCTAAACAGCCGAAGTAAGGAGAGCATGTACAGGCGGGGTTATAGCTCGGACAGCGTGTTTATTGGAGGTGTCTCTCCTCAGACTATGGCACATCTTTTGTCTTGTCCTGCGTGCCCCTACACCTGCCCACGCGAGGTCCTGTAGAACGCCACTGATAATGCTGTGTCAGTCGCCAAGTACTGGTCCTCACAAATATAAACGTCAGAGTCGACACGCTAAGAAGTAGAAGATTCAATAAAAGAAATACTGGGTTTATTTGTCAACGTCTTGTGGCTGTACCTCTCGTTAGGGGTGAAGTGATGAAACCTGCATTGCCAAGAACATTCACAACCGTTGCTAAGCATGTTAAGTCCGTAACCCGCATTGAGCCAGCATGGTGAATTATAGCTTTAACAAATAATGAAATACCCCAACGGCCCAACGGTTACCACAGTAGACACTGTATGTAGTAGAACCAATTTGAGATATAGACTTTCCTAAATTGATTCTGGTCTGTGTATTCAGGATAGTGCCCCAGAGTAAATTTAGTAGCAGTAGAGCTTCTTGTGAGAGAGTTCGTCCAGGCAATTACTGCCACATTACCTGTTTTTGAAGCCAAGTATGTGAGCATTAATGCATTCCGGTTTTGAAGGGCAAGGGTGCTGGTGAAATTACGGGCAAATGGGACTTGTCAACTTATGTCTCAGGGTAATAAGCGCAGTGGCAGTGCCCC
>NW_020654748.1:23710874-23747409 GCF_003589595.1 Hyposmocoma kahamanoa
TTACAATGAAGCGAATGGCAGCAATCGATCCGCAACGATCGACCGAGGAGATAAATACGATCAGCGTGCCCGGGCAACGCTTCAGTTGCCGTGCGCTGGCGCAGCCGCTGCGACCGTGATGTAAACAATGCGCGCAGTTCTTGCAATTCTAGTGCTGTGTAGTGAAAACCTTGCGATACGCGTCCCAGTAAATTGGGACGGTAACAGTGATGTGCAAAATGAAAATCAACAAACTCATGAGTTCGAACTGTCGCCGTCACATTATGTCGGGAGGAGTATACACAAAAAAGAAATCCCGGCAGAGTATTTCGAGTACACTGCCAAAAAACCTCAATTTGCTGTCGACATAGCTCAGTTTCATGGAGTGCAAAATCCTCAAAATTATTACAAAGCTTACCCAGTGAGACCCTACACGGGAGTCAAAAGACCTCAATTGGGTCAACATCAGATTTCGAACAAAAATAGACCTGTTTTCGACCAGTTTCAAAAATTCACACAATTGAATGAACCTGAACAAAATTTTGCTATTCCAGTTAACTCAAACTATGAAATTTTCCATCCATACAAAGCAGAGGAACCTAACTTACAAGAAATATACAAAGATCCCGTGTTATCAAAAATAAGAAATGATATAAGAGATAGTCAGACTAGACTACAAAATTATGAAGACGAAGCAGGAAAACCTAACATAGAAGATGGTGAATATTTAGAGAGTCCAGAAAAAACCGATCGCAAGAAATTTTCTCACAGAAACGTTCCCACTAAATTCGAGGTCCATAAACCACAACGTCGACCAATATATTACAAAGCTCCACCAAAATATAGCCGAGAACATGTTCAAAATCACAAATTCAGACATCCATGGAATCAACACAATGCTAAAATTAGACCTGCACACTATCGCCCTTTGAAAAAGCATTTGCATAAGTTAAGACAACATCATGCAGTGACATTTGATGATGAAAATAACCAATATCCTCAGCTACCTCCAGTCGAAACTTATTCAGAGCCTAGTGATGGGTATGATATTTTTGAAAGGGGTAAAGAAAAGTACGTTAATTTGCGAAACAATGTAGATGAATCTATTAATAATGTAATCAAAGAAAACAGACCTACCACTTCTCAAAAGTTAGAACTACAAAACAATGATGACAGAATAGAAACACAACACAGTGATCACGAAGAAGACGAATTCGTGCCCATAAAAAACTATGCACAAGTGAGAAAAACTGAGTCTATTAAACATTTGCCTCGAGAGGCAGCTCTTGCAGATGCAGAAAGTTTAGATGAAATAATAAATGCACCTCGCTTAAGGGAAGCTATTAAAAGTACTAAAGCGCAAACAGTGTATACCGAAGAAGGTTATGAAGATGCAGCTTATGATCATGCTGGTGAACAGAAACATGCTTCTGAGAACGAAAATCATGCAGGATTTCTCAAAGAAAAAGAAATAAGCGGAGGTAAGTACAAAGCTCCTTCAATAGCAGCAGCCTATCAAGACGCTGGTGGACATGAACACAGAGATCTTCTTTTACACGGCAAAAAATGGGAAAATGATGATAAGGAGGAAGAAAAGGATAATGATTCTGATGACTATTCAGAAGACGAAATGGCTGACGATATTGAAGAGGAAGTATATAAACAAGTAAATGGTGACAGAAATAAGAGAGATTCGTCTGAAAACACGGAATCAAGTGAAAAAAAAGACTTCGATGGAAGAGAATATGAAAGTGAAGAAGCCGATTCACAAAATGAAGATGCGTCAGCTGAAGCAAGTGTGCAACATGATGTAATTAAACGCGAAACTACTGAAAAACGAGATCAAAAATTACTTCCGAAACCTTTTGAAAAATTTAAAGTTCCTGAAATAAATTTTAATACAACATTCTTAACTGGAGAAGACTTAGAGGAAATCACAAAGCTAAAGTTCGAAGATAACAAGGATGACATAAGAGAGAAATATCCGTACTATTTCAAAAACTTAAAGACAGTGCATAAAAACTCACCGCTCCGCTACGCCGAAAATTTAAAGTTGATACCGAAGAAATCCGATGGTGGCACAGAATTTTACGACTCAAGATCAAAATATGAATGCCCTGAAGTGGATGACAAAGTTGACGCACTTCCTGAAAAATTGAAAAAACAAGGTCATCCTGACGAAAGTGACGAAAGCAACGAAGACAAGCCGGCAAAGAAAGGTGAGGCTGATTTTGATAATGTGAAAGATAATTCTAGACTCAAGGGCTTGGGAGACAAAATAGACTGTTTCAAAGCAAAGTACTTTGGTGAAAATCCATTGGATAGTCCGTTTTTTAAAGAAGAAATAATATCTAATCCTGAACCAATAACTGCACCAACATTAGATACGTACAAACTTAAACCAAAAGAACTTTCAACACAAGAATCACAGTTCAGCAGCATATTTAAGGCTTCAGACCAATTAAAGGATAATACTCACTCAGACGTGATTGCTCTTATAGAACAGCTTAGAAACGGACAAAAAATGTTGCAAGATTCCTTAGTAAATACCAACCAAGCGTTAAGTAGCTCCTTGATACCGCAAAATTTCTCCATTATTGCCAACTCTCAAAATCCAGTATTACAGCAAGCCGGCGTTTATTCTGACATTTTGGGAAATATTGAAAATAGTTTACAAAAGTCTTTACCTATAAGCACCAATGCTAACAACAAAAATATGATTGCTAGTAAGTTATTGGATGATAATTCGTCAAGTCAGAAAAACATATCTTACGATTCTTTTGAAAACAAAGACCACGTAACAAAAGCCACGCCAGTAGTGAGAAAAAAAAGAGCAACTGCTTTTGTATACGAGCCATACAAAATCATAAGAGACATTCCAGAGCCAAATAAAAAAACAACCACTACAAGTAATGTAAGTCCACTTATAAAACAATTACAATCCAGTAGACTTGTCGATCGAGTAACAAATACAGATGATAACGATCAGCCTGTAAAACGAAATGTTGCTACTCGTGTCTACAAAGACATTGGCAAGCAAGATAGAGAAAACTACAGTAAACGAACAAAATTAGCTGAACCGACCATTATTGATGTTAGTATAAATGAACGCCGAGGTGAACCAAGATATGAAATAATAAAACCAGCAAATCACAAATCAAAGTATACCCCTGTTGATAATAAAACAGCTATATCAGTTGAAGATTACGAAGCAAAAACTAATAAAACTATATACTTTAATAAACAAAAACTAAAAACAAATGATGAAAGTACTGTAACACCTCAAAAACAATCAGAAAAACGGCTAAAAACAAGCAGACCAACAGTTACAACGTACTTTGATGATACGTCCTTTATTTCTAAAGAACGTGATGTACAAACTCCTTCGGCATCAAACACTGTTAGAAAGATCATAAGCACTTCAACGAGTGCTCCTAAAATTGAGAAAAACAGGCATGTTGACCGTAAAAGAGTACAAAAACCTATTGAGGTTCAAGAAGACTATGGTGAATATGATGATGAAGAAGAAGAAATTAGTGCAACCACATCACCAAAACCTTACTTTATAAGACGAAGATCTAGTTCTACAACTACTACTGCTCAACCTGTAGAAGAAGTCCAAGAACTACCAAAACTAAGGTTAATAACACGTTTTCGCTCAACTACAGAAAAACCAAAGAATCAAAAGGCGACAGAAATTTTACTAGCAACTAAAAAGCATGAGGGTGATGATATATCTCCAAAATATAGGGAAAAGAAAAGAAAGAGTACAAAGAGTACATTAGTGACTGATACAAAATCATACGGTGACGGTGATGATGACATGATGAAAGATGAAGTCGATGCTATGATAGGTGTGCAACATGATATGAATGAATATACACCTACGTATGAAAAAGAAAATAGACGGAAACCATCAAGAGAACATGATGAAGAAGAAGAAGAAAACGATGAAGACGATGAAGATGATAATGATGACGATGATGAATTTGATGATGAACGAGATATTGACGACGATGATGAAGAAGGTGAAGATGATGATGACGAAGATGAACCTGAACCTATTGTTACAACTCCCGAACCCAGTAGACGTACTCTTATTAGAACAACTGAAGCACCGCCTGCTACAACAGAAGCACGTAGTGCTAAACTAGAATTAAAGCCAAAAGTAACTAAAAAAACCATTGAAATACACAGAGAACTACCTATAAATAATTCATCACCTCATGTAACACAGTTCAAACAAGACATTAAAGAAGTAGAAATAATCAAGGAAACACCATCGAAGCCACTTATAAAAGCACCTCAGAAAAAACCCCTGAAGAATGTTGAGGCACTGGATCTGTACAAGGATGAAAATTTAGCAAAAGAAGTAAATAAGCTGGGTGCTGTAGAAATTTTCAAGGCAAATTTGGATCTTAGAGGTGGGCCAAAGCATGGTGGAAATTATAGAAGAGCTTCACTAGCTGAATTAAACCAAGGAGTTATTCCGACATCAAAACCACTTTTGCACGACTTTGATGTTCCCAAAGACGCGGAAACGTCTCAAAGTGTAACAAACAAAAAAGTTGAGTTAAGAACGGCTCGCAGAGGCAATAATCGTTCGAGAAAAGAAGAAATAAATGCGAAACTAGAATTACAAGAACCAACAGAACGATCGTCTACACGATTCATGCATGGAGGAAACCTAAAACCTCTTACAGAGCGAGGTGGACGCGGTGGGGGCGGCAAAAGCGCAAAATTAATAGAATTGGATGAAAATAATGATGACGATGATGATTCTCCAAGTTCCATGCACGGTGGAAATTTCAAGTCCTATAGTAGTTCCCAAAGTAGCAGTGGTCGGCCCAGGCATGGAGGAAACTACAGAAGTGCGAAAATTGTCCAAGCTGCTAACAATGATGATGGTTCTTTCAAACGAGACGAAACCACATCAACAACGAATGCTAGAAATAAAGCAGCAGTATTATTGAACAGCTTTGCGCAAGCTGTACCAATTTTGACCACAACACCTGCCTATATCTTAGATCCTAGTAAAAGAATGTACTATTACGTCGAACCCTGACCTGTCGTAATAAATTAGTTACGTTGGCTATATTTAATTAATAGTAGTTAATTTGCAAATTGATTGTTGATTATAATTGGAAGTAAGTGTGAGGCTGTAACATCGAGTATATAAACAGAAATAGAGACGAAATGTCATTTAATTTGTTTGAAAACTATTCTGCCATATCATTACTGTGACAACTGCGCTCCGATTGGCTAGCCCGAGTTCGAAACAATTGACGGATGTCGTCTATTGTTTCACTTCAATTCGACCAGTTAACTTGAGCTTTGCTATAATGGACGAAAATTGCAAAATTACATGTTTAATATTTAATTACCGATGAAATGTGATTCCGTTTGTTTTGTAATTAGATATTTTGCTGTTTTTCCCACACCACCGAATAGAACAGCACGTCATTGTTAGAGACATTATCTTTATTACAATAAATACAGAATATTTTTTGGAATATACGGAGACGTATACACAGGTCAGTAGTTGGCCTGTCTATATTTCAGTGCAAACGGGAGTTAAGAGCTGTATCGCTAATGTGTTACCAGGAATATATGGCCCTTATTTCGTCTCTACTTCTGATTATACACTCGATGGGCTGTAATAATAGAAAGTGCCACAAATTTTGTTTCGTATTACTTTTAAATGATAAGGTTATGAAAGTGGTAAACGAAATTGATTCAATTATGATCTGTTCTTTATATTGCTTTATAGCGAATGCTTCTGTGATAGATAAGTTGTTATATTTTTCAGTTTTGTAGGTATATTGTTTGTTATTCATAAGTATTATTTCTAATGCGTCAATGTGTTAAGTTGGCTATTGTATAAATATTTAAGCTGTACTCGTTCAATAAAGTTTTTGTATAAATTTTTTTCTGAATTTGAATACCTACTCCCTAAATCACACAAAACGTTCTTACAAAATGACTCCAATATTCAACATAGATGTATGCAAAAGTATTTATAATTCGTTTCGGATAAAAAGCAATAAAATCGATTCACCTATCAATAGAGACTCGGTCTGGTTATTATTTGGGTTATTCAAATATGTCTCAACATTATTAACATGAATCAGTTTGTCAACCTCCGAACGATTGTTCCAGTTAGCAAATTCACGTCTCGAGCATTCAACTCGACAAAAACTCTGATGCACTTTCACTTTCGTTCGCTGTCTATCAGCTATTGATTTTCGATTTAAATATATTGATTTTTAATTAAATGTATTATACAATAAATACCACGTAATATTTTGACAAGGTTTTAGCAACCACAAATACTGGAAAGAAAATAATTTGATATAAATGTTAAGATTTATTTCCTGGCAAGTCTTTCAAAGTTTTAAGTCTAGTTTATCATCGATATTCAAAATAATATTAAGTTTTTAAATAAAAAAATAAATTAAAAATAATTTATCTTAAATAGTAATCTAAATTGCAATTTCGATTTGGTTTCGTTTAAAACATTAATATTGCATACCTACTTAAAGCTATAAAATAAGTAGCAAAGTTCCTTTACTCCTTTCACTTAGTTGCTAAGTTTACAATGCGTTCTAGTTAGTTATAATTTATCCACATTAAGAGCTCAAGTATAATGAATAGTTTTAAATACATTACGTTCAGATTGCGTAATATTGACTCATTCATTTATGTTTCTTTCTTCCAATTAAACTGGTGGTTTGTAATCGGGACGGTGGGTTATTCATAGGTTTCCATTCATTCTCTGTAACCGGCACATACGTAGGAACACTGTCTTCTCTATCTATGGACTCGTTTGCTTCCTTGTCGTCCTCTTCAAAGAAGTCTATGATAGGATGGTAGTTGTAGTTTACCCTTTTCCCACTAGATCCAATGGTTTCTCTAACAGCTTTATGTTCATTTGGTCTAGATGTTGAGGCTTTATCCGTCGTCGCTGTTAGTTTTGTAGTTATTGTAGCTCGTTTTCCAGTATTAATATTAACATTAGGCTTTATTTCCTCTTCTAAGTCGTCATTGAAATCTTCTAAAGTCTCGAGATTCTCAACAGCTGATGTTCCCGAGGAGGTTAAGTCATCTGGGCCACTTATTTTTTTTCTAATTGGCCGATTACGATTTCTGACTACTCCTCTCTTGAACGGTGCCCCAAGTTTCAACTTAGTGTCTTTGGCAAAGGAAAATGCAGGAGCAGATGGCGTCGGCGGCTCGAGGTAACTCGATAGTGTTGCAGATATTGTGGCAGAGTCGAAACTATTTGCTGCAGCTCCTATTGGATTTCTCAAGCCGGGTCTCTTAACATTTCGTATAGAAGAAGCTTGGTTGAAGGAGTCAGTTATATAGGAGTTACCGTAGGAATCCATAGGACTTGATGGAGCTAAATGACTTAATTCATCGTTCTCTGGTAGTTTGGTGTGAACGAATGGGGATCCAGTTAACAAGTTGTGGCTGTCAGAGAATGGTGGAAATGATTCAATGGGTTTCTTTTGGCTGAAAGGTGATGTTTTAGTAGGTCGGGAAACCGAAGGCTGCACTTGTTCGAATGCTCCATTTCCATGTTCGGCAGAGAGATCTTCTCCGGGGAAGTTTTCATTGGATGTTTCGTGTACTCTGTGACCCAGTGGTGGGAACGACACGCTATATCCTTCGATATGACAGGAACAACAAGTCGGCACCTGAAATATTGAATACGAATTCATCGAACCAATATTGCAAAACAAGGTCATAAGAAACTTATTTATGAAGCCAGAGTTTACGTCAGCTGCTATTACCTTGAAAATATCCATGTGCAATCCATTCTGTTGGTCCCAAGTCAATAGTCTGTGATAATTATAGACTTGAACACATTTGGACTTAAAGTTGTCAGTCAAGTATGTACAAGATTCTTTTGGTTTCCTGCAAATCAAAATGTAACATACAGCATAACTAGTATAGTATGTTATTTTGCAAATAATTTTATCTCTTTAAATATATACACCGTATCGATAAGAGAATCATATGGATGTATTATTCTGATATAAACAATGTGCACACATAGAATGTAAGTACTTACAAACACTTCTCAAGTCTCAGCGTTTGCGTGTGCTCTCCAGTATTAACAATGTATTTCCACTGCCCCGATGTGGCCCTTGCCCGCTGCGGCCGAGCGTATTTCACAGTGCTCGGGCACATAAAGCCTGCTTCGCCTGCGCTCGCGAAGTCACGGTTCGCTGTGTCACCACGCCTGAAAATGTGTATATTATTAAGTAAATATTTGTAGGCAAAAATTACATTTTGAATGCAGCCAATATTGATTATAAATATAAAGATCGAACACAAAGAAAAATTTGTTTGAACCCATGACCACGCTGTACCGAAACGCTGCTCTATGCCAACTGAGCTCTAGAGTAAGCTGAGTTTTAGATCTTTCTATTGGTTTTTCGGCTTTCAGCGCTATAAGTGACTTCCAGAGAGAGATTCAAGTCATTCAATCTGAATAATACAGTCGATATTGATTAATGGTTATAAACGTGCCGTACTATAATTAATAGCACTTAGGTAGTCGTTTAACGCAGCGTCATCTTTTCGAAAAATGTATATAGGGAAGTCGGATGAGTCACTATATTATATTAGTACCGACACATTTCTTCAGATACAATACTAGATATGAAATAATCGCAAAAAAATTATACTAGCTTTATTGAACCTCAAACAATTTTGAGACTTAACAAAATAATTTAAAACAAAATAGCAATTGAAATAATGACATGTCAAAAAAATCAGGCAAAATACACAAGAACAATAATCAATCAAAGGTCGATATTAATTTTGCGAATTACTATAAAAATACTTTAGAAACGTCTTTGTAAATGGAAAACAAAGGGCAATTATTTGACAAATAATAAAATAAAGCAAATAGAGTAGAACGGTTGTTGATCTATTGAAATCGTAGACGCAATAGCTGCGAGAATCTTCAAAAGAAGACGGTTTGAGAATCAAGTAGTGGAACAGGTTGCATGGTTGCATTCTTTTTTGTATATGTAAAATAGATCAAAGCTTGACCTCAATCTCACTTGGCCCTAAGCGACCAAATCAATGATGTTCACTCTATCATTGAATGGCCCTAAGTTTAGCTTACAGAAAATTTGTTTATCAAATAAATACATACATTTCTTTGCCATACTCATCAACATGGATGAACCAAGGCACTACTTGCATATAGGTGAGTCAAAAACAAATGGACGGTGTGTTCTAAACTTTACAGTAAACCAAAGGAGGAACAGTAAGGTTGAAAAAATTTAGGCTGTAAACATATATTGGACTTGATGTGTTATGTGGGGAAGCCAGACAGACATGATGACCCAAAGGTAATCATCACTCCAAAATATAGTACTCAGCTCTAAAGCTTTACTGAAGAACTTACTTAGAAATTACTTACAAACGTAACAAGCTTTAATCTCATATTCGATTTCGTATTTGGATTCCGCAAATTATCATTTTAAACAAAGTATCTAGTAACGTAAAAACTCCAGGCAAAAACTACAGTACATAATTATCATTTACCTGTTGGAAGTGAGATAATGATCAGCAGTGTATTTGGCTTCTTGTGCCGCTGTGACACCATCCAGTGCTCCCTCACCAGGGTCCTTGAAGTCAGCCAATAGAGCTCCAACTGCAGCCTTGTTACGTCTTATTGATTGGATAATTGCGTCTCTGGAAATATTCATAACTTTTGCATTAAGACTGCTTAATTATAACTAGTGTACGAAGTGACAAAATAGTGAAGCCAGAAGGCTGCCGGACTGATTTTTATCTTATCCAAAGGGGAAACTTTGCCAGTTCCTGATCAATTTGTGTTATTTTTACTTTTCATCTATGTGCAACATGTATAATATATTAATATCTAATACTGTGTTAATAAATTTGAATAACTGGAATGTACACTATCACTGTATTATACTGAAAAAGCGTTGTATAATGAAAATATTGATAGAAACTCTGTGAAATTTTTGCCACAAAATAGGAAAGCGAAAACGGCGAAGATTACATTACGAGAAAAACACTTATTATTCACATTCATCATCATCGTCAACCTATAGTACGTTGGGCAGTGTCAAGGTTGCAAGTCTTCTCTATGGAGATGGGTGAAGGATTGGGAACACACAGTTTTCAATGGTCGTTTACCACCAATGCTCGTTTCTGCAAAGCTTCACCGTTAGCTGAATTGCTACTGAACATTACATGCATTCCAACATGTATATGTCCAATGTGTCTCAATGAGAAGCAACCGTTCTTCCAAGCAACCATGGCTGTTGGTTTATTACTCCAAATAAAAACTTCACCAACTTTTCCACGTACTTGACGAGTTCTGACATTTTTTATAGCGTAAAGTAAATGTATAACGGGTGGTTTTGGGACAAAGGCAAACTTTCGCCAGTACTGGTTCCCATAACGCAAACCGGTTGGAAACTAACAACAATACACGAGAGCTGGAAACTTGAGATGACTGTTCATCACGATTCATTGTTTAATGGGTAGAGCTTTTAATAGTAAACTCTTTTCTGAGTTAGCTTCGAGGATTAAAGTTTAAAAAGACATCAAAAGCGTCGTAACTCATACGAGTGTAATACCACATTGATAATAGCAATAAATTGTCAGTATCGACTACAGTACACAATTGCCGGAGAACACAGCCTATTACATTTAAAAATTTAAAAGTAATCTTTTAGGCCATGGAACACTCGAGATCGATTTAAAACAGACGTCACAATTATAGTAATAGTAACGTAAAAATGAAGCAAAAAAAATTTAATTTTTATCGACTTATTCAGCCAGTCCTTCACGGTCAAAGCGTCCGATTGTGAAAAATCTGTTTTTATTTTTAGTTAGTCAAGCAAGCAAATTTTTTCTGAAAACTGTAATTTGTACAGTTTCTGATCCCACATTTACACATTATCCCTCGTCTTTCATAGTGTAGTATAGCGTCAAGAACAGATCAAACTCAACAAATAAGATTTAAATTCAACTCATTGTCATAAAACAACAACGATGTGATCAAAGCGCCAAGCATTAATTATGCTCTTGACTGTACCTTTTTTCTCATTTATGTACACAAGAATATTTTAATATTGATTGTACTCTCGTTGTAACTTCACTCATTGATCTGTCCTTTCCCTCTAAAGATGCCTGATAATGACTACCACTTATTATATAAATTAAGACCTACCTATCTTCTAATATATCCTGCTAACGCTGAATCTAATAATACTATTGTTTATTGTCTGTAATGAACAAGTCATCTGTACAAAAAAGTCTGTAATGTAATACTTATTACCGTATGTAACTATTCTCACGCACACTATTAACAACATCATCATAAAGCACCATACATACTTGCAAATAGGTGATATCACTTTCGCTTTGTCTGGCAGCTTTTCTTTTATTTCTTTAAAGTTGATATACGTACGTGTAATGTGCATTTACGCAATGGTTACTGACCTTGTTGGATTTTTTATTAAACTGATTGGTTGGATATTTTAAAAAGTTCTTGGCTTTATTTTCCACATTATCATTCACTTTGATTTAAAAAAAAGAATTGTCTTATTAAAGTGAAGTTTTACTTTGGTTTTATTTAATTTATTTATTAAATTTTTATACTTCATAGTATTTAAAATTTATCGCCAATATCATTGAGAACCAACCAATCTTCCACTGGGCTACAACTCCGCTTATATTTCAAATTTAATTATTCATTGTAAAATATGGCCATAAAGATGTATTTCAAACTTTTTTATAATTCTTATGTAGACACTGAAACATTAATTTCTGGAGTTTATAGTATAGTCCAATAAAATAACGGCAGTTGCAAAAAAAATTAGAAAAGTCTTTATTAAAAAATTATGAAGTGTTAAAAAGAAATCCAATATTTACGCAAGACGATTAATTTAGAAATAAAGGAGTTTCAAAATTTCGTGTGATATTCGTGCTTTTACAAAAACAATGCTTCACGAACTCAGTCATTTAATATTACATAGAACATTTTGATTTCGTGCAAACCTTCGATCTGGTAGACTATCGATTATGTAATTTACTGCAATTTCACACCAAATTTAGTGAAGAGATTCGGTTTTAGTAACATTCATTTCAGATAACAAACTGAGTAACCGCGATAATACAAGAGAATGCATAATGTGCTGAAACGTGACCGAGGCCGACAGTACAAATTCTACTGTGATTAATTTACACAACTGAAGTAATAGAACTTTGAACCGTTCTTATTGTAAACGGCATAGAATTGAATTTAAATATTAAGTGTCATAGCTCTGTACGTATCTATTCACGGAATAATAGATATGCATACCATCATATCTCCAATAGGGTAGGTAGAGACTATTGATATCTATCTGCAATACTCCATAGTTACCTTTTTCCGACGTTTTGCCTTTGGCGATGTTCATTACAATTATCGCAATTTGTGCATTGACCATTAGAGCGGCGGTGGCGTAGTAGGAGAATAGTTACTACTTTTTTGAGATGTCGACGGTTCGAATCCCTCTAGCAATATATTCCCATGACACTAATTTCTAACCGCTCACGCGATGCGCTCATCCTACCGCAAAATGGCGGCTATTTGGTTTCGCAAATTAGAAAAGGATTCAGTTTAAATACAAGTTTTTAAAAATAAAAATTATTATTCTGCATTGCTAAATAAATAACCTCCGTACTACAATAAAAACATCTCAAATAAAATGCAGTAATACACCACAAATCCTGCACTTAAAAAGCACTAATGAAATTTTTGGTGTACTTGGGTAAATATGATAATATTCCGTTTGAGTGGTTCTAATGTTTACCATGAAATTACTCCTTAAAGTATAGTTTATAAACATTTATATTCAGGGTAAACTTAAAAAACGCAACTTACGGTATGTTTTCAATAAATAAACACAGACATCACCAGCCCAAACAATAACACACACGATTGTCGTGACGTATTTTTGAAGTTGTTTATTTTTTTTAAATGACAGACCCAGGCATTAAAAACTTTATAGTTTGCTGGAGTAGTTACCGAAATAGCAATTAGTATTAGTTCTTTTACCTGTTATAACTTCGATATCTGATAAATCGGTATAAAATCACCACCGGCACCTCTAGGTGTGGTATGCTTCCAGAGACGCATGAACCACGTGAGCGGCTAAGCTACTATCACATACTTATGTACATTTGTTAATGTACATAAGTTCGTGATGTTTAGTACCAATACCTCTCGCTAACGGCGAAGGAAAAGATCGTAATGAAATAGCACGTTAAAGAAAGTTACTCTTTCTTCTTCGAGAAAATCCTTAACCCACATTAATCTCCAACTCGCATCAGTCCCTAAATCTTATTCTTAGACGTATAAAGTATTGTCGACGATGACGATGAGTACATTAAGCATAATGCCATGAAATTGCCTCCAAATCTTAGCAAAATTCATCGAAATACTCAAGACGTTCCTGCGATAATCAGGGGGTCTATGAAAAGACGCGTGATGCGAATGAAGCTTCATACTGGATACTTGTCTTTTAATTTTGTCGAATATTACTTATTTGACAGTAATTGTTTCGGACGGATGTCGGACGGAGATCGAGGGTAGCCCCCAGGAACAGAATGATAATTACTTACGTAGGATAATCTTCAGAATGCAAACACAGTGTGTTTGTAAACAACTCGCAATTTCCCTGGTCAGCAACAGTTGCGGGCAATTTCCTAGCCGGTGGAGGTCGTCTTCTAGTGATCACAGGACTGAGAGTTGGTTCTGCCGTAGTACGGCGCAACGATGATGACGGCTTGGGTGGATAGGTGCCGCGACGAATCAGGTTTCCTGAAGATTAAAATTTATAGGAATAGAATTTCATTAATTATAATTATAAATTAAAACAATCTAGCCAAACTAACAAGGAAGAATATGCAAAATAATCAAATAGAATTAAAGATACCATTGTCTGCTTAGACTCGTTTATTCTTATCTAAAATTATTTTTTGAAATCCGTATTTTTGTTGTAGTTTTAAGTAGTCTTGTTTATGGGTCGGAGCAATGTTTTTGAGGTGCGTTTGAAACCAAAAAACCTGAAGGTTTTATTTTTCCTTTACGTACCATCTTATTATTTTGATACACTTATATATAATCTCAGTATAAAAAACAAAGTGCATAAAGTCTTCCCCACACCTTTGCGATCTATGAACCGATTGAAAGCCCTCAGCTTCTCAGCGACCGGCAAGTCCTGCGCAAGTGTGGTGTTAGTGCTATCGGCAGCTAAATCCAATGTGCTGTTGTCGGTTGATATTCTTGCCGAAATGGCCTTTCTCGTTGTTGATGCTTCTGTAGTTGATGATGATGTTGTTGTCCGGGTGAGGTTTTTCTGGAACATTTAATTTGTAGTTTTGTGTTAAATATTTCATATTGAATTATTAGGTACTCGTATAGTTTTTCGTAAATCGACAAATATGCAGTTCATTGTAAAAAGATTAATTTCAAAATGTGGAACTATATAAAGCTTGCAACTAACGAGCATTTACTGTCCCATATGTTATTTAGTACGATAATTTTCATAAGATTTTGTTAAATACGTGTGGATTACTTGAGAAAGCGTTGTTAAATGTATATCGTAAAACAAATCACTTACACAACGTCCACATCTAACATAAACGAGTTGATAATAGGTGTCATTTGTAACATTTAATGTGATTTACATACAGTTCTTTTACATTAGAAAGTGTTAGCCTTTTTGTTGTATTCGTTTGTCAATGTTTGCTTTATTGGCTTTGCATGTGTGCCTAAGTTGCAAATATACTTTCAGGTATAATTGTTATTATTTTAAGTATTTTATTTAATAGCTATGATTTTTTCTGGAAAGTGACAACAATGACTAAGTAAGTAAGCGTTTGGATAGTCACGTTGCAGTAGCTACGCTATAAACCGAAACTTCTTGTTTCTTTAAAACCATACCATTTAATATTATAACCACTTTTTCTCCTGATGTAATAAAGAAGCCATCATTGATGATATGAGACTTTATACTTACAATATCGTTTTCAATATTTGCAGTATCATTAGTGACTTTTGAGTCTGTAGTGTTGTGTGCAGTCACTTTGTCTTGTGTCTTTCTGTAGGGTGTACGCAAGGGTCTTCTAGTTCTGGGTGCTTTAGTAGTTGTGACAGTATTTACTGTGTTGATTCCTGTGTCGAATGGTTCGTCATCTAGGTAGGTGTCTTCAGTGAATGAGCGTCGTAGTAATTGTGCTTGTGGTAGTTGGAGTGGTTGTTTAACTTCACGTGGCTCTTTGCCTGAACGAACGGCTCGCCGGATGAGGTTTGCCATGTCGAGGAGAATTGGTAACATGAGGTCTGATGTTGTATTGTCGTTGTTGCCGAACATTGATCTCACCTGGAAAGCAGAAGATGTGTTTTAATGTGGTGTATACTTTACTCATTTGCTGAAGAAAGATGAAATTGTGACGAGTTGATAAAACATAACGATAACAATCTTTAGCGAAATAAAGTTTTAAGTAAAAAATGTCGACTATCATTCATTTGTTTTAATTACTAATACAGGCTTTTACCTATGCAGGCTAGTAATACGAGGTTAAACTTTGTAGTCTGCAGTCTGTTCTTATAGATTTTGTAAACTTTAATTGAAAAAGTTTTTTCTTTATTAAACTTGATCTAATCAATGTTATTATATATTTTGATTTAACAGTGTATCTGTTACAATTTTTTAAATTTTCAGCAGCATGCCACAAAAACTTAAAAAATGATTTTGGTTAATTTCTAATAATAGTATTTCAATAAAGATAAACAAGACGTCGGAGTTAAAAGGTGTTATCTTAATTTCTACTTTTTGACAAAGTCTTAGTTATTAAAATATAAACGTTACTGTTTTACCGCTAAATATGCCAGTATATAATATAATTACGTACATTTGGCATCGTGCGTCAAATATTTTGTTTAAACAAATCACTAGCTGAAAATTAAACAGAGTCTATCGAAAGGTAAATCGAGACTTTGTAAACAGAATTTTGTAATTTACAATAATAGTAAGAGTTAACTTAAATATAGTCTCACTACTGGGCACCGGCTTCCTCTCACAATGAGAGAACTTGGGTTGTAGCTCCCACGCGGGCCTAATGCGGGTTCGAACCCACAACCCTCTGCTTGAAAGCCAGTGGGTCAAACGTCAAACCATTAGGCTGCCCCGATTATATTTCAATATAGATGCGACGATGCGGCCTCCTCCATCGTCAACCCGCCTTTTTATCACCTTTGCTCTGGTTCTTGGCCACTTATTTTCAAATTTTGGATCGTTCTGTAATTCCTTCTCACTTTGTTTCGTTCCGTCGTCCCCCTCTACTTAATGTCTGAAGCAAGCACTCCTGTTCGTCTTCACCGTTAATTTTGATTCATTTACCAGTTTCCGATTTAAATTATGTAGCCTATCTAATATCTTTAAAATCAAGTAACCTGATTTGTATTTGTAAAATACAGCCTGTTCGGGGTAAGTTCTTTACTGTCTCACACATGTTTCGTAGTATATAAGTAGGGGTTTTTTTTTAATATTATACCTGTTTTTATACTATTTTTATTGTTACAGCCTTTCTTTCTCTCTTCAACTTTTTTTTTTACTTTTTTAAACTGCCTCTGTGGCCGAACGATTACCATGCCGGACTGCCACGCAGAGGTCCCAGGTTCGATTCCCGGGCCGGCAGAAATATTTGTATGGCCTACTTTTATTTCTCTCGTGAGTTTGGGTGTAATTTGTGGTTGTCTATGTGTGTGTCCATGGCACCCGCGACACAGGGTTTCCCTAGTGCGGGGCTATGTTGTGAGCGTTATTATTATTATTATTATTGTGAGCGTTATTATTATTATTACTTTATGCAATAAATTCATGTGGACGGAGTAATCTATAATTATCGCTCCTTATTGGCGGTTTATACAAGCTTTTCATTAACTGCATATAGTGATATGATTAATCAGTACACTAGCTATACTACACTATTAATCATATGATATCAGATCTCATACTGCCAGCATTTCCCCAACAAAGTCAAAGCTCTGCATAATATTCACAAACTACAAATAGATGTAACGAGATAATTTGTTGTTTTAATGGAATGCGACTGGCATACTCTCATAGTACGAAGCTTTCTATTTTTCTCGAAACGCCGTCAATTACCTACCACAAAGCCGATTATGAAAATTACGATGTATAATCGCATATCGTACATCATCCGATGGGTTTCTAACACGCACGCACACGTAACGTTCCCTTTACGCGAATTAGCATTATGTTACGAAACGTTTTGGTTTTTTCTTTTAATCTGGCACTTCCTTACTAGGCGCTAAAGTTTGTATGATGCGAATTTAGTTCGAGATTTCGGAGTTCAACTTTTTCTAAGTTATCACGTGATGGGACGAATAAGTCGTACCACTAGGTAGTCCTACTCAATACAGTTGCAGAGCCACTCAGAGTTTTCTATTCAGTTTCTATCTATTCAACACAAGTTGTGCGTCAGTACGAAATTTATTATCTCGTGCATTGTTTTATTAGTGAACAGGTTTGTTAATACAAGAGTCATTGTTGTTCATTTTTGTTTTTTTTCTTTTTTGTTTATGTAATGTAGTTATAGGTTTTATTTTAAGGTGATTTTGCGAGTGTTATTAATGCGTTAATACTATTAAATGGGTTAGTGGTATATGACCTGGATATATGTGTGGTCGCAATGTGTTAATTTTATGTTTTTTTAAAACGGACTATGTAACCAGTGCTTTTTTAGCTAACTTAATTTCTATCGGCGGGGAACTGTTTGCTTACCAATGTCATTTTAATTTCTATTATGTTATAGTATAAGCTGTTTGTACCCTCTAAGATAAAATAAATAAATATATAACCTAAAGGGCACTGCCACTGCGTCCATCACCCTGATATATAAATGTACTCTGTAAATGTAAAGACAATTCTTTTTAGAACGTACTGCCAGAACTTTTATACAGGTGCACTTTGAACCAACTTCACACAGCGAGCTTACAACGCCTTCCGTGTAATGTAGAACACCATCTTTAGGGTTCTATTTATCATGCGCAAAAAAAGTGCGTCACAGATGTTGCGATTGCGTGGGAGCACCAATGGTGTCCTGCGGATGGTAGCCAGAAAAATGGACTCGGCTGTCTTCCATAGGTTAACCGTGCTGCACGTGGGCATGTAATAATGTATTTATAATAATGTAATTTAATTTAATGTAGGTATAACTTAGCTCATAAGATTGTTACTGACAAACATGGAGTAACTGGTCTGAGAGTAAATGAATTTGAATTAGAAAAAATTTAATTTGAATAATTTGGCGTTTACCTTTAGTTTCACCAGGCACCCTTTCTTTTACACCCAGAACTGCGTGGCGGCAGAAATAGGTATGGAAGCAATACTCTCTGGACGAACTTTTCACAAAGAACTCTACTGTTAGTAAACGGAACTCCTATTTGTCGGTATATCTCAGAGTAAGAAAAAAATGTTACATATTATAGGAGTTACAATAAAAGGTTTTACAAAAATTTCCCGTGGCACAGCCTTGTGCCTCATACAGTGGAAACATTGGGGCTTAATGCTCACAGGCCGAACTTGTAAAGATATTTCACTTCGCATAGTTCAAGCTTCCGGTGGCCAGAAAGCTCGCAGCTACTTCCGCCAAACAGAGTACGCCGTACAGAGTGCGTGCCAGCTCTAACAGAATACTGCACATGATCGCCCACAAAATGGACTGCGGGTATGTTGGCCACTGTAGTGCCATTTTAAGTAGGATGTAAATAGGCTTAGTTATTTTTCTTATTTTTGAAATACTAACATTAGCTTACAATACTGATTAAGATTATAATAAATAAAAGATTATTATGCACGGTTCGTATACCGATTAGAACCTAGCATTTAAATCTAAGAAGGAGCTCTGCTTCCCAACTTGCCTAAGTTGAAAGTGAATTGAAATTCAGAGTGATATTTGAAATCATTTCGAAACCAATTATCAGTGTTTTAGAAATTGGTTTCAACAGTCATGATTCGACATTACACTCGACCTTCAGCCTATCATTCAACCTAGACAACTAAGGGAATATAATAATTTATCTTCGGTCTTCCTTTGTACAGCTGTTTTTAATTGTGATATAATTATTTACCAACAATATCATAATTCATCCTATAGCCAATGTCATGTGAACACTAAAACTAATTTATTATGACAAACCATCTACAAACAGTGTGTCATTAACGAGCCATATTGTACTCATTGTTCCAAAGAATAAGGTCAAGTTTAAGATTTATCTGGTTCTCACAATTCTTTGAATGTAATTTATTTTTATTTGCATGTATGGAAGCTTTTTCGATGCGCCTTACTTATGTGTGCCAAGGATTGTTTTAGTAGTTCTGGAATTGATTTATGTCTAGATATAACTGCGATAGTTGTAATGGACCATTAATCCCGTCACGAGAGACTACAGACTTAAGTCATTTAGAGCCTTTATGTCGACACGCGTTAATTACATAATAAATAATATAAGCTGACGACAACTCTTTGTTGAAAGTTGTAATTTAATGCTATTCCATAGAGTTCAAAACTGCTCAATAATCAAATCAAATCAAATAAAAAAATAAACCGACCTCTAAAGTTTGCTTATCAGCTTTTTCCGATTTCCATGGTATCCTCTTATCTGATTCTGACTTCTTAGTGACAATGGGACTGTTACGGACTCCTTTGTACATTTTATATCTTTTTTTTGGTTGTCATGCTAACGGTGATTTGTTGATTACATATATTGTGTCAAATGGAAAGTCGACTTTTATTGGCGGAAAATAATTTTTTAATTTGTGATAGCCGAAACGAACCCAGAATAGCACCATCGGCATCAGGAACTACCTTGAGAGTATACCTACCTTTTGAAACAAAAAGAATTTTCAAAATCGGTCCACAATTGATGGAGAAATCGGTAAGTATACTGAAATGCCACAAAATTTGAGGATTTTCTTCGATTTTCATGGGATTCCCTCGTCAGATTCCGATTGGGTGACAATAGGACTACCACGAGAGTGCACCCTCGCAAACAAAATAAGAATTTTCAAAATCGGTCTACAATTGACGAAGAAATCCGAAGACATACAAACAGCCGCATGAATAACCTTCTCCTTTTTTTGAAGTCGATTGACAAAAAACCAACCCCTTAACTGCTTAATGGACAGTATTGAAATAATACCGCACACCAAAAGTCACTGTGCCGTAGTGGCCATATTGGTTCAACATAATTATTACGCTTTATCACTGACGATTGATCCCGTTACATTCATAGCAGCACTGAAAACTGTTCTTGCAAATGTTTCTTGTGCATAAGTAAGTAAAGCTATGACAGTTGCACAACTGTCATAGCTTTACTTATATTACTTATAATTTTATTTCATTTATTTCAGCAAAAAACGTCTAAATCTATCATTGACTTACAATTATATGGACGTCGGGTCCGCGCTAAAAAGTGTCCGCACTTGTAAGGCGCTAAAATCGTATACAGAGCGCCAAACTCCGCTTTAGTCTTCATTTGTTCGACTGACAGCGCGATACTGCGATGACATTACAATTTAAATTTCGAATAGGTTGACTTGGGACATTTTTTTCGTGGTTTTTGTATTAGACCCGTCGTCCATTTATTTGTAAGTCAATGAAATCTATGCATTAAAATAACCGTACACCGTAAAATAGCGTAACCCTTGCAATATAAGAAGATAAATAAAATTTATTATGTACTAACAATTCCAAAAGAAACAGTTACTAATTAGATTATATTTAAGCAGTGATGAAGGTAATTTATTTACCATTTGAATAATTAAATCTAAGTTTGGAAAGTAGTAAGTAAGGTGATTTTGATTACTAACAGTACACCGTAGCGTAACATATATATCGTTTAATTATTTATCAAATTTAAACGAAAATTAAGTAATTCATTTCATCTAGATGGCAGAAAATACCTACCTAACCTAAGATTTTAAGTGTGAAACCACATTTCATTATTATTTATTATAGAATAGGGTTTCTGCAGTACACATCATTGGTTTCATCATTTAGGGAAAAAATTGAGGGATTTTTTACTGTTAGAAACTTTGAGCGCGAGAACAAACTACACAACCACAAAAGGTAGTCGCTGGCGACGCACTGACATGTACGGTCTTACATCACCTCATACAAATACGTCGGTATTTACCGTACTGTCTTGGTGTGCACATATTAAATATGTGTTTGTAACGTCCACAAACGTATCTCATCGTACATTGTTGATACTTCTCTATGGAGAAGCAGTAGGCGGCAACTATAAAGAAAGCACTTGGAATACGCACGGTAAAGTCCGTAGTAGTTTTTATAAGATCCATATATCGAAACGGGGTAGCCCGTACTGTCCATATTCGATTTTTTTCATTTTACGGTAAACGCCGTTACTGTCCATGAAAGGGTTAAGTTTGTGGAATTACATCTATTTGCCAAGATTATACTTACTGAAAACGAGAACTGGGTGAAAGCCAATAAACCGGATTCCAGATTTACCAGAATTTGAACGGGACCACTACTAGGTACTTCCTTTCCAATAAAAAAAGAATAATCGAAACCGGTTCCAAATGTCAAAATAATCGCATAAAATACGCAAAAAAAAGCAGTCGAATTGAGAACCTCCTTCTTTTTTTGAAGTCAGTAAAAAATAAAAGATAATCTAAATTAATTCCTTGTCGGGGGCAATCTCACCTTTCACTGAGCGACAGAAGTCGTTCAGCACTGGCTTTCAAAATGTCTAATGTTCACGTTTCGATAAAAAAATGATTTAATTCTTATAATTACAAATTTCATTTTTTAAAAATCACCGAAAATTTAAATTATTTTATTAGACATGATCTCATATTAGGTTGGTTGTGCAGTGAGGTAGTTGGGAAGTCATCTGGTTAGCGTCGTATGGTAAAACAGGTCCTGGACAGCGTGTTTATTGGTCCATGGTGCAAATAGAAGTGTATTAATTGAATTACAATTTAAAGAATCTTATGCCTACCCAATATTTCCTTCAATACGCATCCAGTGACCTAATAAAGATATCCTAATAATGAAATGCAATAAAAGAAAATATAAATTAATAAAAGGCAAACACGCGAAAGGGTCTCTGTGTCTTAGTTACAAAGAACTGTGAAACATATTGCTTTGGCTCATTTATGATTAAAATCATAATAAAAATAAACACACGTAAACCTAAGTAAAAACGATATTAATTAATGTTTTTCTCACCATGTAGAGTTTTTAGTACCGATCATTACTCCAGGTAACGAAGCACATAATGGCTCCATTTCATAACTAATCCCTTTTATCTCTATGTCTACATCAATGTTCATATTTTATTCTGCTCAAAGGCGTGACTTATTATTTGTTTAAGCACGTAGATGATTGACGACGAGTAACTATTTCTGCCGCCAAACAGCAATGTGAGCTTCACCATCGGCTGCTCCTTATCAAAACCTAGTAAGTGCTTTATACAAAAATTTACAAGAGACCCCAAAAACACAAATCATGGTCGCCCTAAAATTTTAATCTATAAACGTAATAATTAGGTAGGGTATCAATCCACGAACATATTGATGTCACAAAAATGAACACAGCATGAAAATTATATATTTTATACCCGTCGAGTGACGGACACTGCTCGCCAAAATACTGAGAGCCCGGTCAATCGGTACGGGTGCAAAATTTGACTTAAACACTTGAGTTATCCGTTAGGTTAATAAATATGTCTAAATTTCACTGTAGTTTTCTAATTATAAATCATTTATAAGTTTATGGTACACAGGTTGTAAAGTTGTTAATTACTGTCCTATTTCGGTAGGAATCCTATTTTTCATAGTGAAGAATACGGGTTTACTAGTGGTAGATCGACTAACGATGCGGGGGTAGCGTTACTAAAACACATCCGGGCTACCTCAGAGTTCTGTAATTGATATAAATTTATGATATTCATTTAATTTTATCTATTTGATATTCAATTTATATTTAATAAAAGCTTGTTTATATGAAAGTAAATAAATCTTATTATGATCATTATAGAGATCGAACCTTAAAATTGTACTTACTTGAGGCATTTGTTCATACTTTCACAGACGAAGTCTGGCCTGGAAAGACGGTTTGGACCACAACTGTACTACTAATTTGTATAAAATCAATCATAGCAAGTGACCGCGGCCGAATTCCAGCGACAATGGCACCGTTTGGATGATGTAACAACGATTTTCTCTATTAAATTTGTTGTAAAAATACACCGTGCCGGGGAAAGTAGCGTGTACAATTCACAAAACACCAAGAAAATCAAAATTGTTCTGAAATTTTTTGCCATTTTTAACTCTTGTCCACAACAAGCTAGTGCTGTCCAAAATTGAAGAAATGTCAGATGTAATTATGTTGGGGCGTACAGCTATTGTTTTAACAATGAACTATTACATTTTGCGTTTCGTGTCAGAACCAATGCGTGCTACTAAATAAATTCCATTGATAAATACTATGTTGAACAACGTGTGAAGACCCCTACCCGCATTTCAGCGTGCCCAGAATGCCCGTGCCCAGCAGTGAGACGTATCAATGGATACATAATGTGCCTAATATGGTGCCATAAAGAACGTCAAATATATTTTTATGATATCGAGTTCTTAGGTTTTCGCGATTGTTACACATAGGAAAAGAAACTTTTTCAAACAAACTTTAACCCTTTACAGGTCCCATGGTCATAAAACACATCGAAAATGGATAAGCAAACATTTGAGGTCTATTTTTTTAAATAAAAAGCTATAGTTCTTGATAATGTAAACAAAGGCGAATGCTTTAACAAGCTTCAGTGACAACGGAAATACGCCACCACATTCTAAATATCAAAGTTTACACTTATTATGTAAATAATTTGAATTATTTAGAATGCCTTGATTGTAATTTATGGTAATAAATGCCTTATTATTTAAATCTACTATATCCACTACTAGCTATTAAGATGGCGGATTCTTTTTCCGGTGACAATCCGCTAATTAAGACATCCACGAAGCATTCTTTCCGCAGTCAACCATTTTAATGATTAATCTAACGAGAAACCATAAATTTGCTTCACGATTTTCGCGCGCGCACGTGAATGGCAAAATTAATAGAAATCATTTATGTCCTTTGGATTTATTCAAAGTTGACGTTGTCGTGATGCTTATTATATTCAGAAACACTTTTAAGGACTAATTTTGTGTTAATACCGATTATAGAGCAATGGGAGAACGGAAGCTTGTCATTGGGAGCTCGTTGGTTTGAATCCCTGTGCCGTGTATGTAGCGTTATAACTTTAATTTCTAATTACGAACATTCTAGCAATATCTCGCGCTAAGTGCTAAGCTCGGAACGAGCAGACCCATATCTTTCTATATACCTTTTGTTTATATGACCCTTCCTATCAACCTTTTGGTTATACGGGAGGGCCACTATAACCTGTGCAAGCAAGCCTGCACAGGGACCTTTTCAGTGAGGTCCTGACTCCAGATCAGCCCGTTTGTACAGACTTCATCTGGTTCTCAAAAGGCCATTTTCCAGGTAGGTACCAAAGCTGTAGGCACGCTCGCTTCTCGTTGCGCATTGCAACTAACGGTTACCACCGCTAAGCTGTCGACTCTAAAGTCCACTATCATCTTCGCTGACGGAGCTGTAGGTAAGCTCACCTCTCGACGCCGAAGCGTCTCTCCAGTTCCTTGAAACCTACGCGACTGGAGTTACCGGAGGATGTCTAGCTCATCCTCTACTGGCTCTACGGGCTAGTCCGGTCACAGTGTCCTGTGAAAAGTCCGGACATAGCTTCCGACTTAAAGGGTAACTCACGTATTCGGCGCGTCTCCTCGCCTTAGGCCCTGGGATGAAAACGAGCATAAGAACATAAACTTTATCCTCTACAGGATAAGGTTTTTTTTTTAACAAGAAATGAAGCAGCGCGCGTTCGCAAAATGTAATATAACTAATATTTTTTTAATGCACAACATAAAAGATTAAAAACGAGCGTTTTTTCTAGATTTTTTTGAAAATAAGAATTTGACGGGACCAACATAAGTTGTGCATCTAGCAGTAAGCGACACGCCTGTTCATAACAGTTATAGTGCCGCTCTGCATTTGGAAAGCTTCATGTGCCTGTAATTTCACCAACACCCTTACCTTCCAAAACCGAAACGCATTAATGGTCACATTACTATTGCTTGGCGGCAGAAATAGGTAATTTGGCGCAGCACTTAACTGCTACTGTTACTCGAAACTTTTTAAGAGGGGTCTATCAGTGCAGATACGATACATTCATAAGGTGATTTCATGGTATTATAGTACAGGTTTAGTTAACTTAACTATGATTTAAAGCATATTTAATCTCTTTCGACAAGAGATAGTCTAAAATGTCGTTGCAAATGCATAGCATGTTTTTTAATTTTTTTTTCTTTTTTAAATCCGGAATCTGGATAAATTCTTAACATTTAAAATTCAGAATTTCTTTTTGACTTCGCTAACGCATGGTTCATTTTTTTTATTGCCGCATAAAAACCACACGATCATATCTTGAAAGTGATAAAAACCACTAAGATATTTTTATGACATCAAATGACCAGATGAACAAGTCATGAGCCTGGTGGTAAGCGACGCGCCTATCCATAATAGTTGCAGTGCCACTCAGAGCTTTAATCGCAAAGATCTAAGTGGTACCGCCATTATAAGCTAAGCAGTAATGCTCACATTTCTGCTTAGTATGTTGTGTTCGTTCAGTACATCTCTGGACGAACTCGTACACAAGAAGCTCTATAGCTATTCTATCGGGTATTTGAATCATGTGGAATTCACTTTTTAACTTTTAAGAATGGAATTCGATTTCGTTCATATGACCATCGCGAGCACGTTTGCAGTTTGGTCAAACAATCGATCTATTGAATGTTCTATCAGTGAATATAGTGACACATTCATAAGGTTATTATTAAGGGTATTATAATACAGGTATAGCACACTTAGCTATGATTTGTAGTATCTTTAATCTCTTCTGACAAGAGATAGGCTGTGTCATAGCAAATGCATTGTAAACGCATTGTAACTTATGAATGTATCATATTTGCACTGATAGAACCCTCTTATTACAAAAGGTTTTTAGTAGCAACATTTTAGTAGCAGAGGTCTTTGTAAAAGAGTTCGTGCTGGGAAGTAATGTGCTACTTTAACTATTTCTACATCTATTGAGGAAGTTCGTTAATCGTGTAATCTCGCTAAACGGTCCGGTCGATTGATCATCTCGCTCATGCGTTTTGACGCCGTTGGAGTACTTTTTATGGGATTACGTTAAGTCGTTGGTTCATGCCAACAAGTTAACAAGTTTATATTGGCTTAGGAATAATATCTAACGCGAAATTGTCAACGTTTTGGCCGATATTTTTTAGTAGCAGTAGAGCTCCTTGTGAAAGAGTTCGTCCAGGGAAGTGCTACCACCTTAGGGGTGCTAGTGAAATTAGAGGCACATGGGACTTGTCAACTTATGTCTCAGGGTGACGGGCGCAGTGGCAGTACCCCTCAGATCTTTGCGATTTAAACCTCTGAGTGGCAGTGCAACTGTTATGGACAGGCGTGTAGCTTACTATTAGGCGCACGACTTGTTCGTTCTGTAACTTGTTATCATAAATAATCTCAGTACAGAGTACTAAAAAACCGACCTTAAAAGTACGCGGTCAATCCCCTGGTTCGCAACTATACGGGACTTGACACAGGAGATAATAGAAATCGGTTCTCACTACTCAAAGTATATTGAGAGAGAAAAACGCCTTGAATTGGAGAATAGCAAAACCAACCATTAAAATAATTGCTCCTTATAATAAAATTTAGGCGCTATTAAAGCCTTAAAGGTGGATGATTTTCTTCAAAATGGGACCACTATGGAGGTACCCTCTTTCCAACAAAAAAAGAATCATGAAAATCAGTTCACGAATACCGGCGTTATCGCGTAACATGCATACAAAAAAAACATACAGTCGAATTGAGAACCTCCTCCTGTTTTTAAAGTCGGTTAAAAAAAATTTTTTTTGAAGAGTGGTGGAAAATTGGTTTCAAAGAAATGAACGCTGCAAACGTGCTCTCGGTGGTCACATGAACGAGATCGATTCAATTCTTAAATGTAACATTTGAGTACTTCACTTCAAAAAAATTTTTAGCTCGATATCGCAATTATTCTGTGTTTTATTGAAATACAAAAACGTTAGGTTCCTGTTCAAAAAGCAAAGGTCCGAAGTCTACACCTATCGCAGAGGACGAGAGAGGTGGTGAGATATGTACATATTATTACATATGACTATGCTAATCCATTAGACCACAGTAACGGTAATTAAAGTGGAATTTTCCTAAAACTTATCGCATCAGAGCACGTAATTTTTTCCGCTGCCATCTTATTGATAGAGCTATATTTGCACATAATTACATCTTCATTCTGTCTCTTGGTCTATGTAAAGCATTTACAAATTGTATTTTTACAACTGTAATTGCAAGCTGGTGATATTGTTGCTAAGAAACGCGTGCAGCATTCATGATCCGATGCACTTGAATGGCGGCCAGGTATCTAATTATCATTGTGTAAATTAGCGGGGAAAATTCTTGCTAATGCTTGCTATGCAGAAGCTGTATAAACTTCGGCAGATCGTATAAAACTCATACTGAACCCTACACTGATTACCAAATTAGTGTAGGGTTCTGTTCAATGCAATTTAAATATAAAATTAATAACAGCAAGCTTTTGGAATAGTATTATTACTTAATCCATATGAAAATTTCGAAGGTAATTGGCTTATCCGTGAAATAAAGACATTTGACTTTTGAATTGAAGTTGATTAATCAACAGAAAAAAATTGTTCTCCGAAATGCGGCATCATGGCGGGTGTCGCTGTTGAATTGGTATTTACAAAATTAAATATATATTTCTCAATAACCTCAGTACAGGTACTAATAAACCGACTTCAAAAGTTCGAGGAATTACATCTATTCGCCAAGTTTTATTGAAATCGATTAATGGAAAGTGCGCAAAACCGGATTCATCCCCTAGTTCGCCACTATACGGGACTTGACACAGGAGATTAAAAAAATCGATGTTCACTGCTCAAAGTATATTGAGAGAATATTCAATTGGAGCATAACGAAATCAACAATTAAAATAAATGCCCCTTATAAAATTTAGGCGCCATTTATAAAAATATGACTTCATGCGCGAACAGCCACCCTTAAAGGTGGAATATTTTTAATAAAATTAAATGGGACCACTGCTGAAGTACCCTCATTCCAACAAAAAAAGAATCATCAAAGCCGCAATATTTATAATATTCAAAAGGCGTAATATTCATATAAAAAAACATGCAGTCTAATTGAGAATCTCCTAGATTTTTTGAAGACGGTTAAAAAACACGGAAAGTTTGTCATTTATGGACTGTGCAACATTTTCGCGCCGAGGTCTGCATCTTCTTTTAGCAATTGCCCTAGCTTGTCAAATATTACTTTTAATTTTAATTAATATTTTCTTTCAGTTTTTCTATTACGCATCTTCCTCTCTTTAGTCTTTTATTATTTCCTCACATTGTTTGACAAAAACACGATACAAACCCCGTGGGGAACGGGGCTTGCTCGACTAGTAACTCATACTCGTTCAGCAATGGATTACTTCCCGGCCTCTACAATAATGTACCATACAGTTTTCTAGACCAGGAAGTGGACTGTTGTAGTAGGAAATGAAATTTGAAAAGTCAGCGAAAGTGTTACCAGTTTTTTTTAGTACATAACATTATCATAACTTGTATTGTTGGTAAAAATTTTGACACGTAACGGTACCACAGTAGTTGATTCTTAAATACGTACATACCACCACACCTGTGTCCCACTGGGGTAGGCTCCTGCCTTCCTTATCTTTCACCAGTAACTTCTAACATACTTCTTTTGCTTTTTCCACTCAAATAGCAAAATTTGATTCCGCCTTCCCCTTTCCATCACCGGGAGACTAGACGTGGACTGGGATTCCACCTCTATGTTGTGGATATTCCCAGGATTCGGGCGAAGCGTTTCGCTCCCACATTTACATGGCGAGCGTTTAGAGAATGGAATTTCTTACCTTAGGACTTATTCCCGAACGCAATAACTTGAACCGTATCGAGGCGAGAGTGAATAGGTGTGCATTCTACATCGTCGACCTCATCGTCACTTTCCATCAGGTGAGATGGAAGATTATATGAGCAATTTTTTTAATAAAAAAAATTAAAATCAGTATTTAAGAGTTGTTTGAAGTACAGTTCCAGAGAAAAATGTAATCTGAGGAAGTACCTTGTTTATTTTTGCCGCTAAGCAGTAACTTAAGCTAAGCATTACTATGTTCCGGTTTTGAAGGGTAAATATTCTGGTGAAACTACAGGCATGTGGCTTGTTACTTTTATATCTCAGGGTGACAGATACTTGGTATCAATAATAATAATAACACGTACACACTCATAGACCCGCACTAGGGAAACCTGTATCGCGGGTGCCATGGACACACGCATAGACAACCACAAATTACATCCTACTCACGAGAGAAATAAATGTAGGCCATACAAATATTTCTCCCGACACGGGAATCGAACCCTGGGACATACAGAGGTATGGCAACCGTTCGGCCACGGAAGCAGTTAAGAGTTGAAATTTATTCCAAGTGAAGCACACATATTACATTTAAGAATGGAATCGATCTCGTTCACATGACCACCGAGAGTACGTTTGCAGCGTTCCATTTTTGGAGCCAATTTTCCACCACTCTTCCAAACATATCGGTCGAGACGTTGGCAATTTCGCGTTTGATTGTTCCTGAGCCCATTTAACGTCAAAAAAATGGTAGAAGTAAACTGCAACTGCAACGCTCTCGACACAATTATTCATTTTACTTTCATCAGTCATTTTCGCCCACACCTATTGAATCTTAATATTTTTAACCAGGACCTTTTAAGGGCATCGTCAATCTGGTTAATACCTGTAAACCGAAACTGATGGTATTCAAATAAATTCTCGAAATTTAAAACAACCAACGGTTAATCATGCCATAAATCATTGTTTTGTATCAGATTCGTTCTGTATCTTACTTATTTTGACACATCACTGTAAAATAATACGAAAGATCTACTATTTACTATCCATAATCTTTATATTCATTATAATTCATTTTCTGACAATTTTACTTACCTAAATAATATTTTTTTATTAAACACAAAAGCGATATTTAGGAATACCTATGTAAGTGCTAGGCAAGTTGCTGTTCTTTTAAATATTCTGGATCTTTTTATAGTCTGGATTTATATACGTCTGAATCAAGATAAAATGGTTAAGAATGAGAAAAACTGAGCGTCTTCTACGTACGTCATGCCTCAGCGATGTCTAAAGAGTACGAGGACGTGCTTAGATATTTTGTGTTACTTCAGAGTTTCACTACATCAACCTTTACTTAATGAGACATTGACACACAGCCTTGTACCCTCGAATGTAGTGTCAAACATTATCATAACCCACATTGCTTACTTCGAGAATATTCGACGGCATTTAAACATCGAATAAATAACTATTGTTTAATTTGTAATTATTATTTTGTTGTATCCTTGATTGTCTTGATAAACAAATGTGGCGGTTATTTTGGTTATTTCTTTTTTATATAATGTATTTTACTCAAGCGTCTTTATAGCTAATTAATACATTCATTCAAATTTAAAACGTATGACTAAGTACGAAATGTTTAAAAAGCGAAGCGACCGAAGTTTTCTTGGCATTCACTTCAATTATACAATTTCTGAATGGAAATAATAACCGGGTGGTTATTCCTCTGTCGATGTGATAAAAATTCTATTCTACAGTTCATGACGACCTGAGGTTTTGTAAAAAACTGTGAAAAAAAGTAAGACTGCTCGCTTAGTATAGTCTGGTTGTAACACCTTTTAATGGGCTATGAATTGTACAGGGTATAAAAATGTATATCGAAGAATTTAGTTTTTTTTATTATACAAAATTTTGTATATTTTTTGCACTGTTTTTGTTTGTACTTGCGACAATCGTATTATCCATTGCCATTGAATTTTATATTTCAACATTTATATTATTAAATAACAGACAAAATTGAGTAATATTGTAGAACAATTAATTTATAGTTACAATGTAAATGAGTAATTTATCCAACGTCTTTACGATTTTCAATTTCTTCATCACGCATATGAAGTGGCAGTGAGAGTCAAAAAATTAATTAATTATCCAATTCATCATCATCAACCGTTATAAGTTCCAATACTGTGCACGGATCTCCGGAGGAGAGTGTTGGAAACTTCACACGTTTTTCCACGCTTGCGAACCTTCTTCAACTTGCAGGTTTCTTCACTACATTTTTATTCATCGTTAGAAAAAGGTATTGCTGCTAAATATTCACAAATGCGACTAATACACAGGGATTTGAACCTTCCATTTCTTAATTGAAAAGCATCCGTTCTCCCCAGTGCGTTACCATTGCTATAGGAAGACTTTTATCTTTTTTTATTCTTCTTCTTCAGGTGCCATCACCTACCGGAGATCGGCAATCATTAGGGCTATCTATATTTTAGAGACAGCTTCATGGAACAAGGATCTGGAACTCAGGTTTATTTATTATGATTTCAACAATCAGCAGATTGTTGAAGATCCATTAAAAATATTTTCCTTTGCCTAATAATGTGATATTACTGTGTTCCTGTTCTCAAGGGTAGGTGCTGGTGAAATCACAGACACATAAGATGTCAACTTATGTCTCAGGATGACGGGTGTAGTGGCAGTGACTATCAGCTTGCGATTTAAAGCACTAAATGGCACTGCAACTATCATGGATAGTCGTGTCGCTTACCACTAGACATACGAGTTGTTCATACCGTTGCTTAACACAGTAAATATGCTTAATATCTAAAATGCCGTCACGGTTCCTCCTTCAATCGACCAGAAGGTCTAGAATATTCCACGGAACATTTGACTTATCAACCAGTCGTAAACAGCGCTTTGCTTCATCCATCTTTATGAGTATAATAAAAGAATAAAGTACACTACCGTCATCGGTTTTACTCGAAAGCTTTTAGTGCAGTCCGAGGCTCAAGTGAATAGACATTTTTTGAACAAACACAAAACATCGATGGATGAAAGAAAGATTTATTCCATAAAGAAACAACACAGCACAATTTAACAATTGGGAGGTTAAGCGTCCGTCTTTTTACATTAAAAACCGACCTCAAAAGTTCGTAGAATTGAATTGAAAGCCTAACCGGCTGCAAAGCCGTGTAGCGTACCTGTGCCATTGTGTGCCATAATATTTAATGTAATAAACTAGTCAAGAAATTCATCTCCATACATGTTACGTAAGCAAATTTATGCAACGTTAACCCGAATACATAAAAAATGAATTTTAGCAATTAATTTGTTTTTTATGGTGCCCAAACTGACAGACACGAAAGTGATAGTCATCGCCCCTTGACATTTATGATACTAAGGAAGTATAGTTATGTTAGCTAAAGACTTCCTACGCTTCAATCTGGAACATTTATAGAAATCGACATTCTTACACTGGCGTCACAGTAGGTTTTCGAAAATATAATTTATTTTATTTTAAAAATAACAATAACTTTGTCATGAAAGGTAGTGATTAACATAAAAAAAACTGGCTGCTCTTGAATAATAATTTTGACTTACCAACAATTATACAACAGGCCTAATACAAAAAATCCGGAATTAACCTATATAAACGCAGTGACATGTAAAGTAATATAGTCATTGCAGCACTGCCTAATTTTGCTTGCAATAATATATTGACCCATAAATTCACCATAGCTTCTACTGGAAACTCAACAAAATGCACCATATTTAGCTTCTAGTGAAAACTACTTGAACACAAGAGCAATGGAGTAGCCTTTACTGCCAATATTAATTAATTTATATATATTATGTTGAATTTTGTACAAATTCAATTATAAAATAGTAAATAATTGTCCAGATATATACCTGCAAAGATTATAAATGTAAACATAACTGTGTCTCTCTGGTAGTCTCACATGTTATAAGAAATGTTTAAAATTTGTAGATTCCAACAAAATTTTCATAATCTCGAAAACCGATTTACAATAAACCCTCTTTGCTTACAGGGATTTTCGGTTACTTATCAAAAAGAAAAGATTATCAAGAAAAGATATCAATATTCAATAATTCAATTTACTTCAGTAATTTTTACAAGTTTTTATTATACAATATGTCATGATTGACAAGCGTGCTGTCGATCAACCAAACGGAGACAAAGGCACGATTGTTGCTCTATTTGCGATTTAATGCCCTATAGAATAGGTTTCCAAACTTTTTGTCTCACCGCCCACTTAGGTAAGATAAAAAAATTTTAACGCCTACCACGGGCGTAAATAACTGCAAACACGTATTTTTTATATTAACTTGATGAAAAAAATTATATATTTGAAGGGTAGTTTAGAATAGATAATTCAGATTTTTTTTTTATCAAATGCGGTAGCACCCCCTGGACAGCATCAACACCCCTCAATTGCTTCCGAGGCCCTTACCGCCCTAGGACTCTTCAGTGCCTGTGCGGGGTGGTCCGGACCATTTTGGGAAACTATGCCCTATTTACTGGTAGATGAATGATTGTAATTGATAAACGTATATAACTCTCTACTTACAAAAAGCAACCTCTAGAGTTAACGTTACGATTTGCTTATCTATGAAATAAAGAAAGATGTTTGCTGTCTTGAAGTTGGCGAGTTATACACAGTGAACCCCACCACTAGCAATTTAACAAACAAATGCCTATTCACTTATATTTTCACTTGTTTTCGCTCAGACTCAAGGTAGATATTTAATGTGGTATGTACTCGGCAAATTCTAACTGTACTGCCAAGCAAGCGTAGAGATCTACAGATTACCGTGTAACCGTGACTTGTCGACACAATATGATTAATTGTAAGCAGTAATTAAACTAAACTTATGCGATTCTAGGAGTCTTATAACCTCCTAAAACCCAGCAAAAAGCAATGGGAAAAACGATAAACGCCTAATGTACAGTTTTTTTTTATAATAACAAATAACGAGACGAAGACGCACCTTTTCATAACAGTCGCAGTGCCACTCAGAGCTTTAAATCGCAAAGATCTGAGGGGCACTGCCATTACTTCCTACATTATGCCCATCACTCTTAGATATAAGTTGACAAGTCCCATGTGCCTGTAATTTCACTAGCACCCTTACCCTTCAAAACCGGAACTCAGTATTGCCTGACATTAGTACTTGGAGGCAGATATAGGTAAGTTGGCAATACTTCCCTGGACGAACTCTTTCACAAGGAGCTCTACTGGTACTAAACGAACATTAAATGTACTAAATACATTAACATGCTTCAGATCCAAGCAAGTACGGTTTCATTAAATTTTTATTGAATTGATATTCAATTATTTTTTTGTGAAATTACTCTACTAGTTTGTTATAATTATTATTACAAAGATCGAACACTCAGAAAAAAATCCTTCGATCCGGTCGGATTCGAACCGACGTCTTCTTGCATACCGTGCCAGACGCTATACCAACTAAGCCACGGAACGAACCAACGGACCTCACGAATTCTTTTATGAGCTTGCGTCGTGTCTTTGTACTTGGTCTTTCAACGACTTTTTAGTCGTAGCGCCATCTATGAGAAATCTATGACAGATTTATCACAGTAAATAGCGACATCTCTCGCCAGGACTGGTAGCTGTAAAGGTACTAACTGGGTGATTTTGATGAGTTCAGGATTTTTAACATCAACCTACTGCTGGCCATAGGCTTCTTGTTTTTGCGTCAACTTTCACGATTCTGCGCCACCCGCATCCAGCGCGAGCGCGCAAATCTGAAGACATCGGGCGAGTGTGCTCTGTCCACTGGCCTTTTTGCTCTTCTTCTTCTTTTTGACTGCTCTGTGGTCGTTTAGAATAGATACTCTATGGTTAAGTAGAATATGTAGGGCTAAATTTCATTATAACGTTTACGTGATCATAATATTGTCTGGGTCTAAATCAATTCACATATTAGGTACAGTTTGATGTACCTATATAGAGCCTTAAGAGGGAAGCGCAGCTCTAACCTAACTTGAGCTTCTGTCTCCTTTCACTTACAATTGTTGTAAATAGTGCTACCTATACTGTTTCGTTTTGATGACCTCGGTGGTCGAGTGGCTTGCACACCTGTTGTCATTGGTGCGTCATCTCTGAGGTCTCGTGTTCAATCCCCGGCCGGATCACCGTAGAACCAACTTTTCTGCATTATCTCAGTTCTGTGAGTTTATGGTACCGTCGTTGTTTCCGATTTTCGTAACACAAGTGCTGTTGTTATCTAATATCTATTTAGTTTATTATTATTCTTTCCAACCCTTGATTGGCATACGGTTCAAAATTACACAAATAAAAAATAATACAATGTATTGTACTAGGCATAGTATTCATTGGAAGTATCGAAATGAATATCACGGCATATAAAACATGGTATTTAATAAAATAAATAAATTCGATCTTTTCAAAACCTACTGGCATTGTTTTTACACTTCGTACAAGAAAACACTCGGTTTCCGCAGCTTCTAAATATTCATGAGAGATAGATTCGTTCATTAAAACTTACTAACCCGTAAGTTAGGTAATATTTGACGGTTATATAAATAATATTAGACACGTTTACGCTGGTGTTTGTTAAATCACTTTGAAAAAAAATAAAAAAAATAAAAATTATCTGGCTAAATCTCAAACTCAAACTTTTCATTTAATAAGGTAAGAAATTATATTTGAAATAAACACCTTGTTTAAAATCTACTTACTACTCATTGGTAAGGCAGATTCCAATAAAAAAAAACTGTACGGGTTGCTTTTTATAAATACCTAAATATTTGATAGTGACTGAGACGTCCTGCACTTAAATAGGCAAATGGGTCTTTATCATGCTTTTTTATCAACCAAATACGCAGAAGTTTTTTTTGTTAACCGTCTTAAAAAAAGTTAACTATCTCCTGAAAAGTTGCCATTATAGAATGTGTGTGTTAATATTATTACATGGGGTCCAGATTGTAAATTGCCTTAACCGCACTTTTTTGCAGGATAAAAATTACATTAATATCGGCGGCATTACACCAATGCAAAATGCCGTATGTCATTAAACTGTGAAATAAGTTGAAGAAAACCAATCTTGCGGTTTCTACGACTGAAGTTTTTGTATTTTTTTAACTGTATACACTGCAGAGCTGAATGTTTCGGTAACTTAGTTATTTGTAAAACCCACAGCAATTGATCTATAGTTACACCGAAAAATACAGCTGTATCTACAAGGTTCAATTTTTCGTTTCTAATTATGATGTTTGTAACTGTCAATGCAACATTGAAAAGAAGCTGTTTATTGCCTGCACACTAATCCACTA
>NW_020654748.1:23747419-23757431 GCF_003589595.1 Hyposmocoma kahamanoa
TCCACTACCTTAGAAATTAGTGCCACAAACATTGCAACATTGAAAAGCAGCTGTTTATTGCCTGCACACTATTCCACTACCTTAGAAATTAGTGCCTTTTTACTTTATAATATAATAAGGATGTTAACTGCCTCTATGGCCGAACGGTTACCATACTCGTCTGCCACGCAGAGGTCCCGGGTTCGATTCCCGAGGTAGGAGAAATATTTGTATGAGCTTCATTATTTCTTTTCAGTTTGAGTGTAATTTGTGGTTGTTTATGTGTCTGCCCGTGGCACCTGTTATACAGAGTCTCCCTAGTGCGGGGCTACGATTGTGTGGGCGTTATTATTATTATTACATAGTAGCATTAGTCCTCCTTGTGAAAGAGTTTGTCCAGAGACGTACTGCCAGCTTACCTATTTCTGCCGCCAAGCAGGTGGTTTCCGGTTTTGAAGGGTAAGGGTGCTGGTGACACATCGGATTTGTAACGGGGGTAGTGGCAGTGCCCCTAAGATCATTGCGATTTAAAGCTCTGAATGGCACTACAACTGTTATGGATATGCGTGTCGCTTACCATCAGGCGCACGACCTGTTCATCCCGTCACTTACAATTATAAAAATTATATCACCAGCAAACAATACTGTCTCATATACTATACCCTCTAGAAGGTAAGGTTTGTTATTAATATAAACTAAAAATATAAATTTGCTGTTCTTCACAAAGTCACAAACACATTTAAATGGCAATGTATTTACTTCTCTTAAATCATTTCTGTTGGTATTCAAAGTTTTCCATTTTCCACGTTGAACTAACCAAAAACTTTATACGAAAGTTTATTCTGCTTCTGCATACTTGTATGATAAAAATCCATGCTAGAGATCCATTTTGATCTATGTTGAGTGTGTGCGTATTATTATTATTTATCTCTTTCTGGTTCGATCTGTCTATGATATTTGAAGTAAATGTTGTAAATAATAAAATATATAAAGTGTAACTAGAGTATGTTACTCATTCGTGGAAGGGAATCTGCCTCATTAATGGTAATGTTCAATCTGTGACAATTTAAAGTATAGTGCAAGTTAAATAACGACCTACAGTAGAATCGATATATTAAATTTAAGCATAAAGGTGAGAAATTCACTGTTAATTAATTGTTTTCGTAAGAAGAGGAGGAAATATGCAATCCAATTTACAAACCGTACAATACCGATACGCGTGAAAATACACATGCGGTGCAAAAAACCGACCCAGTTCCGTCAGCTCGGATCTCGCGGGTGGAAGCTGATAATTCGATCCACTTTAGCTGTTAGAGAACAATGGACGGTGATGAAATTACCGGCTAGGTGATTCGGACCGTGGCAATAGGCTTTTCGTTAGATGCAGACTGACAAAAACAGTTGCTAGGAATGAAACCGATTTCGGTGCAGATTTTTTCTTTTATTTTTCTGAATAGCATAAAACAACTACTACTAGACTAATATTTTAAGAATTTAAACGATTACAGTTTTATTAAGCATTTATTCGGAACAAGAATCTTCGAATTAGATAGGGTATATAATACACAGTCCAAACATAAAGTAGACAATACCTCCCTGTTTTAATTGCTTTAATTCCGTATGGAAGTATGTTTATTATGTCAAGGATCCTAGTGCAGTGTTGATACAATAACTACCCTAGCTACCTCCACCCTGCACGCCTACAAGATGCCTCTTCAGGCCTCGTTTGAAGGACCTCCATATCGTAAGACGGATAGAATACGTGCGCTGGAAGGGAATTCCAATTGTCGAATACGCGATAGAGGAAGGTGCCACCATACCCTTTAGTTCCCGATAGAATACGGCAAGTTGTAAAGCTGTGACTATGGAAGCCAACACGCGGGCTTCGGAATAGGAAAGGGGAGAGTGGGATAAGGTGGAATAATTCTTCAGAGCACTCGCCATGGTAAATTCAATAAAAGGCGCTATGTCTATAACTTTTTATACCCTGCCTGTTCCGGTATCTACTAATAGTAATTGGAGTTTAAGTTGGAATTTACTTATTTGGCTGCGCAATTGGGGTACCACGTAGAATATAAATAACTTTTTTTCTGTAAAAGGATTTTCAATTTTGTTATCGCTTATAAGAATTTTATATTAATAATACAATAAAATAACCAAATAATAGTACCAAATACCTGGTCTCAAACTGTTGATATCAATGTGCTATGTGTACCAGAAATACGAAATTAATTTCGAGGTCGAAAAGTCCCCAACTTGATTTTACCTGGAATCTTCTCATCTAGTTTCGACAGTCCCAACAGCCGCTGGGCTAACTCATCATCAGAGTTTTAATGGAAATGTCGTTATATTCAAATATGAAAAGGTGAACAATAACAGTCTTCTATAATGTGTACAACGCCAAATAATTACCCAAAGACAGGGTTAATTGAAAAAACTTGCTCAATATAATAAATTGTTTTTACGTTAGTAAAAACTATAAATATATAAAATATAAATAAATAAATTAAAACTAAATATATTAACGCACGTGCGTACGTACGTGTCGTACTAACGTAGTCTTTATGGCAGAGTAAAACTGGCTATTTTTATCAACCTTGGAGGTCTATCGCCTGCCTACAACCCTCAGAATCCACTTGGAATGGAACTTCCCCTACCTACATCACCTACATCATTTACGAAATTGATGACACTGTATCGATTTCGGATCATTAAGTATAATCTATGAATTGTGGCAGTTTTATAAAAAATCTAACATTTACATTTTCTTTTTACAATTGGATATAGTTTTTCTTCTCTTTTTTTGTTATCATCCTTTGCGTGAACGCTAAATATCTTCCATCAAAAATTTGAAGTGTAACATGTCAGTTCACATGGCTAATTGCACCACATTATCGAGAGACGGAAAGTAAAAACTGATAAATTGTGGGAACCCATTTTCTACCAACTAATTGTGTCGCAAAATAAGTGGAGCATTTTTGTTGCCGGCAAGTGTAATTTTAAAGTATACTTTCATCACGGTGTTAGTCGATTTTTGTTGAAACTTAACACTGAATATTTATACGTTTCTTACGGTCTTTTTTATCCTCACAAGTTATACCCTTGCAAAGCTACTAGTATACAACAATTGGTTATTGTTCCGTAGGTATAATCATCTCTTAACAATGGTATTTTATTGTTGCAATCGCCGCCGCACATGTTAGGTACATACATATTATATGTTATGGTAGTTACTCGGCTGAGAGCAGTGATAGTCCAGTGGAAGAATGGTTTGTTCTTGACTGATAGGCCGACACGGTTCGAATCCCTGCACGACATATAACCATTTATTACTTCAATTTCCCATGTTATGCAAATGTTTAGTAATACCATTCGCTAAAGGAAAGTAATATCTTGGTGGAACCTGTATATCGGACAGGGTCACAACCCTTAAAATTCGTGGAGCCAGCATTGTCTGACTAAGATTATACCCATTCCCTAGAGGTCACATTACACCAGCTGTGAGCCATAAAATGAGTTTACACAGTACACTACAGTTGGAGCTTTTAAACTGCTATCAGTGGAACTTTTCCGCTTTCCGAAATGCAAAGACGAACTAAGGCCCAGTAAGGCTAGCACGACAAGGGGCCTACCACAATCCCTTCAAACAATATTACTTTAACCTTACATTGACTTGTCGTACCATGACGCCCTTAAAGTAAGCTTATTATAATGTTAAAACTATGATGTTTTATTGGCAGCTTAGTGACTATTCATTCACTCAATTCGTCCTATGACGCGACTTTAACATTAAAGTAATATTGCTCTTTTGTCAAATTTAGTAATCTTAAAATAGTTAAGATTGCTAAACGAATACGAAACAAGATTATTTTCAGTTTTATTGTCTTAATATAGATTTGTAATGATTAAAAGTTAAGTTGAACTTATATATGTACATATATATATTCAATATTTTGTTTATTTTTTTGTTTAACAGCACATAGGAATTATTTCTAGTTAAATAAAATTACGCGATGTTTATTTCGTAAAATTATGACAGCGACATCTATGTACTCCTTGGCGACACTAACAGTTGACACTAGACTATAATTCCGAATTCACAACGTGACAATCAACACTCAGCTTGTTTTGTTCATGAAAATGCGGAAAAATAATTGAAAACAACGTAATTTTAATAGATTTCATTGTTACATACTTTTCTTTTTTTGACAGTTAAAATTCTCTGAATGTAAATAATATTAAGTACTTTAACATTATACTACGATAGGACGATTTGGAACATCAAAAAAGAAAAAGATGGCATTATACAGTTCATATAGCGTTATTTCTTTCCTATTTTTGGTAAGGAATAGACAATATGGGAAAATCATTCCTTCTTTCGTTATTGCTAAATTGACTTGATTGATAGGTTTGTCATGGTATGAATAATATATGAATAGTAATATTATGATAAGCTTACTCTAACCTTACATTGGAATAGATTGTTTTTTTAAAGGTTATGGTATGCCCCCAGAGCGCGACTTGAGTGAGAGCGACATAAAGCGCGATATACTGCTATTCTCGCATACAGATTTCGCGTTTTATGTCGCTTCCGCGAAAATTTCGCGCTATCGTACTAACCCTACAGGAGTAGTAGCAGTAGTGCTCCTTGTGAAAGATTTCGTCCAGGGAAGTGCTGCAACCTTACCTATTTCTGCCGCCAAGCATCGTAAGCATCGCAAGCATCGTTGCGTTCCGCTTTGGAAAGGTAAGGGCGCTGGTGAAATTACAAACACATGCGACTTGTCAACTTATGCCTCAGAGTGACGGGCATAATGTAGGCAGTAATGGCAGTGCCCCTCAGATCTTTGCGATTTAAAGCTTTGAGAGGCACTGCAACTGTTACGGACAGGCGTGTAGCTTACCATCAGGCGTACGACTTGTTCGTCCCGTCACTTAATATTACAAAAAAAAACAGGACATAGGGTATTGGACAACGAACTTATAATGGAACTGGCCAGGACATATTGCGAGGCGGTGAAGATAGATGGAGTAAAGCGATAAAAGAATTGTGGCCGAGAAATGGTTTTAGAAACGTGAGACGACCTGAAGCGAGATTTTTTTTATTATCTTATCCATAACAGTTGCAGTGGCACTGCAACTGCGCCTATCACCTTGAGACATAGCAACCTATGTTCCATGTGCCTGTTATTTCACCAGCAACCCTTACCCTTCAAAACCAGAACTCAATGATGCTCATATTACTGCTTTGACGGTCAGACTAGGTAAAACGGCAGTACTTCTATGTACAAAAAAGTTATGTTCAATATTACAGGAATGTAAAAGAAACACTTGTGAACACGAAATTAATTGGAGAACGTGTTTTTTGTGATACATTGGTTGTTAAATGAACGAGATGGCTGAGTAATTGGCTGCAAGACTCAATGTAGAAATCAGTCCGTTTGGACAGCAAGTTAATAGATTGAAACAGTAGACGCAATGGAATACTTTTTTTAAATATCGAAATAACTGAGATATCTCGAAGTTTTAATTAGAATTCCGTTTTTTTATCCGTTTATAAAACTAAATAAATGTGTGATGCTTGAGGAATGTTCCTTACAACATGTAAACGTAATATGCTAATTAAAAGTGAATTCGAATTATAGAATTGAATAGAAACCATTTATTACAAAACACAACACAAAAATACACACTAAGAAACTTGAAATAAAAAAAGACCAAACCAAATTAAAACAAAAATAAAATAGAATAACTAAGAAAAAATCTTACTAATAAGGTAATGAAATGATAACAAAGCCAAAACATTAAATACTCAACACTATATATTATGTACTAAGTAGATGTCATGTGTGCGGCTGTGGCTTATGTAAAAAGATCCACTCAGCTAATGTCACTGCCGACAAAAGGTTGTAACGCTGTTTTCAGTGGACCCTAAATATCATATGAATCAAACTAGTTTTCGAATCTAAATCGCGCATACTGTTTTTTTTATTAAATCAACTTTCGCGCTCTTTACTTGTAAACCTGTCCCAGGTACCTCACATTGGCCAATCACACTGGTTCGTATCCTAAATTTTATACAACAATACCTATCATGCAGTTAGTGCATAAGATACTTTGTAATTGAGTCCTGGGGCCTGATTCTCGCGTGATAGACATGAAAGTCGAAGTAGACATTTATGACGAAAAGTCGACAATATGTCAAGCGCCCGTATTCTCACGACTTCTCAATAGACTTTTGTCTATAATTTTTTACTCGACAATTTCGTTGACATGTCGACTAGCGAACATCACTCGACAGTTGGCAATCGATTTTTATTTTGACTAATTCATTCGTGGTTTGTGTTGTTATTTAGTGTCGTTTATCATTTATGCAAAATTTTATTTAATTTTGTTAGTACGTAGTGTTTCAAATTGAACAGTGAATGAAGATTATTATTAGATGTAAGTAAACTGTCAGTTTTGCCCTACTACAAATGTCAATTTGATGTCGATCACCTCTCAATATATCATGATTCACTAAAAAAGTTGTAGACATTTCGGGACGCTCGACATTTATGTCTAAAGTGTGTGAGAATTGGAGTCGATTGACATTTTTGTTAGACTATCATGTTAATCGACAAAGGTCAAAATAGATAAGTCAAAAAGCTGAGAATCAGGCCCCAGGCCCTTGGCTGAGACTCTAAGGCTGATATTCAGAAAACAAAGTTCGTTTTCGATTTCAACTAAGTAAACATGGCGAATTCATATTTAGAAAGCGAACTTAATGAAACTTTTGCTTCAATTCAAGGCAGAAAGGAGGAGGTTCTCAATTCCACTGCATGTTTTTTTTCGTATGTCCATTACGCGATAGCTCCAGCATTTGTGAACCGATTTTGATGATTCTTTTTTTATCGAAGGATACATTAGAAGTGGATTGATGAATGATTGTTGAGGACGGTTTTTTAGTACTCTGTACTAACTTTATCTAAATACAATACTTTGGCAGTTCGCCATTTTTACTTAGTCGAAGTTAAAGTGCATTTTATAAGTCTCAGTCTAAAACATGGCCAAAGGCACATGTAATAAACAGTGTTGACCGAGGTTAGTTCTACAGATACGTAAGAAGCGAAAACGTTTTCCATATTGTAGGCGACTGCCAGGACTGGAGATGGGAAAATACTGACGACGAGAATGTCAGATTCAACATAATCATCGACCTGTCTGCATCCTATAATTGGGCACGGGTCTCCTTTGAGGAGTTTTCTGGTACTACGATGCCGCCGGTTTATGTGTTTGACAAATTTATGAATTTTCTTCGCAATGTAAGTTTCAAAGATGTCTTCCGTCACATTGCTCGACAACCGATTTGTTTTCATTCAAAACTAGTCTGAACGGGTGAGGGCCTGTGTGGTCTCCAGTCACTTACAAGGGATACAACATTAGTAAATGTTAGTTTTTTGCAAGATCGATTTCTTTTGTTTTAATGTAAGATTTGTGTCAGGGTCTAGACCAGAGACGCACAGGGACCAAAAAGTTTGGCAGGAGCAAATGGAGTATTATCCACCCAGAAGTGGATAATACAGGGCCGAAAGTAATGATGAACATCTGTCCTTATGTTGCGATAATAAATCAATATTTATTGTTCTTGTTAATTAAAGCCTGATAAATAGACTTAGTACTTAATTAGAAATTCAGCATATGATTCGGAAGTGGTGAAGATTCTCGAGGAGGAATCGAAACCACGATCTCCTACATAGAATGCAAGTTTTGTCCACCAATGAGCCCATTATTGTTTTGAATTTTTTTTAAAACTGTCGACTAAGCACGCACTGCACTAGAAAACTTGGACGCACTTCGGATGTCGCTTGTGCACTAAGTCCGATTCCAATCCGAGAAAACTAGAGATAAAATGATCCCTGTGGCATTTCGGACAGTCGTTTCTCGGATTCGGAGCTGATATGAATCGGACGTAGTGCGTAAACGTCGTTATGAGAGAAAATGCGTTACCTCATACATTGGTGTAGGTATATTCCAAATTTACAAAAACAAAATATGGGCGGAATAATTACAAAACTGACACCTATGGTTGTATAATAATACATACTTAGTCTCACATTTCATTGGCAGCGTGTATAGAACAAAAAAAACTGCAGATTAAAAGCAACTTTCTTCTTAGGAGAGGAAAGTTGCTAATGTTTTTTTTTTCGAAGAATTGAAAGTTTGTCACATTTGCATAACGCTGTGTTAAGAAATTTGTCATCTGAATCAAAAATCTACCGTTTATGACTGAGTTGGGCAAACTTTTTTCTGCACGTGCCAATATTTAAAAATTTTTGATCGTTTTTTTATTGAAACCAAACGCCTCTAAGTATTCTCTGAAATATTAATTCATTGTGCAACACTATTAAAATAACTATTGAAATAAGAAAGAAATTTATGTTTGCTTCGAAGTTTGCATAATTTGATTGCGCCTTCCCCTTTCCATCATCGGTGGACTAAACGTGGGCTGAGATTCCACCCCTATGTTGTGGATATTCCCAGGATTCGCGCGAAGGGTTTCTCATCCACATTTATATGGCGAGCGGCTAGAGAGTGGAATTCCCTACTACTACTATAGTTTTTAATATGTACACATATTACAAACTATAGGCATTTTTTTTGTGTGTGTTTTTTTTTATTTGTTTTATGTGTGCATGTTACATCATCGACCTCATCATCACTTTCCATTGTTTATAAAAAAAAAGTTTCAGGTTCGGCGGCTAGGGTCCTTTTGCGGTATGTGACATATTGGACTGTTTTTTATTTCTGCTTGACTTCGTCATAGGCCGGCTCCATTTGCGATGATGATACTTTTAGCAAGAAAAAAAGATGATTCTTTGGTCACGGGCCGGATTTCCACCATACGCGGGCCCAAGATGTCCCGCGGGCCGTAGTTTATCCATCCCTGGTTTATGGTATAGAGAAATATGGTATATTATGTTATTTTGGACGATTTCCAGCAAAAGTTGAGTTAGTAAACCTAGTGGCAAGTGACACGCCTGTCCATAGCAGTTGCAGTGCCACCTAGAACTTTAAATCGCTAAGATCTAAGGGACACCGCCATTGCGCCCGTAATCCTAAGACATAAGTTGACATGTGCCTGTAATTTCACCAGCGTCCTTGTCCTTCAAAACGCAGTAATGTTTAAAAACATAGCAGGTTGATGACTTTGCCATCTCAGGCAGTTCAGTAGAAGTAAGCTCCTTGTGAGTAAGAGTTCGTCCAGGGATACGATAAAAATCGTTTCGTATAAAATCTTCTTAGACTGTTTTCTGTCTTCTTTGTTTGTTATTACTACAAAACGAAGAAACGTAATTACCGTCACGAGTTTACTTGCGGAAGGTAATCTCTTATTGCACAGTTACAATTGTGTTCCCATAATTAATTACGGCTATTAATACAGCAGTATTGTAACGGAGAGTGGCTTTCCTTCCGATGAGAAATTGTTTATTGCGTATTGGGTACTGGGACGGATGTAGTCGATATTACGACCACTTCGTGTAAAATACTGTAGTAAATTTCCTCCTTAGTCAACAACCAATGTTCAAATTACCAATGTTCAAATAAACCAATGTTTCAATTGTATATCTAGAACGCTAATTTGAAAAAAGAATAACTTCAATCGTTTTTTGTTTTCACATATAACGTAATAATACTAAAATGTTTAATTTGAAAAAAGAATGCCTTCAATTCTTTTGTTTTCGTTATGAACGTTCTGGTGTATGTGGCTAATGGTTCGTACGAACTTTGTTATTATAATTCAACCTTTTAGTAGCAATAGAGCTCCTTGTGAAGAAGTTCGTCCAGGGAAATACTGCCACTTTTCCTGTTTCAACCGCCAAGCAGTAATGGGAGCATTTTGTTTTGAGCGGTTTTGAAGGTTAAGGGTGCTGGTGAATTAAGGGGAAATGGGACATTTCAACTTATATCACAAGGTGATGGTGTCAGTAACCCTCAGATCTTTGCGATTTAGAGCTTTGAGCGGGATTCAATTATGGACAATCATTAGCAC
>NW_020654748.1:23772431-23821910 GCF_003589595.1 Hyposmocoma kahamanoa
GATTTCAATCAATGTGCTGCCATCTAGCGATTAACAGTTGGACGACGAGGAATTCAATACGTTACTTAGTTTTCCAATAAAAGAAGCGACCATATTGCAGCGGTGTAAGGTTTATTTTCGTTTCTTGTAACAAAACAAATGATTACGACAAACAGTAACTTTGAAATTTATTATAATTTAATAAAATAAGACTTCATGGTGATACTAAACACCACCATACATATACTACAGGTGCAACTATCATTTTTGCACTTCAAAGTAGCGAAATATGGCATTTTTCTACGGTTTTCAAGGTGGACGGGACCATAATGTTCAAAGCGAAAAAGTGGACAGAGCTCAAATTTGCGGAACTCCGCGAACTGTTGGCACACAAGTAACACAAAGTAACCACGTATTTTAATACTTTCGAAAAGACATGTACCCAGCAGCGGGTATCTAATGCGTTGATGACAAACGACGCTCTCTTGGTACGCAAAAGATGCGTAGTCCAAAATTGTGTTCAAATAATTACTTTAACACTTTCAAATCAATGACTTGTAAAAAATGGTCAGTATACAGTATCAGTGTTACTAATTAATTACATGTAGCAATTTCAGTAATAACACTGTGTCGAGTAAATAAGCCTATAGGTAATTCTTTTTAGCAACGCCTTTCGAGTTTCGAAAGCACAGATAACTTTGCAGTGCGTATGCGTATGTATCGTTAGCATTCTGGGGTATCGGAAGTGATCATAAGATTAACATCGAATACCGGACTCTCTTCAATTGTTATCTCTGCATTTTACTTACTTTCCAAAATTGTAGTTAAACATTTATATTTTCTGACATGAATCAATTGGTAAGTTTGTAGGTTTGCATGCATCTTTCATTCTCCATTATCTTTTTTTAAAACATGTAAATATATTGTCAATTTGATAATATGTTGCGGGCACCATACTGCCGATTATGAAGCACTGAGAACAGTCCATACTTTATGGTTATAAAAATATTTAACTCCCAACTTATAGACCTAAGCGTTATTGCCACTAAATACATTTAGACGTGAAATAAATATATGCGTAACGGTTTCTACTACGCCGTAAATGAATTTCTAGAATGCAAAAATAGCGCGCAGATCAATTAAACCCACTAATTATGTGAGTCCACTGTAATTAAACCTGTCCGATACAGTTTGGGTTGTCTTTTTGATTATTTGTGTTTTGAGCGCAGTTGACATACAGCTCACAATTTTACTCCCAAGATACTGCGCTCCACGAGAGAGAACTTCTGACGATTTTCAAAACCGAAATTGAGCACAGTTAGTAGATATGGTATAGGATTTTTTTAGGAGTCCAGGATTTCTATTTTCAGGCAGAGATTTCCCTTCATCAGGTCATTCATTGACCAAAACAATAACTATTTTCTAATAATTTTTACTTCTTTCGACACACTTTAATCTTGGTAGGTACATTGAACTGCATTTCAATTTCAACATAACCATAAGCCATGGCATCACTGGTATCTCATTACAAGTATTTACGAGCACTTTCGATGCAACCACAGCGCCTGCGCGCGCTCACGCCGCCTTTAGCAATATGCTCGTTGGTTGCTATTTTGCTATCAACAGGCTGTTCATAATATTTATTTAGTATTTTCAGCGATCCGTAGTCAAGCTAGCAATCTCAAAGTTTATTCATGTCTTTCTGCCTACCTTTACGTCACAACAGGTATAATACGGAACTTTGAACTTTTTTTTATCAAATTAAGTGAACAGGACGAACAAGTCGTGCGCCTGATGGTAAGCTTCACGCCTACCCATAACAGTTGCAGTGTCATTCAGAGCTTTAAGATCTGAGCACTGCCACTGCGCCCGTCACCCTGAGACATAAGTTGACAAGTTCCGTGTGGCTGTAATTTCATCAGCACCCTTCAAAACCGAAACACAGTAATGCTTACATTACTGCTTGGCGGCAGAAATAGATAAGGTGGCAGTACTACCCCAGACGAAACTTTCACAATGAGTACAAGTGCTACTAAGAACTAGATGTGTCCGCTTGGACACATTTAAAAACTAGACTTTGTAAATAAATTATAATTGTAATTAGAATACAAGTTCGCCTGAAAATAACGAGCAAGTCAATCGAGAGAATGATATTTTTGACACTGAGATGCAAATGGAAAAGGTGCACGTAATATGGAAAGTTTCTAAGTCCAAAGGAAGACAGTTTTTCAGACATATTTGTTTAAAGTTTGTATCAACCTGTGCACAAAATTCGCATAACAAAGTTTCAATCACGAAGAAAGTAACAAGCGCAAAACCGCAACTTTGCGAATACAAACAGATAGTTTCCTACTTTGCATTGCGACAATATACGCAGAACTATGGCTTCCTACGTAAGATAGGTCCATTGCATAGTAGACACTTGTTCATTCTTGCAAGATTTAAATGTAATTCTATTACAGTTACCCTGAAAATATTACTGAGAAAGTATGTTAGTGTTTTTTTAGGACCAAAAAGCAAATATTGTGATGCAGCATACGCGCATACAGCAGAGGCTAAAGACTAAGGTCTTCAACCAGTGTGCCCTGCCAGTATTCACCTATGGCATGGCAACAATGACTCTGACGAAGAAATCCGCAGAAAACTTACGAATCGCACAGAGGGCAATGGAAAGAGCATTGTTAGGAATAACATTGCTCGATCGTATACCGAATAAGCGTATTCGACGGATAACTAAAGTCGGGGACGTTGTACGCAAAATTGAGACGATGAAATAAAAATGGGCAGGCCACATAGCTATGATGGATCCAGATCGGTGGACAAGGAGGATCATGGACTGGTGACCATGGGCCAACACGCACGGCAGAGGTCGTCCGCCACTTCGTTGGGTGGATGACTTGAAAAGTTTCGCGGGCCGCAACTGGTTGCATGTAGCACGGGAGCAACATAAATGGAGAGATATGGAGGAGGCCTGTATCTGAAGACGGATGGAGTAGAGGCTGCTTGATGATGATGATGATGTTAGTACCTACATAGTAGTAATCTAAGTTTACAGACGATAGTTAAGTAATAAATATTATTAGCAATCTAACTTTAAACCTATGCATTGCGTTACATAGGATCCATAATCCATCGAGTAATTCGCGATTAGGATCATTCTAAACGCTTCACACGGTTACGGTAACCCAGAAAATGATTACTTTGAACCGGATAGCGACAAGCTATAGGCCGTAGCAACATTGCAGCTCTCCTGTTACTCTGCATTATAATTTTCTACAAAGTTAATTTAACCTTTAAAATGAGTATAATAAAACTGATGCATAGATATTTATTCTTCGTCAAATCGTACAAATTGCCTAATTGTAAATACAGTAAACAAAATTCAAACAGACTCGATTGTTTTCTTTGCCGTCGTTTTTAAAGTACACTCACCTCCTACTCCGAAAATAAAACAACCACGTCATTATCGACTTCTATATCTAGACATTGGTCAATAACATAATTATTATTGAGAAATTAATAAACTAGACTCTGCGTTGAATTGCTTGAAAAAAAAACAAACATGAAATACTGCATCTGTTATGCTATAGTCGCGTCGTGGTCGGCACTGCTGTTGTCCGAGGCTGACTGTCGCAACAAAACCAAAAACTAAGCAGAGTCAGATTCTCTTAGTGTAAGATTGCTACTGTACTCGTTTTTTTTATTAGTAGTCTTCTATTTGCATAAAGAGTCTAAGAAGACTCTTACATGGAATACTGCTGCCATCTATGGGGTGGCTCTGTTAAATACGAACTGGCCACTTTGGCTTCAATTGACAAGCGTGCCAATAGGCTTATAGATGACTCGAACTTAGTAGAGCCTTGAACACCGCCGTAAAGTTGCTTGCTTATCGGTATTCTACAGAATGTATCACGGAGAGTGTGCGATAGAATTGCAGGATTAATGACACCTACCCCTTTCTATCATCGAGGGACTTGACGTAGTCTTGAGTTCCACTCCTATGTTGTAGATATTCCAAAGATTCCCACAATACGCTTTCACATTTATATGGCGAACGGCTATGGACGGAAATTCCCTGCCTGCAGACTTATTTCCTGAACGTTATAACTTGGGCCTTTTCAAGGCGAGAGTGAAAAGGCATTATTTAAGTGTGCATGCTCCATTGTCGACCTCATCGTCACTTACCATACGGTGAAACGGGGTCAAATGCGCAATTATATAGTTATATACCATGTAAGATACTATAGTCACGTAAGAATGGTTTCTCAACCTGCGACTATATGTCAACTGATCTTCAATAACACAAGACGTATAGGGTGAAGAACTCATTATGCTTGACAGTTACGATTTAAATTCAGCTCTATGACGTTTATAATAAGAACGAAGCGAAAAAGTTTTTTTCGTAATATTGGAGGCAAACGATCAGGCATCGACATCCATGGAGAAATAAGTTAAAAATTATTTTAACTACATTGTAAGGCAAACGAAAAATGTACAGAATAGTGAAACAAATTGTAAATACTTCGAGTCTAGTCAGGCTTACCATTTGGTATAGACCAATCGTTCACGAGACACACGCGTCTGTCACTGATTCAACTTTAAGATCCATTGAAAATCAACCAGGAATTTCGATTGTGGCTTTAACTGAATGAGACCCTTTTACGTATGCTATATGCGAGCATGACAGTATTTTAAATAGTCGGTATGTTGTTTAAGACGTTCGCCTCTTTTTTCTTGTTATATAGTTTTGTGCGGTGGCGTTACAATGTTTTATTTTTTTTTATTGCAATAAAAACTAAAATATGAATAAAAGAATAACATTTTAATCAATTACTATATTTTCTTCATCGTAATAAAATATACTTCCAACCTTACAATAATTCAGATCTAAACAATCCAATATTTTATACACATGATAACAGACTAGAAAGCAATGTTGAACTGAGATTTTTAGAAGAAAACACGTTTTTTAAATTCCTATTTTACAAATTTGACATTTTAAAATTAGTATTTACAATAACATTGGTACTATCGCCATTTTGTTGCACAATTTAGATTTAATTAAATTTCTCCGATTAAAAAGAAATAAATCACTGTAAAAAGATTATAAACATCATTTCATCATCATCATTATCATCTCAATTTTCACAAATACGTTTTAGTGCTCGTAATATGAATAAGATAACAAAATCGATATAACTATTTCTAATACAATTTTTAATATTTTTATTAGCACCATAGTGATCCAACGTTTGATAAAACAAAAAAAAATCCATAAACCTTTAAATAAAGTCAACTCGAAAGAACATGAACGATAAAATAATTATTACAGTTGCATACGAAAAATGTTACACTTTACAAGTATACTGATATCACTTAAAAATACTCGAACACACGGCAAAAAATACAACTTTACATGTTACTACCTAGACATATAAAGAAACACATAAAATGCGATTGGATTATCATCAGTCTATCACCATTTCGGTTTCCCAAGTGAGAGCTATGTCAATAGGTAACTTGTCTTGTAATTATTACAAAGTAGCACGAAACTACCGTAATAGAATAACTTTACATAAGCTTCGATGTACGTAATTCAGCTCTTTGAGTTTGTTTCTACTCATGATACTTTAAATTCTTAGAGGTGAACAAATTATAAAAAGTGACCCTAGAGTTTCTTGTTTATCTATCTCAGGAGAATCTGCCTTACGAAATAGTAGCAATGTTTAATTAATTTGACGAATTCTAGTATTATTTGCCTACCTATAAAATAAAGACATTTTGACTGCATAACTAGTAACATGTAATCTAATATTTTATAACGTGTGTGCTTATACAAAAATGTACAAATTCCAACATTTATAGCAATGCAGTTCTTCATCTTAATACATTATTAAATTTATTTACAAAATATTCAAGTGGAAGTATCAAGCAAACCACGAATACTGACAATAAAAATTATAAATTAATACGTTTATTTACAATACCATATAAACAGTTTTAAGTTACAAAATTTCAAATTGAATGAAATTGAAACTTAAAAGCAGGGTGGTTCACGATTTCGCTCCACGGCGAAACATGATTCGTGCATTTAAAACAAACCCTTCAGTGCTTGTGATTGGCAAAACTTATATAAACAAACCAAGATAACTAAGCATACGAGGAATCCGATTTATCGCCGATATCATATGTGATATACATGACGGTGTGCTTGTCTCTTAGCTGTCAGAAGTCTGGTAGTTGACACACCTTTAGATTAACTTTGATGTTTCAATTGTTATCGACATTCCATCAAAAATTGTCCCAATGGCAAATAAATGAGTTGTAAATTTTTTTGGAGTTTTAATTTCGAGTTTGTTTTAACCGTTATGACCTATGGTAGAGTATTAGCGAATGCAATGTGTTTCATAGTCATCTGCAGCTGAGCTACAAAGCTATTTGATATGTGTGTCTGTTATGAAATAGAATGTGAATATAATGTCGTGCAAATTTACGGAAGTACTTGTCAATAAAGGCCTACAAGAAAAGGACGAATCATTTCATCAACCTGTATGCTTTAGTTACCATACATAATGTTGAACATCACGCTTCGTTCAAACTCATACCTAATTCAGTCGGGTCTTTACTGATTTTATTCTATTTTTCTACGCTAATTTCAAATGTCGCACTCAAATTCTGACACTCTTTTATTCCTTCCATCAGGCGACATTTGGAAGTGATTGTCCCTTGTTCCTACTCTGGGAAAACCATTGAAACTGTTTCTACTGACTAATGGATTTTCTCTTTCTCGTTCTCTATGAAAACTAGATGTGGAAAGTTTACCATCTTTTCTATCTGCAAAATTCGTGTCGTTAAAATTGTTTTCGGCGAAACTTCTGTCACCGAAATTTTTGTCAGCGAAGTTTCTATCGGTGAAATTCTTGTCAGTGAAAGTCCGCTCGTTAAATTCGCCGTCAGAGAAGTTTCGTTCGTTGAATGGGACGTCTCGGATGCCGAAACCTCCCATTCGAGGAGTGCCGATGCCGAATTTGTTCCGGAACTCTTCATCGCGAAGACTGAACGCGCGATTGTCAAACTTCGCTGGGCCTTTGTTTAATCTGTCATAAAGGTAGTTTTATAAAATTATTAAATTCAAAATGTGACAAACACGGGACATGATTTTAAATTATAAAGGTTGGGTAGAAGTTAACTTTAGGATTGAATGCCTTGTCATTGATCGGTTTGAATTTCTCACTGCATTCTTTGATTAACGTTCTCACTTAGCGCTCAGTAGGTCTAATTTAACTAAATCATGTTCTGGTACTATAATCCACAAGTGTGTAGTAAGTGGTGTGTGTTCACACAATGTAGCTTAAAGTTAATGTCAAAAACAACTTACTCTCTAAAAACCCTCCTTTCTCTATCGTACTCAGCAGATAGTCCTTCGTCGTCATGTATAATAGCCGAGGGGTCACTGTACACTGACGATTCTTGATAGAACGAATCCAAATCTACGTAATTTCCTTCAGAAGGCTCATTGTCCAGAAGCTCTGCTAGTTGCCCTTTGAGTTGGGAGAATGTCGGCCTTTGGGAAGGGTCTGCATGCCAGCAGGAGTGCATTGCACGGTACAGCTGAGGTTTGCAGTGGGTGGGTCGCTCCAGGCGATAACCTTCTGTCACTGCTGTTAGGACTTCGCGACCTGACATTGCTGCATAAGGCGTTGATCCTGAAATTGAAACGCAAACAATTTTATGCAATCCAAGAACATATTCTTATATGAAAACTACTCCTACTTATTGTAAACGCAGTTTAACAGAGGATATATATATTAAGCTATGTACTTAACTGAATAAGGTATGTACTTTGAGATGGAAAAAGCATGCAGCAACTGCTGTTGATATGTCATCAGTTATGTCTAATATTAATGCAAACTCTAACTCTGAACTATATGCGCGATTTTAGATCCAAAACTATAGTTTTATTTCCAATAAGTAGCAATCGTGAAAACTTAAGAACTTAATCGTAATGTTTTATTTCGTTATTGAGAAACTGTGCTGAAATACTGAAGAAATCAGAAAACATTAATATAACACTAATTTGAGAATCTTTGTACTAACCAAGTGTAACAATCTCCCACAATAGTATCCCAAAAGCCCAGACATCAGTATGGTGACTGTAAACATTATACAGCAACGCTTCGGGTGCCATCCATCTGACAGGCAACGCGCCTCGTGACGTCCTAGAGCCACTACCAGCGCAGCGAGACATACCAAAGTCTGCAATCTTGCATAACTTATTGTGATCCACCAGGACGTTGCGAGCGGCCAGGTCTCTATGAACGATCTGAAGAAATATTGGAAACAATCATTGTAAAACGAAACAGTCATAGAACAACTTGCCTGGTTTTGACAAAAGTTTCTTTTCTAGAGAAACCCAGATTTAAACTGTGTACTAATAGAGTATTTATTACTAGTAGAGGATTGATATTGAGTACGAGATTGAAATTTATTTCATTGATCAATTTTGACGTACCCCTTTAGAAGCGATGTAATCCATTCCCCTAGCAACACAATACGCAAAGACAGTAAGATCTCGAGACGTCAATGCCCCGCTACCGCTGAATCTATCTGGCCTGGAGCGTCGTTCGCGCAGATACGTCAACAGCTTGCCGCACATCACGTATTCCATTATAAGAAGGTACGGTTCTGGAATAGATAAAAATATTAGTTGTAGATAAATTCCTTATAATATAATCACATAAGTATTAACATTTACCATTAGAACATTTTCCTATATTATAATAAGTAATTATTGTGTAAGTAAATAATTAGGTCCAAGAAGCAATTAAAATAACTAAACTAACTATAGGCAAATATATTTGTATGGCCTACATTTATTTCTCTCGTGAGTTTGGGTGTAATTTGTGTTTGTCTATGTATGTGTCCATGGCACCCGCGACACAGGGTTTCCCTAGTGCGGGGCTATGTTGAGTGTGTGCGTTGTTATTATAAAAAAAAAAAATAAAAAAAAAATAGTACCTTGTTCAGTACAGCAAGCCAATAAAGTAACGACATTCGGATGAGTTCCAATTTTTTGCATTATGTAGATCTCATGGAGAAGTTCTTGCTTTTCTTTCTGCGAGGCAGTTTCTTTGATTGTCTTCACGGCTACGAGTCGCGTCAGACCGTCATGACCATTTAGGTCGTCGGCTTCTGCTTTCCAAACCTGAAAATTTACGAATTGACACCCATTTGTTAGTCTGATTATATAGAAGCCCAAAGAGAGACTACAAGATATCATAATGATGTTCATAAAAGTGCAGATATCGATAGAATAGAATATTTAAATTTCACCTGGCCAAAGTTTCCTTGTCCTAACAACGTTTGCAATCTCAGTTTATTCCTCGGGAACTCCCATTTCTGATCTGGTTTAGTCGGCATTGGCAATGGCGGCCTTGCTACAGGAGTGATCGGTGATTCTTTCTTGATCTCTCCGTCGTCGAAGTATCCTTCATATTCTGTATCAATTTCTTTGGTTTTCTTATTCATTATATTCCTTAGAACAAATGCTACTATAGCCATTACAGGCAAGAATCCAAGTCCAGCTAAAACGTAAGAAGCTGTATAATTTTTATCTGCTTCAATGACTACTTCTTCATTTTGCGATGTTTGCTCGTCACCTCTTGTGTCATTGATTACCGTCTTACTCTCAGTTTGAGTTAAATTTCGAGGAATAATAATCGGTTTTGAACTAGATTCTGATGAAGTTCTAGAGGTTACAATAAATGTTTTAAAAGTATTTTCCGTTTCTGTAACTGCAGTTGTAGTAGGCGCGCTAGTTTGTGTTGGAACAGTAATTGGCGTTGTTATTACTTCAGGACTTGTATCAGAAGTCATGATTGGTGCCAATGTTGTTGATGTACTAGTAGTTGTACTAGTCGTAGTTGTGGGTCTGCGTCTTCTAGTTAAAATATTCTTAGGTCGTATAGGACCTCCAGTAGTAATGCTACTACTATTGTCATGGTCGATTTGTCGATACAAATTTGCCAAACGTTCCGGTAGCCTGGATGTGGCCTCTTGTTTCAAATCTCCAATATGCTTCGTAAATTCACTGGATGAAGACACAGTTGACTTGTAAGGCGAAGAGAATGGTTGGTTCAAACTACTTTCGGTTGTTGTTGTTCGAATTCTTATTCTATGTTTGTATGATCTTGGTGATGACGAAGGAGCTTGTGTTGTTGTTGTGCTAGTTGTTGTTGATATAGTAAATGGTGTGGTTGAGGAAGTAGACGAGAACGTTGTTGAAACGGTTGTTGTTTCAGTATCATTGAACAAGGCTGCTTTTGCTGTTGTAACGTTCTTAAAATCCAGGCCTGTTGCAATTCTTGAGCTGTTGCCTGATTCTTTGGCCAATCCATCAGTTTTATTCATTCCTTTTATTGAAGAAGTTATTGAAACAGACGTAACGACTGCTGTGTATACTGTGGTTGACGCTTTTTCAGTTGTAGCATTCACTATTATAGTAAATGGTGTATTTTCTGTACTAGATGATGCAGTAAGTCGTGACGGCCGTCTTCGTATATTAAAATAATTTCGAGTATAATTTCTAGATGCCACAGGTACAGTTGTGTTTACTTTTGTGTTTAATGAATTATTGTTTGTCGTATTATTAGCTAAAGTTTTATTCAATATTTCCTTGGTTAAATTAGTGTTGATCGATCTATTGCTGTTTTTGCTTTTATCTAAAGTGCTCGGTGTAACGTTTTGAACAATAGGTTCAGTGACATTCAATTGTGCTATATTAACCGAAGTTGATGGTTGCTGCGTAGTATTAGTATATTTTCTATAAGCATTGACTAAGCCTACGTGTCTAGCAGGTGCAGGACCTTTCACAGTATTCCTAATTTTATTTTTTTCTATAACATTTTTAACAACTGAAACATCCATGTCCTCGTTTATTTCTTCCTCGTCGGCGCTCGTATTCCTATATTTCTCAGTAGCAGAGTACCTTGAATTATACTTTCTTTTTTCTGAAGACGGGGCTGCTATGTAATTAACTGACTTTGTCGAAGCAGATATAGAGGGAGAATTTGTCAAATTGTCACTAATGGCTTGACCGCCAATTTTCTGACCGAAGAATATAAACGGAGCCATATCTTCTACTGGTAATTCAGCTTCAAGAGGCCTGAAGTGATTATAAATTTCATCTGACATGAACAATGTACGATTTTCTTTCTCTTTTTCATTTTCAATTTTAATTAATTTGGTACTCTTAGTGTCTGTTCTATTTACAATAGTATTGGCTTCTAATTTTTCATTTTTTATGACTATTTCATCTGGTTTGTTCGTAGTAAGTACAATTTCCTTTAAATTTTTGCTTGTTACAGTTGTACTCTCTACTTTTGTTGTGCTATTGTATTTAATGTTTGTGTTGATTGTGGTTTTATTCAAAACTGGACTTCGTGTTACATTTTCTGTATCTGAATAGTTGAGTAAGTACAGTCCATGATTAGATTCGTCTACTTGAAACTCTTCATCGGGATCTACATCAACTTCTTTTTCTATGCCTTCAAGCTTTTCTGGCGGAATGTAGAGTACATTTTCAGTAGTTTCTGACAAAGTAACACTTTTGTTAGAATCTTTTCTTCTATTGCTGATAAACCCTGCTCTACTTTTGTTCTCCTGGTATACTTTTGGCACAAATAAATGTCTTATTTCATGTGGCTTGACATCTTGACGTATTATTTCTTTGTTGCCATCTGTAGTTACTAGCTTAAGCGTGGGAGCAGCCTCGTTACTGCCGTTGTTGAAGGTAATCCTTTTGACAATTGAGTTGTTTGAGTCTCGGATCTCCAATTGAGCGAATGTGGTGTTGCCTCTGTAATTGAAGAAAAAAAGCTTTTTGAAATAGTATTTATTTAATTCATAAATTACTAAAATAACTGAACTATTATTATCTAATCTTGCGTTCACAGACGATACATTGACTTCATATAAGTCATTGTAACATCACAAACTACTTACTTGTTAGGCTTATGTGCGAGGTTGGCTAGCGTGCTAATATGCGTGGCCAATCGACCGTTGAGGAGCTGTCGTCTTCTGGCAGCGAGAACAGACAGCAGCTGCGAATCCCTTGTTGCATTGCCACTGCTGGTCGTTGACGTGCGTCGTACTGAACCTGCAATGGAAAACGCACTTAGTTAGTCTGGTTGAGTGGCAAGCGATATAAATGTGAAAGAACTATTAAGTAATTATTAGAGTAAAACGGTTCATATCTCGTTGCATTGAATGCGATCTTTGAAAGTCATTTGCAGCAATTAATATCTAAGTGGTAGAGACAGAAAGAGAGAGTAACATCTCGAATAAATTTTATTATTAATATAATAGTCTTATTACGGCAATACATAAAAATCACATAAATAATAATCACATAAATCATAATAGGCGCTTTGTCGTCGAGTTGCAACCACCAGCCGTTGCACCATGTACCAAGTACAGCAGTACATCCAAAAACAATCAAACAGTTTCAGATTTTGTTTCATATATATACGTTTTATTTATAGAAGATCATAAATATTGGCCACACTAAAGAAAACATTATTTGGTAAATTGTTGTTAAAGTCACGCGACTTTTACAACAATTTACAAAAAAAACCGCAGATGCGCATACGCATGCGTATCTGCGGTTTCTAATCAGCGAATAATTGAAGCAAGCCAAATTAAACGTCCAATAGTTGGATTTGGGTTGTCGTATTTGTCTTTGTTTCTTTGAGGTTTGTATAGTTTCATCTCAATAATATGTAGAATTCATTTGTATTGTTATAGTTATTATTTTTAACCGATTTCTAAAAAAGGAGGAGGTTCTCAATTCGACTGTATGTTTTTTTTTGTATGTATGTTACACGATAACTCCGGTATTTGTGAACCGATTTTCATGATTCTCTTTTGTTGGAAAGAGGGTACCTCGATAGTGGTCCCATTTAATTTTGAAGAAAATCATCCACCTCTAAGGGTGGCTGTTCACGCATGAAGATTCATTTTTATAAATAGCGCCTAAGTTTTATTATAAGGAGCAATTATATTATTGGTTGATTTTGCTATTCTCCAATTCAAGACGTTTTTCTCTCTCTATATACTTTGAGTAGTGAGAACCGATTTTTATCATCTCCTGTGTCAAGTCCCGTATAGTCGCGAACTAGGGGATAAATCCGGGTTTGCGCACTTTCCGGTAACCGATTTCAATAAAACTTGGTAATTATGTGTAATTCCACGTACTTTTGGGGTCGGTTTTTTTAGTACTCTGTACTGAGATTATTTATTCATTTGTTTTCTTATTTGTTTTACATGTTTGACTGTGAAAATGTTTTTTTGGTTTTTAATAACAACTATTTTTTTACTCCTTATAACTAATTAAAAATTTTATTAATAAATAGACAATTCGTTCTCATTGTCTCATTGTTGTTCTTGTCGTTGAAAGGTGACCAATTTAGTCGAACAGATTTTAAGATTATAACCATACGACTTTAATTATTTTTCAGTGCTGATCTGTCTTGGTTTTGTAGCGACCAGCGCATTTTTTTCAAGTTATAAAAAGTTGCTAATTTTTTCGTTGTATTTTTAAGCGACATAAAAATATATGAAGTATTTTTATACGATTCCCCATTTTGTCGTTGCTTTTTCGTCCGTTACAGTTTTTGTTGAACATTTCAATGCATTTGATCTCAACTTACCTAACGACTCTATGGTTTTTTGTGACCGTTATCAACGCAAGCAAAAAACTGTGGCATTTTATGTTTTCACTACAGTAATGTATAGGTACAAATTGGTTTTGAGTCACGACTATTACATGGACTAGTTTATTTTTAGTACATTCGCGTGTTTTAGTTTGGTGCAAGTGTTAAAGTTGTAGTGTTTTTTAATACGCTGCTGAGCACTCCGGCTGATAAAATTTGATCCGCTCTCGAAACTATATATATTTTTTTAAATCCAAATTTATATACAAGTCTTTGTGAAAGATTTCGTCCAGGGGAGTACCACCTTAACTATTTCTGCCGCCAAGCAGTGATATGAGCATTACTGCGTTCCGGTTTGGAAGGGTAATGGCGCTGGTGAAATTACAAGCACATGGGACTTGTCAACTCTTATGTTTCAGGGTGATAGCCGCGGTGACAGTGCAACTTGTTCGTCTCGTCGCTTTGTATCAAAAAATCAGGATTTTGGGTTCCATATTTTGAAGCAGTACGTCATTTTGGTTAAAATTGCATCTAAGTCCATAGTGATGTTTTCAGGGTATGTGAACTTAATATCGTTATACGGTTATTAGCTTTTACTCATTGGAAATGATATTATTGTTTTGTTTTATTAACCGACTTCAAAAAAAGGAGGAAGTTCTGAATTGGGCTCTATGTTTTTAGTATGTATGTTACGCGATAACTCTGGTATTTGTGAACCGATTTTCTTGATTCTTTTTTTGTTGGAAAGAGAGTACCTCCATAGTGGTCCCATTTAATTTTGAAGAAAATCATCTGTCTCTAAGGCTGGCTGTTCACTCATGAAGATTCATTTTTATAAATAGCGCCTAAATTTTATTATAAAGAGCAATTATTTTAATGGTTGATTTTGCTATTCTCCAACATTGTAGTAGTGAGAACCGATTTGTATCATCTCCCGTATAGTGGCGAACTAGGGGATGAGTCCAGGTTTGCGCACTTTCCGGTAACCGATTTCAATAAAACTTGGTAATTATAAGTAATTCCACGGACATTTCAGGTCGGTTTTTTAGTACTCTATACTGAGATTATTTTTATTGAAAATCATGCCAACGTTGGTCTTTACTAGTCCCATGGTCACACCTGACATGCAACCAGTAAGGGTCTCCAAAAGTTTGTTTGTATGCAAAAAAATGTACACGATTTTAGATTAGAAAACGTAGCGTCATTTCTAATTAACGATGTTATATAAATATATTTTTCCAAAAATGTATAGACACAAATGTATATCTCGACTCATCCGTAGAATAAAGATCTATGTGCAAGACTACCTGTTCTCAGGACCATAGTACATTTCGTTCGTTCTTCGTAGCTGTGAATGTCAGATCGACCGTTGTTCGATTTTATATTTCGGAAACGGAATAAGGTATATAAATTCTCAAAACACCTTTACACAAGCCTTAGTTTCAATAACGAAATTATTCTCGTAACGTACTTATCCTCTTTTCGCTATATAATCACATCGGATTTTGTTCTTCCGATGAGTCGATTTATATATTTCAATTGCACAATAATTCAAACTAACGCTTAAATTACTTGGTTATTTCATAATTGCAATGTAAAAAAAGAAAGAAGAAAAAAACACAAAAATAAAAGAAATAATACAACAATTAAAAAGGAAACACAAAACAATATCACAAACAAAACAAAAATAACATAATATCGCAAATTATTTATAAAACCACAAATACTTTGTGCAGTTCCGGCTCTAGCAACAATAGGTAAACCTATTGTTGTTAGAGCCGGCACTACACTAACTCAGCTATTTCTGGAAATCTTTCTAAATAACATATTTGCTGGTAATTTCTATATTTTACGGTTACCTATCAGTAGTCGGAAATGACATTTTCCAGAAATGTTTGCTCGAATTTTCATAACCTCGAAAGTAATTTTGGGAGGAAAATGTTTTTTCTTTTAAGCCTAACTTAACCTACCCTAACCGAACCTAATCGTGTCTTTGCGATAAACATCCCACATATCCTGTAAGAACAACGGTTTCGTTATAATTCGGTTTTCAGTGTGATGAAAATTCCAACAAACGTTATTTCGGAAAAAAAAATCGAGTCTGTGATAGGTTACCATATTTTACTATATCATAAACGGCAGCTTTCTGTAAATCTGTTGTAATTGTTGCAATAATTTATGCGGTAGCAGCAATCTTTCTTCACTTACGACATACGTTGAAGGGCTAACGGCATCCAATGCACGATTTGTCACAATTCGACGTAAGTCATTACGTAATCGTGACGTAACGGAGTACGGTTACTATTTAGAAGTTGAAATGAGTGGACAATGGCTACCTTAATGGAGCTAATGATGATCTATTATTTAACCGTTACCGTTAACTTTATTGCAATGAGTTTTTTTACATTCCTCATGGAACATTTATAGACAACCATTGTTTGTTGATCGTCTAGTGGTATCTGTTCATTTAATGGCTTTAAATAATTAATTAATTAAAATAACAAACATTTTTAAAAACTTTTTGCATTACTCAATTTAGACAGACAGTCCCAAACATTGTAGTTAGAAATGAGAAATTGAATTGAATATCATGGTCAAATTCAATAATTAAACTACAATTATTACCCTACACTAGTTTTATTATTGAATAATATTTTTTTCATGATATCAAAATAACGGCACGAACAAGCCGCGTTGTAAGCTACACGCCTACCTACGACAATTACACTGTCACTCAAAGCTTCAAGTCGCAAAGATCTGAGGGGCACTGCCACTGCTCCCCCCACCCTGAGACACAAGTTGACCAGCATCCTTACCATTCAAAACCAGAACACAGTAATGCTTAGCGGCAGAAATAGGTAAGGTTGCAGTACTTCCCTGGGTGAACTCTTAAGCAAGGAGCTCTGCTGCCACCGATTGCGCTACATTACGCATCACGACTTAAAGTTGGCAAGTCCGTTGTGTCTGTTCTACTAATGCAGAAAAAGGCTCTACGGCTAATTGTTAAATCTAAACGCATACTAGTTACGCACCGAAATTTGTTTGTAGACAATAAAATCCTTACAATTAACACATTATGTCTTATCGAATATGTCTCCATGTTTTTATAAGGGAAAGTTTCCAACATCTGGGCAATGTCATAATTTCAACTTTAGAAATAAGAACAGACTGGCATTAAATAACTCTCGGTTTGCTAATTCCAATAACAGTGTCAACAACATTGCAATCAGAGTATTCAATAATTTAACTAAGGGTCTAAAACTGTGTAGTGATTCCAGAACATTTGAAAGAAAATTGAGAGAGTATTTTATAAGTAGATCATGTTTCTTAATTAATTAATTCTTTGCTAATGTACTGGATAAATAAAATATAATTTATATTGTAATTTTATATTGTATGTAATTTTAGTTTTAGTTGTAACTTAGATTTAGAATAAAAATGACGTCATATAATGTATTGTACTACTGGGTTGCTACCATAAATAGGAAAGCAATAACGCTATATGAACTGTATAATGCCAACTCTTTCTTTTTTCATGTTCCGAATCGTCCTATCGTAGTATAATGTTAAAGTACTTAATATTGTAATAATGTAAATACATTCAGAGAATTTTAGCTGCCAAAAAAAAGAAAAGTGTATAATAATGAATTCTATTAAAAGTACGTTGTTTTCAATTACGTTTCCGCACTTTCATGAAGAAAAATACATAAAACAAACTGAGTCTTGATTGTCACGTTGTGAATTCGGAACTGTAGTCTAGTGTCAACTGTTAGTTTCGCCAAGGAGCATATAGATGGCGCTGTCATAATTTTACGAAATAAACATCGCGTATTTTTATTTAACGAGAAATTTTTTCCTACGTGCTACTAAATAAAAAATATACAAAATATTGGAGAGATATATGTAAATAAATAAGTTCAACTTAACTTTTAATCATTACAAATCAATATTAAGACAATAAAACTGAAAATAATATTGTTTCCATTGCATCCGTGTAACTATTTTAAGATTGCTAAATTCGACATAAGAGCAATATTACTTTAATGTTAAAGTCGCGTCATAGGACGAACTGAGTGAATGAATAGTCACAAAGCTGCCAATAAAACATCATAGTTTTAACATTATAATAAGCTTACTTTAAGCGCGTTATTGTACGATAAGAAATATTGTTTTAAGAGGTTGTGGTAGGCCCCTGTATTTGCATGTATATGATTGTAGTTTGACGGCAGAAATAGTTCTGTAGACAGTACTTCGATGGACGAACTCATTTACAAAGAACTCTACTGCCACTTAATTTGTTTTTTGGAATTTAATAACAATACACTTATTATTAACAAACATCCAATACAAAAACACAAAAGAAGATTGTGCAACATAACTAATGACCAAAAGACACCTCATAAACAACGTTATAAAGGAACACTTGTGATTGAAACTTATGAGTGTACCAAAAAATAATCAATACTTACTCTGTCCACAAAGCAGTAATTACGAATGATTACAATGCCGTTACGTTTAATTACAATTGTAACACCTCGTAACGTTAATTGTCATCATAGCTGTTTATTATGGATGGCCTGAATGCGTTTGATATATTCGTGCCAAGGTTCTTCTAAACAATTAGTTACAAATTATATATTTAATGGGTTTTTAATTCGTCTATTGTAAATTTCAAAACTTTGAAGCTTCTCAACAGTAACCACTAGGCGAACTACGGTTCGAATCGAAGAGCTAAACGTTTCACTTTTACATATTTTTGTCATAAAAGCATTCGGAAACAGTATAATAAACATTTTGTATTTAGGTGATGCATACAGAAGTTTCATGATAGTTCTGAACTTCGTGAATAACAAATTTTGGAAATCTTTCTATAGAATCTTTTGCGGTCAAAACCTAGATACGAGAAGGCTATTGCTAAAACTTGTCACTAACGATTTTTCAACTTGCCTCATTAACTAACATAGCTATCACAAACTAACACTAACTATAAGTTTGTGTATCTAACAAATGATGGATTCGAGTTATATATATTATATATGTTGTAAAGAATAAGTTTAGCTAAGGAGCTAGAACGAAAGCCAATCATTGCCAGACTTAGGCTTTAATACTCAAGGGCGAGGATCTCGATGAAATTTCAACCATTGACAGGTGAATTATTGTATTGGCAAAAAAGGAAAACGAAAAAAAACTATTTAAATAAAATTTTAAGAAAGAGCGGGAACCGCAGTATGTGTCATTAATTTCATCATGGTAATGTCGAACCGCATACATAGTCACAAATCCGTCGAAAACTATTGCAGTTGAATTGTAATGTGTTACCTCATCCACCGTATTCGCTCAACATAGCCCCTTCAGATTTTACAAGTGAAAAGCAGAAGAAAAACAGCAGTCTTACCAAAATTCTTCGCGCACTTTGGTAACCGCTCACGCGATGCGCTCCTCCTACCGCAAAAGGGCGGCTATTTGGTTTCGCAAAATGGAAAAGGATTCAGTTTAAATACAAGTTTTTATAAATAAAACGATTCTCTAAAGCAACAATAGCCACATGTCCAGTTTTATTAAAAAAGAAGCAAACATCCGCTTAGAGGCACCTTGCATGCGCGCCACTTTGGTTGGTTTCGGCTCATCTGGAAAGATCCATACGCTCGACTGCTGCTTTGTTTTGGGATCGTAACTATAAATCCATGTTTCGTCACCTGTTACTATGCCACGCCAAATTTAACGCCTCTTCGATTTAATGCCATTTTTTTGAGCCTCAGTCACGTTGTGTGTGATCCACCGAGAGCACAGCTTTTTCACACCCAATTGTTTGTGTAGTATTGATTGTATTTGACTCATGCCTATGAATATGTCTTCAGGAATTTCACTCCATACCCGTTCGCCAATCATTGTGGATGCGAAACGCTTCGTGTGAATCATTGACAAATAAAAAAAATACAAAAGTAGAAGCTTAGTGTACATCTAGTCCCCCGATGGTGGAAAAGGCATGGCATAATGATCACATGCAATTTCATCGCACACTCTCCGTAAAAATACTAGTATTCCTGTGTACTTGTGTTTTCTGTAGTGTGTTCAAGAAAGTCTGGTACTTTCAGTATGGTTTCTATTTGATTCGCATCCTATGGTCACAGGTACATCGGTTTCGTAAGTATTCCAAAGATCACCAGTGCAGTGTAGCAAAAGGGCCGAAGGCTGGGAAAATCGGTGTCGCAAGCGCAGCGCGCATTAATCTGTTGCTGAAATTCACTCACACCGATTGTCTTTTATTATACAATTATGCGTTTGCTTTGTTGTAACATATGCGGTTGTTAATTAACGGTAATTAACGTTCGTATGTTACATTTTGCGAACAATTATTGTATCATTAAGTGCATTGTGTTGTCTATGGATTCAGTTTAAGGTCTTAAAGATGGATTCATTTTGTTTAGAAACAAAACTGAGCAAATGAAAAAAAATGTATTTCTCGGAGATGGTATGTCCACTTCTTACCCATCTGAAAATCCCCACCAGAACAAAGTGCTCTTACGCCGACCAACCGAAATCCGAAGCCTATTTAAAGACTCCCAGATTGGCCATGGCAATTCATGTCCAGGAGAAATAATCTCAGAAGGCGGAACAAAGATAGATGGTACTCTTTCGCGCCAAAGGTTGCACCTTGCCTAAGCTCATTTCGGGATCGACACACCTGACGAAACTTTTCAAGATCCTCAGTCTCTGTTGCACTGTGAAGTGATCGTGCATAGGGTGCCGAGTATCTAAAGCCATTTTGACTCTGTCGCAAGAGGCTATTACAGTTCTTCAGATGTCTAAGGGGACTATGCCAGTCAGTAGGTACAACAATCTTACCGGAGTCGGCTTAAGACAGCCAGTTATGATCCGACAGCGGAGATGGTAGATAGCGAAATCCAGGTGTCAGGTACATGGGGCTCTATATATCGTTACATGCGGCAATACTGTGTTTCGGTTTTGAAGGGTGAGGGTGCAGATGAAATGACAGGCACATGTGACTTGTCAACTTATGTTTCAGACTGACGGGCGCAGAGGGCAGTGCCCCTATCATCTTTGTGATTTAAATTCTCTCTGAGTAGCACTACAACTGCTATGGACAGGCGAGTCACTTAATACCAGGCGCAACTTGTTCCTCCTGTTACCTGTCATCATCATCATATCAGCCGGAAGACGTTCGCTGCTGAACATAGGCCACCCCCAAAGATTTCCAGACTAGGCGACCGGACGCGACGTGCGTCCATCCCGCCGCCCTTCGCAGGTCATCCGTCCATCTAGTAGGGGGCCATCCCACTGAACGCCTTCCGGTTCGTGGTCTCCATTCGAGAACCTTTCTGCCCCAACGGCCGTCAGTCGTGTTACTTGGTATGATTAAAAAAAATGTGAATGAGGTATTTCAGAGTGAGGTTTACAATTCCTGCCTACCCCAGTGAGAAACAATATAAATAGCTAAACTCCAATGACAATCGTAATGGCCATTTAAACACCACGAGATAATAGTGATTTTAAAATTTAATATATCTGTACCATTGTAATTATATTTACAATAATTTCTAGTAGTGTATATGAAAATGTTTGTCCACATCAGAGTCGGGTTTAAAATTAAGTTTTTTTTTAATAATTTATTTAGCTCCCTGTGACATTGCGCATTGTGGCCTAACAGGTCTAATGGTAAAGGGAGCCCTAATCACCAGTATTGATAGATTTTTTGTGATACCATCATTATTTACCAAATTGTTCGATATCAAAAAATAAAAAGCAGCCACTGATTCAAATAGGCGAGTATATAAAAAAACGATACATGAGTATATAAAATCGCTGCTATACTGAACAGTATAATCAAGGATTTTGATAAACAGAAAACGGAATAACAACTGCAAAATTTGTAAAGTAATGATGATCAAAGATTGCGAAACAAAACCATATGGCGTGAAAGCCGTTCTTTTTCCAATAACTCTCTTCGTTTATCGCAATGTGTGATAAACTTAATCAAAAAGGACATTATGAGCAAAAAGTCACTTTTATTTTCTAGGTTAGTTTAGTGGAATAAAGAGTGTTAACTACTAAATTTATTTTTTTTTACTTTAAATTTTCACATTTTGCTGTTAGCATAGTTATAGAAAATTTAGTCGAAATTAAGCAACATTTTAGCTGCCAATTTTGTCCACTCGCGCATCTAAATTGGAGCGGATCTCGCGGTCCCCTTCGCTGACCGTTGATATACAAGCTTTGTTACTTTGCACTATCTGTCACTGATTTGGAAATACTCCTACTTTATATAGGTCAGTTTCTACGTTAATTTCTACATTGACCCGGCCGGAGATCGAACCCGGGACCTCAAAGATGACGACACCATGAAAACCGGTGTACAATCTACTTGACCACAGTGGCATAGTATTTCTGTTTCTGTCCTGGAAAAGGGAAAGGTTCAATGGTTTGGTTATTGAAACTCAGGTAGCTCAGCGGTTAGTTTTGTCAGTTTGATTCTGATTAGAAGTTGTCTGCGTATTCTAGATATTAATTTAATGGGGTTCATTTTTTATTTTTTTTATAAAAAATATGACCTTTGACCTCCATCTCACTTGATAGAAAATGATGATGAAGTCGACGATGTAGCATGCACACCTAAATAATGCCTTTTCATTCTCGCCTTGAAAGGGCACAAGTCAAAACGTTCAGGAAAAGGGATGGCGGAATGATTACGTGTAAGTTCATCGCACACTCTCCGTAAAAAAATCTCCGTAAAAATACTTGTAATCCCGTATTCTTGTATTTTATGTAGTGTGTTCAAGAAAGTCTGGTACGTTCAGTATTGTTTCTATTTGGTCAAGCAGGTAGAGAATTCCACTCTCTAGCCGCTCGCCATATAAATGTCGCCATATAAACGCTTCATGCGAATCCTGGGAATATCCATAATGGGGTGAAGTCCCAGCCCATGATAGAAAGGAGAAGGCTGAATCAAATTAAGCAATTCCATCGCACACTCTCCGTGATATATCCCGTAGAATACTGATAAGCAGACAACTTCATGGCGGTGTTCAAGGCGCTCCAGCGTCACTTCTACTAATTTTGAGGCGCCTGTAAGCCTCTTGGTACGTTTGTCGATTGAATCTAAGGTGGTCAGTTGGTATTTAACAGAGCCATCCCATAAGTGGCAGCAGTGCTCCATATACAACCGGACTTGTGCTTGGTACAGCTGAAGCAACTGTTCCGGTGGGAAGTAACACTTCACCTTAGAAAGGATTCCAAACTTCCTGGCTGCATTTTTGGCCATGGATTCAACGTATCTGCCGAAGTTCAGATTGGACGACAGGTCCATTCCAAACAGTTGGAGATGGTCGGCTATTGCTAATTTCTAGGACTTAACTAAATTTATAAAAACCTCTCATACTATCCCGGAGGCATTATTTGTTACTATATTACTCATAATACAAGGAAAGATTACACATCATTGACAACATTGTATCTCTTTGTCAGTAAATGTTAGGTTAAATTAAATAAATCTAGGTAAAACTAAAGCCTACATCGCACTGTATGGCGATATAAAACCAATATGCATTGCAAAGGCCGTGTGTGGCAAGCGACCCCATTACCGGTCACTGCACGCAGAATAGCACAGGTGTTGTTAGTGACGTTCACGTTTCGATAATCTATTGTCGATAGATTGATCACTATCGATTCTCGATTGCAGTAGCATGAGAGCTCCTGTTTATAAAATCAATTTACGTCGTGTAATAAATGTCACGATAATCATCTGAGTTTCATTGATTGGCTTTGGTATACAATGAACCAAACATATTGTCGCTATCTTCACTACATCAGACCACTATTGGAGAAGCCTATATTTATACCTGCAAGATGTATGTACATATGATCACTATGACTAAATTGAGTATCAAATTCAAATATATCTTTATTACAAATGTAGCAAACTAAACTTGAAATTTCTAAACTTATTCGGAAGACAAATAAATTTAAAAGCTTTCTCTTAATTATTTTGTTATTATAATTCGTCTGTATGTGCTCTACATTTGAAAATCCTTCGCGGTAAGAATCTGTTGTTTTGTTGAGAATTACTGCCTCAGTGGCTGAAAGGTTACCGTGCTGGTCTGCCACGCAGAGGTCCCTGGTTTGATCTCCGGGCAGGGAGAAATATTTGTATGGCCTACATTTATTTCTCTCGTGACTTTGGGTGCAATTTGTGGTGTTCTATGTGTGTGTCCATGGCAACCTCGACACAGGGTTTCCCTAGTGTGGGACTATGAGCGTGTACATAAAAAAATAATAATTTACAGTAGAGTGTAAGTGCTGTTAGTTTTACAAATCATCGACACATTACAGCACTAGTATAACGGTTCGCCCGCGCCGGCTAGTCGCTGTAACGATGCACACATTACTTGTACGCATAATAACTGCATTACTCTATCTATAACTCTAGCGGTAGCTTGTGTAACATGAGCTCGCATTACAGAGATGCTTTGTTAGAACCATTATGCAGTAATATTAGAATCACGGTTCGTTTTTTCAGTGGATATCTTTATGACACTGTTGGTTGCGGTTCATTGATAACAAATATTGCCTAAGGTCCCCCGCTGTGGTCTGCGGTTTGGAGCAATACTCGGGATACACAGACCTTTTAACCGACTATATTCTACCACAATCCAATCGTTTTTTAAGCTCTGTGCAATAAACGTCTTTATAACACCAAAAATTCAACACCACATTTAATATGATTTCAGAAGTAATAGAGTCTTGTGCGAAGGCGTGTCGCTACGAGGAGCACAACTAGTTAATCTCGTCACTTGATATCTTAAAAAAAAAATTTTTTTTTTATTTCCTACTATCATTAAGGCAACTCGAAGATACAGTTATTTACAACAAGTTTCCTACTAAATATTAAGATATCCTAAAGTCCATCTTACATTGGTCATCTCGTGTAAACAATTATCAACAACAATTTATCAATGAGTCAACAATTCTCGAAGTCTCTCTCACCGTTGAGTTATGACAGTATCATACTGTGGGATCTTATGTTGTCTTTAGCTTGGTTATGAACTTTCGTACGTTGACGTATTTTCTGTTGTAAAATATCCTCAGTTCAACGTTGTCGCTATTGAAACAAAAGATGTTGTACTATACGACATTATTGATAATACATACTTGAGTATATATTTGAGAACATACTTGAGTATGTTCTCAAAGTTTTGCCTTCAATAAAGTTTGTGAGCTGTGTGTCTGAATATTTATTTATTTAAAGGAAGATCAGCAGCTTATAACTAAATTATATAGTAATAGTAACAACTGAGAGCCAATTAAACTAATTAATTAAAGTAACTTGCGTAACTTATTATATAAAACATAAAAAAAGAAAAACCACTGAGGTTGTAAGCCTCACTAAGAGTCAAAAAAGTGATCCTCTGTGCTCCCATTGCCGAAATCACACTAGTATTGAAAAGATCCAGATCAAAAGTATTACATAAAATGTTAAAACTATTGCTTTTAGTCATTGACTTACAAATAAATGGACGACGGGTCTAATACAAAAACCACGAAAAAAATGTCCCAAGTCAACCTATTTAAACGTAGTGACATGTAAAGGAATATGAAAAAGCTAAAACGTTGAATTTAAATTGTAATGTCATCGCAACTGTCATTTCACTGTCTAATTTTGCTTGCTTCGCTGTCAGTCGAACAAGGCCTGAATGACGCTCTGTATACGATTTTAACGCCCTATAAGTTCGGACACTTTTTAGCGCGGACCCGACGTCCATATAATTATAAGTCAATGCTTTTAGTTAATTGTTTCTAAGATACTTAGAGGGAAGTCTCAGTGATAAATGTGATAGCGATTCCGGACAGTCAATAGAGTCAACAGAACGAACCAACGAACCTCACGAATTTTTCTATGTGCCTGCGTCGTGTCTTTGCACTTGGTCTTTCAACGACTTTATGTCGTAGCGCCATCTATGAGAAATCAATTATTCATCGTTATTGTTACGGATGCATACTATGATGTTCCTTAAATGCAAAAGCGGTTAGCTTTTAATACGAAATATTTTATTCAATATGTAATATTTTCTATGTGGATAATTGCAAATAAATAATTATAAATTTTTTAAAAGAAACTGACCTTAAAAGTTCTTGGAATTACATCTAAGTGCCAAGTTTTGTTAAAATCGGTTCACAAACCGGAGTAGTCGCGTAGCAAACACACAAAAAATACAGTAGAATTGTGAACTCCTCCTTTTTGAAGTCGGTTACTAAAAAAGTAGATCTCACCCAGCTGCAAAGCATTAAAGGTTTATAGTACATGGTCAACGGCACGTCAATGTTGACACTTAAGATTTAAATCCACCTCTATTCCGTTAACGATAACGACATAAAATCCAAAGTGTCAAACTTCACATGGTTTTGGCGGTACCAGCAAAACCAAGGACAAATACGCTTGTGATTACTAGTTATTGGAGTGTAGCAAATTTACCACCGCATTTAATACAGCACATAATCTAGATATAAGCGAGTTATTAACCTGACAGGGCGCGTTGCGATAGGTTCCCACACGCGGTCATTACGCACAATCTCGCCGCATGCGCAATTGCGTCCGCGCAACTCCGCTGCAGCACATGCTGCGATGCAATATGACTTTTGGTATTTAATAATGACTTTAGAAATCTAAAAAAACAGTAGATTGTTTTTCATATATTTCAGAGAGCGTGTTTTCTTTCTCTGTTACCTTTATCTGTTACGATGTGTCAATGGAAATTAAAGATTTGGGAACCAGTCAAAGGTTTTATTATTTTATAATATGCAAGGTGGGTCGACGACATAGTACGCATCTCTGGGCATCAATGGATTCGTCCAGCACAGGCCCTGTACTCTCGTTCTGGGCCCGATATGCGTCCAAAACAATTACAGTCAAATAACCTCAGTACGGAGTACTAAAAAACCGATCTCAAAAGTCATTCATCCCCTAGTTTGTAACTCTTGGACATGGAACATTTTTTTCAAATTTAAATGGAATCACTACCGAGGTACCCTATTTCCAACCAAAAAAGAATCGTCAAAATCGGTTTTTTGTTTAACATCTAGTAACGGGACGAACAAGTCGTGCTGATGGTAAGCTACACACCTATCCACAACAGTTACAGTGCCACTCAGAGCTTAAATGTCATAGATCTGACGGGCACTACCATTGCGCCCGTCACCTTGCGACATAAGTTGACAAGTCTCATATTCCTGTAACACAGTAATACTGACTTTGCTGCTTGGCAGCAGAATTATGTAAGGTGGCATTACTTCCCTGGACGGACTCATTCACAATGACCTCGACACAAGTTATCGCGTAACATACCGTCGATTTGAGAACCTCCTTCTTTTTGAAGTTAGTTAATAAGTAATACTCGACCTTATTCAAACACAAGTTACGCATGAAATTTCATTTACAGCACTCTAAACAAATCTGTTCCAACAGCCAATAGTCCAGTCCTCTGCAACTTAGCTTACACAAATTAAAATTATCTATAATGATTCTTATATAACCTTTGAAATTCACAACACAAAATATTCTGATCTTGACCGTTGGAACAATACAGGTGTATTACACAGCTTATTGCACTTAGGTAATTGCATAATGACCTTCTGTATAAACAAGTATGTATCGCATAGTTATAGACAATAAATAAACCTATGACTTTGTTGTCGACCTGGGTAAGATAAATACCACTATTGTTACTTGTTACGTCTATTGTTAATATTGGGTTTGTGAATTATAGCTGTCGCGTCTTCAATCATTAATCGTACGAGGTCAAATTGGACAAAGAAGATTTAAATTCAACTATATCTTTGGATAAAAACGGTCTCCAAATCAATTTGTATGAATATTTCCCTTTACATTGCTGCGATTCCAATAGAATATTCCAAAGATTCGAAATTCATATAGGCTACTGAGTTGAATTTCCTACCTTCAGACTTGAACGTAAGAGTCAATAGGCATTACATGGGTGTACATGCGCCATCGTCGACCTCGTTATCATTTTCATCACTTACTTGCGGATAGGTTTGCAAGAAAAAATGTAATAACGTGTAATAATAATCTTCATAAGCCTGTTGTAGGCTATTGTTAGGTATAGCCTTTTCTGAATTGCCCCACAACATTTTAGTCCTATTCCACACCATTTCCATAAGGAAATTTCTGTTTTTTCTTTCTTCCTTCTTCCATGGTCCATCTAGCTGAGAGCTATGCAAATACGTGATAACTTTATACAATTCTTAAAAATCAATTCGCATAATAAATCGCGAAGAAACTGAATGTAACAGTTGCAATGCCACTCAGAGCTTTAACTGCAAAGACCGGGGAGGCACTGCCACTGCGCCCGTCACCCTGAGACATAAGTTGACAAGTCTCATATGCCTGTAATTTCACCAGCACCCTTACCCTTCTAAACCGAAACACATTACTGCTTGGCGGCGGAAATAGGTAACGTGGCAGTACTTCCCTGGACGAATTATTACACAAGGAGCACTACAGTTACGAAAAGGATATCATTGTAGTTGTAAATACGCAACTGATACAAGTTTGCGCATATAAAATGGTTCGCACAGCCAGTTAGCAATAAAATATGAAACCAAATTTACAACCACCGTCTAATGACTCAATAATTCCCAACGACTTGACTTACATTAAATGTCTGTTTGCCAATAATAAAACAATGGGCCGCGTAATTGTTGTACCTAATGTTTTTGCCAAATCGCGGAAACCTGCGCAGGCGCCGTGGGAGTGTGAAACAATTAGATTTCTTGTTATTTACTATGACATATCTATTGCACGAACGGTGTTAGAAAAGGGAAAATGATTTCCTTTATCTCTATATATGTACTATAGTTTGTTTCCCGGTTATACATCAGGTTCACATTTTTTTGTTTGTTAGGCAGCGGAATACGAAGTGGTTAACTGCACGAAAGTTTGATATTTAACAAAAAATCATAACGTGTTCTTAGATAGTCACGGTTCCTACACGATGGCAATTAAATAATATGCGAATCAAGTAACGTATATTTGTTATTTAAAAAAATTAGGTAGTTAAATTAATATTTTTTTGTAATTAAACGATAGTTGCCTACCAAAGTGACCAGCTATAAGGAGGTCAAGGAGCTGGCTTTGGACCGTGAGGAGTGGAGGCTACACCGACCAGAGCCTGGCCCTCAAATAATAATAATAACGCAAACTCTCATAGTCCCGCACTAGAGAAACTCTGTGTCGCGGGTAACATGGACACACACGTAGACAACCACAAATTACACCCAAACTCACGAGTGTAGGCCATACAAATATTTCTCCCGGACCGGAAATCGAACCTAGGCAGATAAGAATGATAGCTGTTCGACCAAGGAGGCAGTTAAAATTAATAATAAAAATTAATTCCATTTAGTAAGAAACTCACACTGTGAATAAACTATGTGGCAAATCGTACACGGCATAAAATGGAATATTCTTTGTAAAACAATGCTTTTCTAACTACAATTCGGAACAGGGTGATTTGCATTATTTTTAGACATAACTGGTTGATGACTTTACCACCTCAGTCAACCGTGACCATGGGACCTCTAAAGGGCCCGAAACGTCGGTCTGTTTGAAAAAACAAATACACGCGATTTAGACCCCAAAATAAATAGTTTAATTTTCAGTAAGTCAACTTCGGTATGATACTAACACGTATATAAACATTATTTAAATAATCTCCGTACAGAGTACTAAAAAACCGACCTCGAAAGTAAGTGGAATTACGTCTATTTGCTAAGTTTTATTGAAATATCCCCTAGTTCGCCACTATACAGGACTTGACACTGGACATAATAAAAATCGGTTCTCACTACTCCAAGTATATTGAGAGAAAACGCCTTGAATGGAGAAATAGCAAAATCAACCATTAAAGTAATTGCTCCTAAATTAAAGTTAGGCGTATTTATGAAAATGAATCTTCATGCGCGAACAGCCACCCTTCGAGGTGGATGATTTTCCTCAAAATGAAATGGGACCACTATGGAAGTACCCCCTTTCCAACAAAAAAAGAATCATGAAAATCGGTTCACAAATACCGGAGTTATCGCGTAACATACATTCAAATAAAAAAAAAGAACTTACAGTCGAATTGAGAACCTCCTCTTTTTTTGAAGTCGGTTAAAAATAGTCCCTTTAATTATTAATAACAAAACTAGTATGCACATGACTTTCATTATTAAATGCATACCAATCTAACGTGACTGGTAATTACGACATGTGCAGACACGCCTAGGTCCAGGGTATCATATATTACCCAGGCATTTAGGTAGCCTAGAGCATATGCACGCCTAGATTTTGTATGTCAATGCCTTGTCACACTTTTGGTTATGACGCGGTTATTGTAATCACACTAAACCGCAAATCGAATTAGATTAGTTGTACAGCTCCTTGTGAGAAGTTCGTTCAGGGAAGTGTCGTTATACCTATTTCTGCCGCCAAGCAGCAACGTGAGCGTACTGTGTCCCAGTTTTAAAGGGTATGTTTGGTGGTGAAACCACAGGTACATCCATGTGCTAACTTTTCAACTTCATAACTCAAGATCTGTCACCTTGGCAGTCCGTCTTTGCGACCAAAAGAAAAAAGGCATGTTGCTTACCACACATTGGATATCATAAGAAAATGTCCCAGTAAAGAACAAAGTTGTTATCAGTTAAACTAGAAATTAAACAATACATACAAATTAGAAAGAAAAATAAATAAAATGGAGTCATTAAATACATTTATCAACTGATTGACTAACATTTTTTGAGGACGCTTAATAAGAAATGTCTCGTTTCCGATATATTACAACTTTATTTCCAATTATTTCAGCGTAAAAGTGCTTACATGCTAAACGCTTTTATAAGCCGCGGTTCAACCGCAAGTGTGCCAACGGCTTACTAAGCAATACCGCATAGCTGGCTGTACATTAGTGAAATATTTAGGTAGCCCAGTGGAAGATAATTTAGGTTATTATACCCTCAAAAGCAGCCGGTAGCTATCACGATATCAATTCGAACGTTTGTATTTGGTGCGGCCGTGATCTTTCTATGATATATTATTGAGTACGATATAGTTTCACAATGCTTTGAATTCTGAGTGCGATACCATAAGAGGAATTGTAGAAATTACTCAAATTGCTTGCATTAGACCAATGTAGAGGAAATAAGCATCATATGTTACAGGCGGATGTAATTATTGTTATCTATATAACTAAGTATGTATATAATTTATATTAGTTACTTGATAGATATGCCAATTAAGAAACATTTATTAGTATTTCGTAATTGGCCAGACGTCGTCATTAGACAGTTATTGAATTTTAAGGGATGCTGATAAGCAATAACATGTCATCCAACCAACATGATCACAGCTTTGCGAAAATGACACCTAAAGCCTTTTTCGTTGTTTCTAAATAAAAATTTTAAAAGACATTTATTTCTCCAAAAAACATAAGAAACACATTACTTAAAACACGAACAGAAAAAAACTTGAGTGATGTGGACAAAAAGGTTGAAGACCCAGCATTGTTGATTTCCAGTCTTCGCCTAGCTAGCTAGCAGCTCGCATGTTGCATATTTTGTTGCTAATATGCAGAGTAATAACCTACTTTAGGTAATAACTAGTAAATAAGTTAAAATTGAATGGCCGTCCTCGTAAATGTATCTTTTTTGATAGTTTGCTCTAAAATTTACTTGTAAAATGAAAACTATTGCTCTTGTCACCTCTTTAATGATAAAGTGTTGTGATTTATTACTATATTTTCTCAACAACAACTGGCACAAATGTGGTCAATTTTAGAACAAACTATCAAAAACAACAACACACAACTTCAGGTGCCGTATTCGAGAACTATGTTAATTGACACGTTATTGCTCTTCAATATCCAGTTAGTTAATATTATATTTTGGATAAGACTGTACAATGGATAATACAAAATATAATTTTAAAAACTGTTTTGTTGTATACAACTTTATTTTTACTTTTGTTGAAATAAAAAGCCATTACGGCGGATTTAATAGGAGTGCTGCAGTATTTTATCAGTTTGTATTTTTTACATTTACAGTGTTCTTTATAATGTCACTATAATTTGTTTAATTTTTTTTAAGAATTTGATCTATCTATATGTTATATACATACCTACATTATGTGAAAAGCAGGGGGAAAATGGCTGAACCAGGATGATATAATAATTGTAACTTTTTACTTAAAAAAAATATATTTTATAAATTTTTCTGATTGTCATTGTGACGGTGATCTATTGATTATATGTGTTGTGTCAAGTGAAAAGTCGACTTTTATTTCCGGAAAATAATTAGTAATTTGTAATAGCCGAAACGAACCTGGAACAACACTGTCGGCATCAGAAACCACCTCGAGAGTATAACCTTCAAAAAAAAAGAATTTTCAAAATCGGTCCACAATTGATGGAGAAATCGGTGAGTACACTGACATACCTATAAAATTTGAGGATTTTCCTCGATTTCTATGGGATCCCCTTATCAGATTCTGACTTGGTAACAATGGAACCACCGCGAGGGTGTATCCTTTCAAACAAAAAAAGAATTTTCAAAATCGGTCCACAATTGACGGAGAAATCGGAAAACATACATATAACCGAACGTATAACCTCCTCCTTTTCAAAAAATTCTGTTAAAATACTATAATATAGCAATATAAATGTTACGCAAACTACTGTAAGTTTAATTTTGTCATAATAATAGATTAAGTTACGTCGCCTGCATGTTTTAAACTCTAACCAATCGAAATCGTTTATTTATGGTGGATAATAATTCATAGATACCCGTGGAGCGTAAAGTTTGATTTGCACACAAGGTAAAAAGCGGCAACATCGATACGCGACCTTACATAGCGTCACATCTCTCCATAAATTTTATATAATTATACAATTACAGATATACATTTAACCTAACCACGACAAACAGTTAAACATGCCACACTTTTTTACGAGCATTTTGAAATAACAATCATATTTTCCTAACCCGCGTTTATACGGATAATTACAGAAATAACTTGCACAATACTTAATTTATCATTCCTGTAAACATAAGTACATTTCTAGGACATTACTCAACTTAGGTTTTTAACCGTCCAGCGTGAAATAGAAATTTAAGAATATTAAAAATAACCCGCTTGCCACATCGGACACACTCTGATTGCGGGCTTAAATATTAAAGGCACCATTTTGACAAAATAATGAGTGCAAATTGTTTTTATATCTTGATACGCGTATGTTACTCTCTGTTAGTAGATATGTCAACAAACCTTACCTATTTCTGCCGCTAAGCAGTAATATGAACATTACTGTATTCTGGCTTTGAAGGGCACATGGGACTTGTCAATTTACGTCTCAGAGTGGTGAATCTTTGAGATTAAAAGCTCTGAGTTGCACTGCAACTGTTATCGACAACAGGCGCACGACTTGTTCGTCCCGTCACTTGGTATTATCAATCAAGTAGTCAATATAAATAGTAAATAAAATGGTTAAAATTTCATTATAGTCGTTAGTTTGTTCACTTGAAAGCCACTTGTAAGTGTCAATTGAAGATGGCCGTCGCGTCGCATTTGTCTATGATCGCGTTTAAAAAAAAGCTACACGCAACGTTATTTACGAAATGTTTAATTAATACTCGTACAATGTCGTTGTGATATTTACTATTTTATTTTCGATCTCACAATTAATTATTTCAATAGAATTACAGCAGGGCTAAAAAGGCCGTATTGGCGGAATCATAATATGATTAATTGACAATTCATATTATGAATTTCTTACAATTCATACAACGCAATTCATCTATTTGACAGTGTTCTATGAAGGTCTCCACAGAACATTGTCAAATAGATGAATTGCGGTTTTTGTTTTGTTCGAAAATGCATAATATTAATTGTCAATTACTCATATTATGATTCTGCCAGTGCGGCCTTTTTAACACTGCAGTACCTCAATAAATAATTTGATATCAAAATATTTATTGAGTAATAGGATTTGTAGATTGCAAAATATTGTTTTTATTTTTAATTGTATGTATGTGTAATCAAAGTCAAAGTCAAATAATCTTTGGTAAACAAATTACACTTGAAATTAAATTAAACTCTATCGCTCATTCGCATGCCAGATACCCTTGAAAAAAATGAGCAATAAACTCTAGGGATTATACTTTATAAACATACATTTGTACATTTTTTTTCTTTATTTTCTCCATCTCACCTGATGGGAAGTGACGATGAGGTCAACGATGTAGCTTGTACACCTAAATAATGCCTATTCACTCTCGCTTTGAAAAAGCCCAAGTTATACCGTTCAGGAAACAAGTCTGTAGGCAGGGAATTCCACTGCGTAACGCTTCGTACGAATGTTTATAATATCCACAACATAGGGGTGGAAAATTTCAAATATCATAGATCGAATCAATCTGCAATCATCCAAGTACACAGAAGCTGTGCAATAATAACCTTTAGTGTAAATTTTTTGTTTCACTATAGTTTTAAAACTCGTGAATGGCAAATTTTTAATATTAACCGGAATAATATTATAAAAGTGTTTATAGATAGTTAATGGTCCAAATAAATAGATATAGGAAAAAAGAATTGCAAACTATAACAATGTACATAGTAGGTACCTTAATTAATTGGACATATAATGTACGGCAAGTGTTAATACAAAATAAAAGCCTTGACTACACTGCCTTATTAATGCCGCCTTAGGCTCACTTTACATTGTCGACCAAAGTGTTTACATAAATTAGAACGTGTTATTATTCATTATCTTCCGCGTTTTAAGTATTGACTGATGTCTTTTGTGACCCTATGGGCAAGATTTGTACATATTAACATAAATTAATATCATAGTTAACCGGTGGCAGCTCAGTAAATGTAATTAAGAGGTCGACGGTTCGAATCCCTGTGACGACAGATACCTAGGGACTTTAGTCTCTAAACATATTTATGAATGTTTAATAGCAATATCTCTCGTTGATGGCGAATGAAAACATTGTGATGAAATCAGCACTCCGAAGAAGCCTCACAAAACTTGGAAAATTGTAAAGTCCCACATTGTTTTAGAGAAGCCCAGCAGCGGGACGTTGGGTTGCACAAAAGAAGCCTTCCTGTATGACATACTGAAAAAGTTGTAAACCCTGATGTGCCGTGACCAGGATCACGGCAATCATATAGGATACTTCGGTCTACAAAAATTTATTCGATACTTTGAAGGCTGTAACAACAAAAGGTATATAAAACACAGGTACAATACTACGAAACTCTCCCTAACTTAATTACATACGGATATGCTTATGGATGAAGATGAAGTACACACTTACCCCAAAAGGGCCGAGTTATACAGAATTACATATTGGTATTAACTTTAAAATTGGCACGTGATTTAGGTTGAGAACCAGTAAAAAGATTAAAATTAGAAGCAATTAAGAATTACAGCTGACCTGCTCGCTACCGTGATTGAACAGGGAGTGACAACGACACGAAATAAAAAGAGAATGGCGAGGCAAAGGAATTAAATAACGATTCAAAATTTGAAAACAAGTGGCCAGGAACCAGAGAAAAGATGTTAAAATGATGTGATGACGATGTAAGGAGGTCACATCGTCACAATACTATTCCTCTCCTATACGTCTGAGCAATAATCGGCGAGTACCTTACGCTGATTGGAAAACCCTTTCACCACGATGGCAAGCTATAATGCTTGTGTGTATGCCAACGATGCGCTGAGAACGAGAAATGGGAAGTAGATACTTAACTAATTAATTTAACTAAGCAAATACGAAGAAAAAAATAATATTTTATATAGCCTTAAATCGTGATACGTGCAATAAAACAAGTAATCAGATAACCACACAATTAGTCGAAGCCAAACTAGAGAACTCCCTGTTCTATAAATATAAGAGAAACGGAATTGACGCCATGCCACTATCCTGAACACCCAGCCCAAAACCAGTTTAGAATAGTACATTGTGTATAAGAAATTACTAACGAGGTTCTAATATTAGAAGCCCGAAGCCAAAGGCGAGGGATTTAATAACTCGACTTTTGTATTTTTTACTGTCTCCGTGATACATAGAATGTTTTTTGTCAAATTTGCGAGGAAATAAATACAATTTAAAAATGGTTCGCTACGTATTTTGCAAACAGAGGATTTTTGTTTTTTTTTTTAATTCTTCCATAGATAATATAAATCGAACTAAAATGTCGTAAAAAGCAAACACGCATACAGCCATGTTGCATTGTAAAAAAAAATGCTAAATTTTCACATTGAAAATAATTAAAATTAATTACAAGAATTTCTTACTATGTGTGTGGCTGAATTGCATTTAAACTTCTGTTTTAATTATGAACTTAAGTAACTTCCTTGCTTGAACTTGAACCTGACCAATTTAAGGTAGTATGTCGTGCTACAAATAAAGACATAACTCCTTACCGAGAATGGCTATAATGGAAAGAAAAAAGGTTCGAGTGTTTTATTTGGGGTATTATAGGCAAATTAGCCACAATCATAATGTTAGCGAGAAAGTGTGATGAAAAAGCACATTACCCAAATTGGTCCTCCCCATGTAGCGCCCCAATGCAAACCACCGGACCGCCGAGGTTGACAATAATCACACAGCATTTTCATTATTTTCATTAGTACATATGCATGTCCTGTAGTACGGTATTTGCATACCGGTGTAACTTAATCATAACATACAATAGCATTCTTGCACATTAACACAAAGTACAGAAATAGTGACGATTACAAATCCCTTGTTGCAGTCATACTCGTACGGTATTACTATGAAGTCAATGGTTAGCTATTCGTAGAGATTGTTGAAATATCATAGCGTGCTTTATCAGCATGAACTGGTGACATAGTTCTGTTAATTTTACCTATGTACGCACGAACACGACCTGTCTATATGTAGACAAACTTGATATATTCTCGGTTGGACATTGCTTCTCTAAAAAAGACTCCGCGTCTCTAAAATGGACATTGCTTGTCTAAAAAAAGAAAATTGCTTCTCTAAAAAGAAGAACATTGTTTGTCTAAAAGGTAGGCCATTACCAATTTAAAAAGTATGCCATTTATACTGTAAAAAGGACATTGATTTTCTGAAAAAGAAAGTAAATAATAAATAAATATTAGACAACATCACATACGTTGCTTTGATCCCAAATTAAGTAACTAAAGTCATAAAAATAATAAGAACTATAATGAAACAAATTATATCTCACCCCTCATGGAAGAAAGGCATAATTGAAGTTACGTCAAAACTGTTTATTGCTAAATTGGATACAAAAAAATAGAACCACATATTCGACAACGTTAGTCGATAGAGTTACTAGAATTGAAGAGGATGTGGGTTTTGTTTTTCTGTATCTAATGGAGCAATAAACATTTTTGACGTAACTTCACTTGTGTCATTCTTCCATAAGGGATGCATGCAATATGTATGTCATTGTGAACATATATGACTCCTACAACGTTATCGCTTAATTTCGTAAATGTTTCAATCTGTCTCCTGAAAATTTGTCATTATGATCTTATTACACATAGGGCAAGAAGAGTGATTCGGTCAAAAGAAATAAGTACCAAACCATTACTGATAATTCTCGCAGAAATTTTATTTTCAAAACAAATTATTTAATTAACCCGCTTGTAGGATACTTGTAACGGATTCGCAGCGGCATACTCCGTTCCTTTTTAATTCCAATATCCGCATACAAAACATAAAATTAACAGCTTCGTGCCCTATCGCCCTTTACTTGATCCGATGGTCACGATCTTTGAATACTATAACATGATACCTTATCTAATCCATGTTAACAAAGTCTCGAGCTTACTATACAACTCCTATGGTCACCACGAGACTTGATAAAATAATTTGAAATTTAAGACGTAATGCCTCACAATTATTAATTTAACGTGTTCCATTTTACGGGACTTTATAACTACAATATCGATGTCTACACTGTTCGGTAAGTACCTTGTTCTTTACATAGAATGATATGCAAACTTGAGACTTTGTAGTATCAGGATTTTAGATTTAGGATCAGGTTTTATATTCCTTTGTTTTAACAATATAGAATCACCTTTGAATGGCTCATTAAAATCTAGAAGTGACTGTTTATTTAGATTATATTTAGGTGATACATTCCGGACAATATCCGTCTAACAAGTTTGGATATGTCATAAAAAAGCTAATTCGACAAATTCTGAAATTTGTAATAAAATTGAGGACGTCCAACACGTCTTGTTGACGGAATGTATTAAGAATGAAGGCCAGTGACAACTATTGAAGGTTACATGAAAGTTAAATTAAAATTGAACAGCTCCAAAATTAACTTCTTCCAAGGGATTCTGTCTGAGCCCTTCTCAAACTATACGGAAATGCTGTGTGACTTGGTAAATCAGCGTTAGTACTTTTAATGTAATAATAATTTTTAAAAATCATTTCTACAGTAAACTGTATAACAATTAGAATAAGGTTGTGATAGGACTGACATGGTCTCTGGAACAAAAGTCCTAAAAATATTTAGATTAAAAAAAAATTAACTGAATACATTTTAATGTGATATCTATATACTTTGAGTGTACCAATCCGATGGACAAAATTGTGTTAAGAGAGCATTGCGGTATTGAAGAAGATGTAGTGACAAAAATAGAGACAGATAGAGAGATGCTTAGATATTTCGGATATGTAGAGAGAATGAATATAAGAAGATTGATGAGCGAGATTTGTAAGGCGTGATCGGGCAATTTGATAAGAGACGACTAAAGCGAACTTCCACTACTAAATTGAGGGAAACAAGGCCAGGTTAAGAGTACCCATAAACTTATTAGATATTAACATTTTTATATCAGAGCATCACGGATTGGGATCTTGATTATGAAAAATTCTGAATTTGAGGCACTCTTATTCAAAATACTCTACTATTTGATGTCATTTTACAAACACTGAGCGAACGCTTCAATTCTATAATTAATGGTGCGTGAGACGACCCGTGCTATGCAACGCGAGTGCACAATCAAATTATGCGAATGTGTACGTCCGTACACAGCACACAGCGGACGTGCACACATAATATTGTCTACTTAAAGGTAAAACCATATAAATGACATTTTCCACAAAAAAATCTCAAAATTACGTACCAGTTGCAAGAAATTCACCATCTTTCTGCAGATAAAACACTTATTAAGTTTATAGCTTTTTGCTATTCAGTTTCGCGTGCAGATAGATAATGATTTTCTTACCATAGCTATATAAATTTAAGACTTTTTGTTTAAAATGTCACTTATGTGGTTTTACCTATAAACTGACGATATGTGGCACATGTATCGGCGCGATGTAGAGGCGTGGCTAGTATGTGTCACATACATCACTAAATACGTAAATCTCCCACACAACTATAAATGACTACACAAACGTTCGGACAAGTGGAATGCAGGCATTATTAATATTATACTAATAGTTGTCTATACCAAAATGTGTCTGGCCCAATAAATCTAAATACCAGGTGCAATAGACGCGTTATTTATTAACTTCTGTCGCTTTGTCGAATACCAAATGCACAAATTCGCAAATTGCCAGTGTACTGTATACTATATATGCGAAGTATATTTGAAATTGTAAAGATGTATACTTGTAATGAGTAGGGATGTATAGATTTAAAAGTGTTTGCTCAAAAATAATTCAATTAAAAATCTTCAAGAAAACTATTCAAAGTCAAATGAATAATCCTTAAACAGTAAGCAAATTACACTAGAAATCGTCACATAGATTAAACTCCCTACTCATTCGTAGAGCGGATACCCCTGTGAAGAATGAGTAGGAATCTTTAGGGGTTGCTCTTTGTAAATAAATATATGTTTGACAAAACCACTTTTTTCCTAATTGTCACCACTGGCTTTTTCCCACTGGCGACAAATGGAAAAAAACCCACAATAAACGGGATAAAAATGACTGGGAATAAGCGGACTAAACGGGTCACTACCATGGTATCTTTAAAAATATAGCAAAATTGGAATAGCGTGTACTTGCATAGCAATAGGTGATTTAGGAATAAGTTTATGTGTATAACTTATTAAATATAACTTAATTAGTATGAAGATGCAAAGAATGTTACGTTAAGAAAAATAGTTTTTTTTTTGTAGTAACAGACAACAATAATACAAGGTAATAAGGGTTAAAAAAATAAACTGTTCTTGACAGTCGTCGTCACAATGCTACAAGTCATAACGAAGCTTAAATTTTGAATTTCGATCAGTATTTGATATTAAGTCTATGGAAAAAAAATGCGCGCGAAAATGTGCAGAACTGTGAAAAAAAAGAAAGAATGCTGCGACATCGACAAATCGTCATTCTGCCTAGTTATTGACTTTGCATGTATTGTTTTTGCCACATGTTAAATTCGAAATAAGTACATACCAAGCTTATTACAAAAAGTCAAATATCAATTTGCCAACAGCCTTAAGCAAATAAAGTGGGAGTGTGAAGACCATAGTTCATTGCTGACAGCTCCTCAGCCCACCAGACAATGCGGCATAACCTTTAGCAGCTTTGCTATTCTAAATCGACAATAGTCGTAGTATAAATCTTGGTACAGTAATTTAGACCTTTTTTTAGTTTTAAACGGCTTTTAAAAACCTTACTTTTCAGAAAAATTACAGGTATTAAGTACACATGACTAATTATGATAAATTATTTACAATGTACGTCGCGTACAAACGTAAATTATTTACATGTGGAAAAACTAAAGCAGGAAGTTGATAATCGGCACCCTTTATTCGACCACAAGCTCCCACCAGCACGACACTATCAAGTCGTAAAAGATTCCTTGGACATACTTCCGATATAGAAGGTAACCCAACGGACGCGACGTGCAAACTATGGCAATCTTTCCCCCTTGCATGGGCTGCAGTGGTCATTATGGAAATCCATGAACCGCCTCAGGTCACAAGTTGGTCGATGTACAGACAACATGTTGAAATTGGGTTATATTAACCCGACTCAAAATCATTGTGCTTGCAGATCTCCCACACAAACTATGTCTCACTTGCTATGATGCCTCAATTTGTCTGACCCTGCTTAACTCAACGGATATGGGCAGAGGGGTGGCTGCTTATTGGGCTAAAGTAATAAAACACTGGATTTTTGTTGGTTTTTGTCATTGTCTCGACAAGAAGAAGATTACAGTGTGAATGAATATTTAAAACAATGATTTTGCATGCAATCATAATATTGGCGGAATATAAAAACTCTAATAATTACCATAAAACCTATTCAGTGCAAATAAACTTCATGTCATTAAATTACAGGCACATGGGACTTGTCAACTTATGTCTCAGGGTGACAGGCGCAGTGGTAATGCTTCTCAGATCTATGCAATTTAAAGCTCTGAGTGGCACTGTAACTGTCATGGACAGGCATGTTTACCATCAGGCGCACGACTACTTCGTATCGTCATTTGATGTTATTAAAAAACAGTATTCCTATTGAATGATACCATTAATTAGTAGAAGTGTTTAAAAAGTGTGAAGATTTCAAATGTATAGTGCGGGCTTCTGGTAATCGAATACTTCCTATATAGAAAACATGCTTTCTTCTACTGACACCAATGTTTTATTTTCAACTGTACACAAAGTACTTATTTCCAAATCATTACACAGTACAAATGTTCAGTACATACATAAAGTACCACGGACAAGTCCCGCCCAGGGATAAGCTCTCATTGCAGAAACTAATCGATAATTATTAAGAAATACACCAGAGCCACTGCTCGATTGCGATCTTCAATTAATTTTATATAGGTACTATTTAATATCAGTAGGCTATTGAGAGGTTAGTACGCGATCTATTGCTTGATATGCTCATTGCTATTGCTAAAATGTATTAAAACAATTTTAATTTTGATTAATTTAATATTATTATAACAGGGCTCGACGTTAATACGTGGGGCGCGCTATAAGTTTCCGGAATGAATAAGAAAAAAAATACTATAAATAGTCAGAAATTAATTTATTGTTTCTCAAAATATTCTCCGTTAGCGTTAATGCATTTTGTCATACGACTGAACCAATTTTAAAAACTATTATGCCACTCCTCCGTGATAATCTCTGAAACCTGTTTTTCATACTCTTCAACAGCCTCTTCAGGTGATGAAAATCGTTGACCGCGTAACTGGTTCTTAATTTTTTCGGGATTGTCCGCGGGATGGCTCATAAGGTCAACATTGTTCACATTCAAAAATTCATTTGTCTGTCTGGCCGTGTGAGAACTGGCATTATCGTGGTACAAGATGATACGGCGTTTACGGTTATTTTTACGGAGTTTGTCAATAACTACCGGCAAACAAATGGTCGCGTATATTCTCCAAAGCAACAGTAGCCACGTGCCCAGTTTTATTTAAAAAAGAAGCAATCATCCGCTTAGAGGCACTTTGCATGCGCGCCACTTTCGTTGGTTTCGGCTCATCTCGAAAGACCCACAATAACTTCCGGCAAACAAATGGTCGTGTATATTCTCCAAAGCAACAGTAGCCACGTGTCCAGTTTTATTAAAAAAGAAGCAGTCATCAGCTTAGAGACACTTTGCACGCGCGCCACTTTGGTTGGTTTCGGTTCATCTCGAAAGACCCACAGTAACTTCCGGCAAACAAAAGGTCGTGTATATTCTCCAAAGCAACAGTAGCCACGTGTCCGGTTTTATTAAAAAAAGAAGCAATCATCGCTTAGAGGCACTTTGCACGTGCGCCACTTTCGTTGGTTTCGGCTCATCTCGAAAGACCCATACGCTCGATTGCTGCTTTATTTTGGGTTCGTAACAATAAATCCATGTTTCATCACCTGTGACTATATCCCACACCATATTTGACGCCCATTCATTGAATCTGGTAAGCATGGCTTTCCACCAAGTGACGCGATCCGTTTTTTGAGTCTCAGTCAAATTGTGTGGGATCCACCGAGAGCACAGCTTTTTCATAATTATATATATGGGTGGATACATGTAGAGAAGTCTATATCGCACGTGACAACTAACATAGTATTATCTCAAAAATGGCGTCATGTTATATTTTATCTCAAAATTGCGTTATATTAATAATTTTTCTCCAAAATTTCGCTATATTGATGTGTCATTCATATACGTTTTAATTTCAAAGTGACAGGACAATACTGTCGCTTTGAAACTAAGTAGGTAATATTAATATAAATTAAAGCCACTTTGAGATAATACTATGTTAGTTGTCATGTGCGATATAGACCGCCCGCTTACTTCATGGTTTGTAGCGGAGTATTAGGATCGTAGACTGGGAATGAAATTAAGGTTGAAGGTAATGAATAACAAGCACCAAAGTTACGGTGATATTTTACAAAAACAAAACCACTACCATTAATTGAATGAGCATTTTTATAGTACCTCTTTTATCAAAGATTATAATTTATTTACATTTTTGTATCTACGACTATAAAATAAATTTCATCGAAAACATAAAACTAATTGTTTTGCAAAACCTCGCAACTCTTTCGCTGTAAAAACTAACCAAGGGCGTTCCTTATTCTAGACTCTACATTAAAGTACTTGCTAATTTTTTATATGTATTCATCATGAATAAATATAACAAGAACCATTTATTTCAATTATCAGTGACACAAAACAGAATATCCTAAGATAAAACTCACAACTTGATAACTATAGTACCGTTTAAGATTAATCATATTCAATAATAACAAAATACTTAAAAAAAATATTATAGTGGTATTTTGTAAGTTAAGCAGTGCCAATAACTTACCACGATAAAGTTATCAAAAAAAAATTATATATTAGTACTAAAAATATTTGAGAACACTTTCTGGTTAATTAATCGTTTAAATAGCTAAAGCTCTCACGAAGAACATTAACATGCAACACTTTATTAAGTACAGTAAGTAATCGAATTTAAAACACCCGACGAATTACGACCTGTCAGAAACAGAATAACATAAGAATAATGTTCCTCATTACCATGACTAGATTAAGTCGTTACAATAACGAATATTTTAGTTTCCGTATTTAAACTACAGTCAAGCCGTAACTAAATTGTCAAGCTATTATATGACAGGTGGAAATAATGCAGTAGTTATGTATCAAGGCGGATGGCAATCATGAATTGTTAAAATTTTGGTAATAATTTATTACTTGAAAGTCATAACTACGGTGCAAGGTGAAATATTTTGAATAAAAAATCAAATATTTTCTTGAAGTTTCAAAATAGACACAACTAAATTGAGATACGAAAATTGTTAATTTTTATAATAATTATATTAGCTTTCATTTTTTTTTATCTACATGACTGTTGCAAAAGACAAAATTGTTATCATTAATTGATTTATCTCTTTAATATACAAAACACTACATGCATTGTACGAATCAACAAGTACGTATTATTATAGCCTAAGATGATTGTTTAATTAACTGTATACAGAACAATGGACAATTGTACCATTTACTGAATTAAACATACCACGCAAATAACATTTAGTTTAATTTTAAATGAAAATATTTATTGTGGATCTGAAATCGCATAAATTAGTTTTCTACTCCAACAAACTAACGTTTAAATCTCCTTACAGGTCCCATGGTCACAGATGACTGACATTTATTTTTAGCTTTCAGTTACTCTGTTTAGAATCATGTCGTACTAACAATACGTTACCGATAAAATACATATGCAATTTGAAACCGCATCGGACAATAAAAAATAACAAAAAATACAATACATGGTATTAAAATTGACACTGACATGTCAGAAAACACCACAATAGGAACAATTGTATATGATGGGAATCACTCATTCTATTTCCTTTTGTGTCTTTTCATTGTTAATTTCGGCGACATCAGGGCTCAAAAATTACGGTACGTAAAAATATCAATGATGAAATTATCATTACCGTATCAATTGTCATTACCGTAACAATTAGAAAAAAAAAATCATTATAAAATTTTGTATTGTAATCACATTGTAGAATTATCATCTCCATCCCCCATCAAGGTTTTGTGTCATGGTAATTAGAAGTATTTACAGTAACCGGCACAGGAAGACGCGTAATTTGTCATGCGATCTTTTGATTGTTTACTTCCGATTGTTGAACGCTACTTTAAATAATTTGCCTTTTGATTGGGGTTTCTTACAAGGTTAAGACTGTGATAAAAATCTATTTTAAAAATTGTTTTTTAATGCTTACTTTTGGATGTTGCTACTTATATCATGAATGTTGGTCGTTAGGAATAGCTTCTAATCATTAGGGAAGGCGACAGTTAACAAATATATTGCTACATAAGTTATTCAATAGACGTTTTTTAAGTCTCATCATCATTACCATCATCGTCAACCCATTGTATGCGCCACTGCCTAGCATGAATTTACTCTAAACTTTAGTCCATAGTTCGTTGGCTCTATGAAATTTTGCTTTAATCACAATGTTTTCGTTCAATGTTAGCGAAAGATATTGATGCTAAGCATTCACAAATGTATGTAACTTAGAAATTAAAGTAATAGGTACATGCCCCCGCTGGGATTCGAATTGACGTCCTCTTAATTGAGACGCAGACCAGAAGCAATTTAGAAACGTTCATTTCCCAAATTGATCCTACCGGGAATCTAACTCAGGGTCATCCGCATCCAGCGCCCACAATATAAACTGTTAGGCCACAGAGGTTATCGTTTTGAGTAGATATTGTTGTTTTGCTTGTATGTAATGTATCTTATGTCATAGGACAAAATTAAAAACAGCCTCCATCAAAATATACCAGTGCTTCTACGTCAAGTAATACGTAATATTATATAACCGCAATTTTTACTCACGACTTTATCTTTCTCGATGCGGCCTCTAACATTTTTAAATATTCCAAGAAGTAATCCGTTGATGTCAAATATAATACCTGAAACAAAAAAAAAAGGTATTTGTTACTTTTTGAATTGTCTTTGTCTTGCAACAACAATAGCATGCAGACATTAAGAGTAATGATCGTCACGGAGTACCACAAAAAATGCCTAAAAACATATTAGTAGGTTTTATTTTTACTCCCGACGCAAAAAGTCAGGTATGTATATCGGTCTATGGCGTCGTAGATAGATTAATCTCAAAGAAGGTTTGTTTTTAATTACCGTAAGTTATCGTGAATGTCACGATGTTTGACCACAATGATATTTAATTAATTTTGTGAAATTACTCCGCAAGTTTGTTATAATTATTTATTACACTTAGAAAAAATTCCTTCGATGCGGCTGGATTCAAACCAACGTCTTCCAGCAAACCGTGGCAGAAGCTTTTTTAAAGCTAATTTACTCAGATAATTCTTTCCTTCTTAATCGTTTCCTCATTGCTGAGGATCGTAACTCAACTTCATCTTGCCAACCATTTGCCCCCATCGGTTGCACTCACATGGTGTAGTGCGGCGCTGACAGGTAGCTCCAGTCGTTCGGAGATCTAATCCGACCGTCTTTTGGGACTCCTGCCCCTAGGTCTCTTTCCCTCCACCTGATGATGACAGGGATGTCATCATCAAACGTTCCAGGTTATCAGTATCTCTACGTGGCACGTGACCAAAATAGCATATCACACACTGCATGCAAGTTGAATATAGACACTGTGCATTCTTTATCTTGAGTTCCTCAAGTACAGTGATCGGTGCGGCGGGCTGTCCACGATACACTTAACATTCTGCGCCAGCACCACATTTCAAAGGCGTCAGTTCTTTGCCTGCCGGCGGCTTTCAGCGTCTCTGCACCATATAGAGAGATGGCGAAAACAAGAGTACGAAAGAGTGCGAGTGATCCTCAGATATATTTAATAAACACCTGTTAAGTTTAAACATCGTCAGCTCTTTTTCCAGTTAGTATAGGGAGCTTTCGATGGTCGTGGTAGCCTAATGGTTTGACGTACCGCCTCTCGAGCAAGAGGCCGTGGGTTCGAAACCAGTTCGCACCTCTAAGTTTCTCGGAATTTATGTGCGATATTGAATTTGACGTTTACCATGAGCTTTTCTTTGAAGGAAAATATCGTAATGAAACTTACAAGTGGAAGAAGGTACACAACCCAAACTTCAGATCCCTTTTTTTTATCTCGCCATACCACAGTACGTTCTATGCTGGCGTAGACTCCCTCTTCGCTCTACATCTAATTCGCACGGAGGCACTAAGACGGACACCATTCTACGAGGCTTTAACCTTGATAGAATCTCTAAATTGGATTGACGATACTAACGTGTCCCATAGCCCTGAATCGAAATTCCTGACATCGGCTCGTTACTACTTGGAGACGGTCACCGCCCGAAGCTCTGTGATCGAAAATCTGCAGCCTGCTTTTGGGCGGCGATTGACTCAACTCTTATTGACTGTGGCTTACATGTTTAGTTATTGCAAGAAACCCCCCATTTCGAGCGTCAGTGTTGTAAAGCACGCACAGCGTCTCGCCAACGCATGTACAGCGTTGACACGGCGTCCACACGGCGGCAGCGCAACGTCGAGTATACAACGCGCGGACGTCGTGTCGACGCTGTGGCCGCTGTGTGTACGTTAGCAATACGCTGACCCTCAAAAGACGCAAGTGTGGGGAGTCTCTTACTGTTAGTGTGAATTGTATATGTATGAATACATAAATAACCTTCGAAAGACGTGTGAAGTCCCCAACCTGCATTGGATCAGCGTGACGGACTATGGCCTAAACTCTCGCCTGAGAGGAGACCCGTGCCAGTAGTGGGATGTATAAATGGATTGATAATTATGATAATAGGGATCTCGGCTATAAAATGAATTTTTATTTTGCTTCCGCCTGACCGACTGATTTCAAATTGCGTATACTATGTAAATCCAATGACATCTCAATAATATGATGGATAACCTTGATCTGATGCCGCAACCAGGACAGTTTGCAGACCACACAACTTCTCACTACTTACAGCAGTACTATCATATTTAAACTTATTGAATTGGTCTCGACTAGTAGTTGGCTTAGAGACTATCTCCTGATGATGGACTAGGAAGGTAGACACTGGAACTAGGTTTTATTAAAGGCAGACTTACCGAGGGTTTTTTTTAATTAAAATTTTGTATGTATTGATATTATGTGTCCTTATAATCTGCCTAACATTGTAATTGAATAAGAGCTTGCTAACACGAGTAACTGTAAAATGAGCATTTGGACGCAGTCTCTAAGACTGCGTTACAATCGAAAACTGTTAATGCATTCGACGTGAACTGCATGCCGCTTGTATGACTATACCCTAAGAAACAACAGGCCTTTGAATTTAATAAAACATTAATTAGTTAAGTAATATATTCTGAAATTTAAAAACGATAAATCGTTCTGCATTTTATTAAAAAAAACAATTGGAATTAATTGCCTTTTTAGTTGGGATGGTAATAAATAATTCAATGATAATACAAAAACACAAGTAAAAATAAATATGACATTAATTATATGGCATTAATTCCATTACCCCACCAAGATGACCAAAACATTTCTCAATCGAACAAATCACGTAGTACAAAGCTTATGATTTTTTTTGCTCCATCACGAAGGTCATTGTTTGAAGACATATAATTTATTTCAATGACCATCAAACCGTTCGGACATTTTATAATGGACTGTATTTATATCGCAGCAACGGAACTTGATATTACGTTTGTCAAACTGAGCTCTGTTTGGTCTTAAATTATCGCATATTATACTTCTATAATAATATTCAGGGTATAACAAAAAGGTATACACGATAAACAACTTTCATCATCATCATTAACCCATTACACTCCTGGGCATCGCTCTCCTCTAAGGAGAAGGTTTACGTCATAGTGCACCACGCAGATCCAATAACTTTTCAGAGGTTGTGAACCTTCTTGTGTACATGTAGGATTCAACATAATGTTTTTTTACCGTCAGCAACAAGTATTTTATTAAACATTCATAAATGAAGGAACGTAAGGAAATTAGAGTCTGTTGGGTTTGTTATTAATCTATGGCTTGATTTGAAAACTCCCGCCGCATCGTTGAGGTCCGCCCATAGAGCAATACTTACGCGCGCCACCACACTACGTAGCGCCACTGTCTTCCAAAAATCTCGAACAGACTCGCGTACGCAAAGGTGAAAAATGTATACAAAATTAGAAAAAACCTATCAAGAGACCTCAAAATTGTGTTCTTGTGTTGTGCCATTCCATAACCCACGGTTTCCTACATCTCGGGACATGCTTTGGGCTTGTAATAACCCGGTGAGTGTTTTTCAACTGCATCGAGCCACTTTTATGTTTGAAGTAGTTTGAAATTTAACTATCGGATCACATAGAGTCGTAGGCGTTAAGTGTGAAGAACAATTTCTAGAACAGTGGCAAATAGAAAATTTCAGTTACTTTCTCGTCTTCATATTGAGAGTCGAAACTATAATAATAATAATAATCATCTTTATTTCTCTCTTACAAAGTTATCCTATAAATAAGTAATTTACATTATGGACTTATTATTAATACATCTTTGTAAGAGACTGGAGTCCATACTAGGATTTGACCTGTGTTACGGATCTCCAGGCACTCACCAACCGGACTTCGCACTGTATTCTACATAATATAAGAGCGTTACCATGTTCTAAATTACAGAGAACGGGTTTTATAACTGATTACTTTAATAATATAAGAAAGTAATGGAATAAAACAAAATTGTGTGTGTGTGTGTGTGTGTGTGTGTGTGTGTGTGTGTGTGTGTGT
>NW_020654748.1:23821920-23828297 GCF_003589595.1 Hyposmocoma kahamanoa
GTGTGTGTGTGTGTGTGTGTGTGTGTGTGTGTGTGTGTGTGTGTGTGGTGTGTTTTTTGTGATTTTGTGTTGGAGCTACATGTTGGGTTAAGCAGCCTAAGTATGGAGATCATAGAGTTTCAATAGCTAGGAGATCTTCAGTGGACTGATAATCAAGACAGTAATCACTTTGTAATTTTAGTCTAGTCTATGTCAGCTTGAATTCAAATTTTTCGCGTACTAATATGATTAATTTTGCTTAGGTCGAGCGGCAGAAACACTGGCTTTATTTTAGAACTTATTTTTTTACAAAAGAAATTAAAGCCATTTCAAAAATGTATATCGTATACGATATATATTGCAATGCGACAACAATGTCGCATCTTTGCATTTGGTTTTTTCAACGACTTTTTAGCCGTAGCACCGTCTATGAGAAATCTATGAAAGTATTTCGTCACCCAGCTAGTAAAGGTGGTTTATGTAATCACAACCTAGAACTTCAAATTAGAATCAAATAAAGTATTATTTTAAAGTTCGACAAGTCACCAAAAATATCCTATGTTCTTGTTTTTTGTAATAATATGGGCACAGGTGTATTCTGTGAATATTACTTAGATACATATATTTCGGTTGCTGTATACTTTTAAAAGAAAGTGCACACATTGTCTGTCAACGCAACGTCAGAAAATCTGAATTAAATTACATGACTGGTGCTCAAACTGGGTAACAGTTAGCACCAGCTTCAGCTATATTTTCCGTATACTGCAGTTTACTGAAGGCTCTGTAACTGTGCTTATGTATAAATGTTTTAACCATCATTATTACAATCATATATTTTTAACTCTCGCCTTACCCATTACCTAAACGATAAATTTAGATTTTTTTAATGAAACAATCGGTATTCCCCATCAATGGTACAGTCGGCCGCGATCAAGGACTCACATTCAAGTGCTACCGAACGATACGTCTCGTACCGAGCATCACCGCTTGTTGCATTTGTTCTAGAAGCGACACACTACGGAAATTCAACCGCCTGTAGTTGTTAACGAAATTGACTGGAACTAACCCGAATACGGACAATTCGTAAACTTAGCACAATAAAGCCACCTGTGATCGCTGTTAATTTTAACCGACTTAAAAAAAGAAGAGGTTCTCAATTCGACGGAATTTTTTTGTGCGTGTGTTAAGCGATGACTCCGCCATTTTGATGATTCTTTTTTGTTGGAAATAGGATACCTCAGTGTTGGTCCCATTTAGATTTGAATGAAATATTCCACCTCTAAGGGTGGCAAACTAGGGGATGAATCCGGTTTCGCGCACTTTCCGGTAACCGATTTCAATAACACTTGCCAAATAGATGTAATTACACAAAATTTTAAGATCGGTTTTTTTAAAGCATGAACAAATTATCGACCAATTTCGTTCGTGGAAACTTTAAACCTCCTGAAAAGTTGCCATTTTGTAACCTTGCTACACGAAAGGTGCGTTTTATTTATTGTTTTCAAATATTAAACAGAAAATATTTACGACTTGTACATTTCTTTTTGCTACTTAACTATGATATTTTAAAGTTTTGAAACCACTGTACCGCTTAATCATATTGGAGTGGTAATGATCATGTAAAATCAACACATTACATGCGAAACTTAGCCTCTCATCTGCGCGTGCGCTTGTAAGCGTGTAATTTTAGTGAATAAAAATTTATGGGTAACACGAGGTGTAATGGATATTTAAGTATACCTGAAAAAATTACCTTCTAACAAAAATTTGCAATGCTCATTAATTCTGTTGTCAAGCTGCAAGTGAGAAACTAAATTAATGTCTTAACCTGTTGTATTATTTAACGTAGTATAACGTCTGGTTTATAACCAGTATCTAAACTAGAATTGTTTAGTTGCAGTATTTCTTTAATTTATTATATGTTCACTTTAAAATGCTTATTACTTGCAATAACTATCATATTCAAATAAATTAAGTTACCAATTGGACTTGTGTATAATAGATTAAAGAACAAAATGGTGACAATAAATTTTATCGGTGGGATTAGAAAAGAAAGAAAGAGAAAGGACAGTTTAGTTAAGTCGGTGCCAGTGGGTCGTCAGTGCTCCTTGTGAACATAGTGTTCTGTGATTTTATGAGAACAGAGAGGGAGAGAACGGGGAAAAGGCGTTTTTTCAGAAATATATTTTTACTGCATCTATGAACCTATCCTTTTATTTTGAATGTATTCGCTATGCTAACATAATGGAACAAAACAGACAATAATCAAATAAAGTTAAATATGATATTACAAAGTTCTGTACCAGATTGTAATCCTACTTATGTTGACACTATATTGTAAAGTAAGTTAGTTTCATAGGAAATGAAACTATTTTTCCGGATTTAAATCGCGTATATTTGTTTTTTCAAACAAACCGACGTTTCGGGCCCTTTACAGGTCCCATGGTCACGGTTGGCTGAGGTGGTACAGTCTTCAACCAGTTATGACTAATATTGATGCAAACTACCTTATTTTTTCACTATAGTTACAATGGTTATTAATTAAATACCTTATTTTTAATTTTACAAAGAAAACATTCCAATTTACGCTACATTAAGTTTTACAAATTATTTTATTGAATGAATTTTTATTAAGTTCAATTTATTATTAATTAATAATTGAAATTAGAATAAACTAAAACATATTAATTAGTACTGCAGTCTTATGTCTGTTTGGGATTTTTCATTAGAGGAAATACTGGGTCCCAAACTGGTGGTACGGAGAAACCATCTTCCCTCTTGAAATTAGGATGCTTTTTAATTTCAATGGCCTTTCGCAGCATCCTGGGTAGATGACGGACTTCTTTTGCAAGGACCTGGGGTTTATCAAACTTCATTGAATGTGTATATATAATGTTTGACTGGATCGAGGGACGTCATCCCGGTTTCTCCTTACAAGGTTTTATTCAATCAATGTTAAACAATTACATTTTTTTCTTGAGCTGTTTCTGCTCTGTCACAAACTTAAAAAAATATTCAACATTAATTTTTTTTTAATAAGGTTCATAAATTTAATTTTTACATTTACAATTATAAATTCGAATATATATAAATATAAGCGTTACTTTTGTACACGTATATTAACTTTTCAGTCAATCTTTAAAATTAGTCAAAGTATATTACAAAAATGATAAAAGAATTATGTTATTTAAAACAATTTCTACGTAGGACTTGAAATTGGCCGAGGTTTCAAGATAGAATCAGGAATTTAGCCTTTAAGCTACCATGTATAACGTATTTTATCACGACTCCAACGGCCACTTGACATTTTAGTACAAAGTATAAATAATGTAAAAGCTTGCGCAAGATTTGCTATTTCTTTGCTGATACATATTTACTTAATTATGGGATTCAAATGTTAAGATTCAAAAAGCTGTGGTAACCTAATGGTTTGACGTACCGCCTTTTAAGCAGAGGCCGTGGGTTCGAATCCGGGATCGCACCTCTGAAATTCTTTTTTATAATATCAAGTGACGAGACGAATAAGTCGTGCGCCTGATGGTAAGCTATACGTTACTCCATAACAGTTTCAGAGCCACTCAGAGCTTTAAATAGCAAAGATCTGAGGGGCACTGCCACTACGACTGTCGCCCTGAGACATAAGATTACGAGTCCCATGTGCCTGTAATTTCACCAGCACCCTCACCTTTCAAAAACGAACGGAGTACTTCCCTTGACGAACTCTTTCGCAAGAAGCTACACTGCTACTGAGTTTCTCAGAATTTATGTGCGAAATTTCAATTTTCTTTTCCGCAACGTTCATGGTAAATATCACCATGAACGTTTCGGAGACGAAAAACATCGAGATGAAACCTGTACGTCGAGGAAGATTCACAGCCCCAATCAACCATTGAATTAATCTTATTCTTCATGTGCTCCTATTGAACCACTGGCGCAAATTTCTGAGCCAATATATTCTCTTTCTTCCTACATCTCTCTTTCCTTGTATTCTTCCTTGGATTATTGTAAATGTAATAGGTACGTACTTTAGCTTTCTCAGTATCATCATATCAGCCGGAAGACGTCTACTGCTGAACATAGGCCTTAAAGATTTCCAGATCAACAGATCGGACGCGACGTGCATCTTTCGGTTACCCGCCGTCCTTACAAGATCATCCATCCATCTGGTAGGGGGCCGTCCCACTGAACGCCTTCCGGTTCGTGGTCTCCATTCAAAAACCTTTCTGCCCCAACAACCGTCAGTTCTACGAGCTATGTGCCCTGCCCACTGCCACTTCAACTTGCTAATCCTTCTCAGTATATAACCTAGATACTCCAGTTTCCTTGTACTGGGAATATAATTTTAACTCCAGATCCATTGCATCCCAGTGTCTTATTTTGTTTACAAAGATAACATATATAGCAGCAGTAGAGCTCGTTGAGAAAGAGTTCGTCCAGGGAAGTACTGCCTCCTTACCTACTTCTGCCGACAAGCAGTAATGGCAGCATTACTGTGTTCCGGTTTTGAAGGGTAAGAGTGATGGTGAAATTACAGGCACATGGGACTTGTCAACTTATGTCTCTGGTGTTGACAGTTGATCAGGTCCACGATTCGATATCATAGTCATGTTGCAGTAATAGCCTAGCTGAGAGACAGCTAGCCGTCTGGGTTCAATACCCACTAGGTAATTTTGAGTAATGTTTGTTTTAGTTTACTAATTATCATTTGTTGTAAAGGAGAATGCCGTCAAAGAGATATATCGGAGAGGGTATTAGAAATTCGCCGAAGATAGATAGCATCCCCACCTGTATCACCAAATGGTGCCCAGTTGATTCAAAGCCGATAAAAATTAATATATAACAACTTTTGTATTATCTGTAGAAAATACATAGGTACATACATAATACGCTACATGCCCTTTTTCCCATTGGGGAAGGCAGAGACCAAAGCTTTTCATATCTATGTATGATAATTTCAATTACAATTTATTACTACATGCAAGGTATACAAAGATCATAAATAACATATAGGTCCTTATTATAAAGAATGAGAGTCTCTTGTTTTTTGTTCGAAATTGGAGTTCTTAAACTAACAAAAACAATAATAATCTTCAGTTGAATTATTTATTTACTTTGAGTGAACATTAACATGAACAATAACGCGTAGTTAAATTGTTTAACAAAGAACTAAACTAACCTTACTATCGGAAACAGTGATATTTATGCATTTAAATTTGCAATGATTAGCATATGTTGCGGGTCATTTTGAAGGGTAAAACACGATACATTATTTCAATGTCCGAATTTTCGGTAGATCTATTTATAACGTGGAGTCGCATGTAGTTAGTTGATTTTGAAGTGTAAGTCCATCTTTTTTTATTTTATAACATTACAACAAGTGATAGGACGGACATGTCGTGCGCCTTGGTGGTCCGCGGCCTATTCATAACAGTTGCAGTGTTACTCAGATATAAATCGTAAATCGTCCTGAAACATAAATTGACAAGACCCAAAGTAATCAAAATTAGTGAACATTTTTACACTTGAAAACGTCATTTTTTAAACTAAGTCTTTAAACTTCTCCCTGAGAAGAACGAGCAAGAAACTCCAAGGATTGCTCTTTTCAATTAAACTTAATTGCTATGGACTACACTTTGAATCATAATTGTGTGGAATAAAGACTCATGTTGTTTCTCCATACATCTTTATCTAACACGTAGTCTACAATTTTGTAATATGACTTTTCAATTACAATACTTTTAATGTAAGTTTGAAACTTAGAAAAAGGTAATCTTAATATATGCTTCGGAATCTTATTGTGAAAACGTAAACAGTTCCCCATTAAAGGATTCTTTTGCCTTAGCTAAACGCAATCGTGGTACCATCAGTTATGAGTTAGTTCTAAGGTTAACATTATGGATATCATCTTTCATAATGAAATTTTGTGTATTTTTACGGACATACAAAACATTTAAGTAAATGTACTGTGATGCTACAGTCATGATATCAGTCTCCTTAAACTTTTATCTGAGAATATACGTTCAAAATATTGTGTCCTATCATTAGGGTTTGACTATAGTCTACCATGTTGGCCCAATGCGGGTTGGTGACACCAGTTGTCTTTGAAAAGTGAAATAAATATTTCAAACATGAAGGTTTTCTCACGATATGTCACTTCTAAATTCTACATATATTACCTAAGAAGCATATGCTTATCCAATCAACAACCAATAATAAAATGTGTAGGAACATAATGACTTCTTAAACAGTCTCGTATTCAAAACATTCTACTGCCATATATGCATTTACATTACGTTAATTTTAATATGCAAATAGATTGAAATGTCGATTGTTTGGACTAGTTTATCTTGACATATGACTTTGGGGCTTGTAATTACAACTAATGGTATATAGAGCAT
>NW_020654748.1:23838297-23868931 GCF_003589595.1 Hyposmocoma kahamanoa
AAACTAAAAACTTTACACGGCTCTTACTAAAATACTGAAGACTTAAACTGAAGGATCTTACACTGAAGACTTCAATCAAAACATATTTACTGAAGAAAAAAATAAACTAATGACTAGGCAGTATGATCTCTGACCTGCGCCTGTTCCAAACGGAACGAAGGAAAAAAAATACCTTCGACGACATTTAGAAGGATGGAAAAAAATACTTAAATACTTTTCATATATTTTTATAATTTTTGCAAACTTGACTCTGGCAAAATCTTCAAAATCCCAAGCCTAGTAACCGCCATTAAGGAATGAATAATCCTCGAAATGGCTCCGCCAATAAAGAACGAGAAAAAGAAGAAATATAATATGTTTAGAAAGTGAAATTATGAATAATTACTACAGAAAGGTGGAGAGAGTCCAGAGGAATTCTCAGTACAAAACGCGTACAGGTCTGGAAATCACAAGTGAAAAGTAACTTCTCAACGTGAGAGGAACAGGGCCTGTAAAGAGGAATTCAAGTATATTTTAGGTATTTCTACTATAATAAATATCAATTCTAGGAAGGACTGTACATTACCATCGCACGATTTGAGGGAAGGGAGGAGGGTGGCGGGAAGGGGGAGGGGAGGGGACCCTTCGTGCAAAGTTTCAAAGTTAGGAAGTTAATAGTTTTCGAGATATTAATTTTTGAAAATTAGAAAAAATAACCTCAAAAATCATGTTTTCGCACCAAAAAGCGGGGTAAACCCCTCCCCCCGAACCCCTAGCGGGAAAAACCCACCCCCAGACCCCCCTGTCCCCACTTCCTGTGTTATATGAGCTATATAAACTAAATTTAACCTAAAACCAGGCAAAAACGCAAAATCGTAATTGATACATACATCAAACAGTAAACAGCAACAAACAACATGGCGTCCTTTTTGCGTTTCGTTATTTTTTTGCAACAAAAAATAATTGTTCGAAAATAAAAGCTTACATACTAATTACAGCAAATTTCTATGTTAAATTTACAATTACGTATTAATTTGTGCTGTTTAATTCAATACTGGGAAAAATTTTTAAAACGCAAATTTAAAAAAAATAAAAAAAAATACTGCAACAACCAAACGCTGTACTTTCCTAACCTACAAAACCTTGTATCCTATCATTTATTTTCGAATATTTCAATAATTTTTATTATCAAAACTACGAGTTTTCTAAAGCTAATAATATTTTACGATTAGACTGCTAACTATGTAATCTATTCACCATATTAATTTCAACTCACAACTCGTGGGATGGTAATGTACAGTTGAGCCCAATTCTAACCCTTTCAGGAATCAGGAAAATTTCTGATTTCATCTCCCTCCTCGTTTTTTGCGTCCTCTTAGAAATCGCGCTGGCGCAATGAGAGAGATGAAGATGATAAAGAGTCCATGGTTTCACAGTAGTTTTAACTAAGTATAACGGAACAAACTGGGCAGGGTATGTTTATCTAAATTTTGAGACATTATATCAAGTGGAGTGATAATATGTCAGAAATTCTGGAAATCTGATAATGTCTTCTGTTCTACTTTACTGTGATAGTGTATTTAGAAAAAGTTTTATAATTATCGTAAGTGAAAATGTACCTATGTGTACAATTTTTTATGCTTTTTATTTTTATTATTCGGGGATTTTAGAGGTAGGTATTATGCGCTCTATGTATATTAGTTAAAATTTAGGTAAATGTACTCTAAATCGTGATAGCCTCATGGTTTGACCTATCGCTTCTCAAGCGACAGTCGTGGGTTTTAATCTGGGATTGCACCTCTTGAGTTTTTCGGAATTTATGTACGAATTTAGTTTGAAATTTACCAAAAAGTTTTTCGATGAAAGAAAACATTGTGAGGAAACCTGCACACAGCTGCAAAACAACATTGGGCCGGCTTGGAAACAACTATATCACAAGTCCTCTCATTATGAGAGTAGTCCTGTGCCCAGTAGTGGGACCTACATAGGGTAACTAATTACACTCTTTTTAAATATACTCTGATGAGTGCACGCGCTATTAATCACCAGCACAGCATTAACATCCAAGAGGCCCTACATTGCGACAGTTGATGTAACGCAAGACACATATTTGACGTTGGGTTAACTCGTTGAGAAACTGCGTACGCGCATATTTACGCACGCCAGACCACTTTGAGCACGCATTTACATCGTTATTACTTCGTTAAGTGATACGTTTGATTTTACGATGTTTACAACTTTATTATAAGGCAGGAAGTTTACTAAGTTGAAGGTATAGTATAAGCATAGTAAAATTAAAACTTTAGTTCCTTCCGAGGTCGCCTGGTGGGAGAACGATTGCTTCTCAGTTGAAAACTGTTCGAATCCCTGCAGGGGCATGCCTATGACCACAGATTACTTAATAATTACAATGTAACAGATACTACAATCTCATCTAAAATCAAAAATACCTACGCTATAATAGTCTACTAAATGTGACTAACGAAACCAAGCACTCACTACGGGGAAAAGGAACCTAGCCACGCACTCAGAGCGGTGAAAACAACGTTGCCCGCCGTGTGCAGTCGTGCGGAACCAAATGCTGGGGTTGCACCGGGATTGTAATGTAAATTAAAGACTTATCTGTGCGCTTGCACTGTCGATGATACACTCAACGGTAGGCAATTATCGCATAACCTCGAGTGACGGAGACTTTATTAGCACTAGAGCTCCTTGTGAAAGAGTTCGTCCAAGGAAATACTGCCACCTTAACTATTTCTCCCGCCAAGCAGTAATGTGAGCATTACTGTGTTCCGGTTTTGAAGGATAAGGGTGCTGATGAAATTACATGCTCATGGAACCTGTCAATTTATGTCTCAGAGTCATGTGAACCGGCCTTAAGAGGGAGCAGAGGAAAAATTCCTAATCTTCGATTTGATTTTAGAGGGGTATATCCACTTTAAAGTTAAAAATAAAATATTGTATGAGTAACTACACGATATATTCAAGCATAGACACTAATCAGAAACATAAACCAATAAAGTTTCCTCGATAGATAAAAATCACAAAATGACCTCTAATTTTCACATTTTTTCGATTTATCCTCGAAATGCTACAGGTTATTAGGACAAAAATTAGATAATTAATTATATTTATGCATGATCGACAATTCCCTTTAGTTCCCTTCCCTTAATGCGCAAAATTCAACATCTCCTGTCGCATGTCACGCGAACTTCAGGCATATATTTGTTTCACAAATTTGGGCGGAGCCAACGTCAAAACTTTTTTGGCATGAGAGCTCTTAAAGGTCCTACTTACTACATGTAGGCCCTACTACATGTTCTCGTGCTATTGATATTCTATTGTTTTTGATTTTATAACAAATTCCACGATTTTATGAAAAATTCATACCGTATTGTGAAATTATTCCATAAATTGACCACCGAGTGTGGCTGCTAACACCTGGGTTATTTTTATTTTAAGCATTGGTGCGTATTGTATACAACATCCGGCCGTAAATCCGGAATGTTCTGGGAACATTGCGCATGAGTTGCATATGCAATGTTGCTCTGAATACTGTAAAATAGGAAGATGGTTCACTGGCATAGACGTAGATGATCTACCTAACTTTTTTGATTACTATGTGAAACATTTCGACATTGCATCATAAGTATAGTAATATCATTGGTCTGTTCAATTAAACCATTCTGAGGCGCAAATTATGATTTACACTTTTTATATGTGAGTATGCAATTTCTTAACACAAGCGTAGCAAATCTGTTTTATTCGTAACAAAAACAGAGAACTAGCAAATTACGATATTTGTAAAGTAAAACCTATGTGTAGAAGTTTCATAATTTCATTAATAAATCCACAACAGCGTGGGAACGGTGCGCACGGATGGACTACGCAACGAGCGCTATGGGCGTTTGACCATTTACGACGTGCGGCGTCTGCGCAGATGCGCCAACGCGTGCTGTTATAGATCGAAAGATTCTAAGAATTGAGACCGAGAAGGAAAACAAGTATTGTAAGTTATTTAGTAATGTATTTACGTAACAAAATATCAGAGATGATATTTGATTATCTATAATTACAAACCCACGTTAGTTATTATCAGTAAGATGTAGTGTACATAGATATTATGAAATGGATTTTTTTTAAATTAGCGGAATTCAGCTCAATTAGAACATCCATAAAATGTTACAGTGCCTCTTAAAAATAATAATTACCAAATGGTTACCAATGTCTAATGGTTGTTTATAAAACAAAAAACGGTGGTAGCCTAGTGGACGACCAATTGCTTTTCAATTATGACATCGTCAGTTCGAATCACGATTTTATTATATATTAGGGGAGTTTACAGCCACTTTTACAAAATGAATTTCTTTATGAACAATCATAATTTTCGTTGCAGTAGACCTGCTTGTGAACGAGTTCGTCCAGGGAAGTTAGTACGGACCCCTAACCTATTTCTGCCGCCAAGCAGTAATGTGAGTGCGTTCCGGTTTTGAAGGATAAGGATGCTGATGAAATTACAGAGTGAGGGGCGCAGTAGCATTGCCCATCAGATCTATGCGCTCTTTTCTCTCTTTAAAGCACTTGTTCGTCCCGTCACTTGATATCATCGAAACTGAGGCAATTAAAATTAGTAACTTTAAAATCCATTAATTTGTTGGAAATCTATCAGTGCTGTTAGAGGAAGCATCGTAACAGGGATTCCAAATTTTTGATGCATACTCAAAATGACTACGGACATAATATGTGCAATAAAGAATTTTCCCCTTCGGACCTGCTCCATATCTTTCTACATTCATTTTGATTATAGTGACCGTCCCTACCGACCGTCCCGAGACGGGCACTATAACCTGTGCGTGCACAGGGACCTTATAAGTTCAGGTTCGGACCCCAGATCAGCCAGTGTACAGGGTTGTCATAGACCTCTGTCTCTTGACTTTATCCGATTCTCGAGAAACTAGTGCCTCGGACGCTCACTTCTCGATGTGCATTGCACAAGTAGCGGTAACCACCGCTAAGCCGTCGATTCTGAGTCCACTACCTAATCTCCTCATTGGTCCTCTCCCCTTCGGACCAGTTATACCATTGAAGTACACCATTAGACAGGGTTTTGACATTTTTAAGCCTTCCTGAGTTACGAATGATAAATCATAGAGCTTTAGCTGCAGTACTGGAAGGCCCAGATTCAATAGGAAGTAAAAGTCGCCCAACTTTGCTGATTGGGGTATGTGGTAACAATGGGCAAAGATCGAGGTGCCAAAAGGGCGTATTTGGGGCATTCCAGATATCTCTGGAAAGATGGAGTCGCCAAAGATCTTAGGTAGCTGAATATGCCCGAATTGTCGGAACTGGCACAAGACCGTTAAGAAACGGCGTACTTTGGGGTCTGAGGCCAAGATCCACTTCGAGGCGCTAAACTAGAGAGAAAGAGCGGAGTAAGTTTAGCGGCAGTACCTGTGACTTTCCTTTTTAACCGACTTAAAAAAAAAGGACGAGGTTCTCATTTCGAATGTATTTTTTTACGCGATTATTCTCCAACATTTGCGAATCGATTTTGATGATTTGAATGGGATTACTAATGAGGGGTACTCTCTTTCCAACAAAAAAGAAAGAACGAAATCGGTTCAAAAATATCGGATTAATCTCGTAATGTACACACAAAGAAACAACAGTCGAATTGAGAACCTCCTCATTTTTCCTTATTTCTGAAGTTGGTTAATACAATCATAAAGATGATAAAAAGGTTTCATATTTGTAATGTAATTTGGGTTTGTTAAAAGTGTACTTTTTTATAACATCAAGTGACGGGACGAACACGTCGTGCGCCTATGGTAAGCTACACACGCCTGTCCATGCCACTCAGAGCTTTACATTGCAAAGATCTAAGAGGTACTGCCACTGCGCCCATCACCCTGAGACATAAGTTGACAAATCCCATGTGCCTGTAATTTCACCAGCAGCCTTACCTTTCAAAACCGGATGCTGACATTACTGCTTAATTCATACTAAATACGTACTTAATTAATCTCGGTTTTTGTCCAGGTTAAATTATTCTAACTTAAGGTAAAACCAATGTTAATAAGGTAATGGGTAAAGCAACAAGGAAAATATTGGCTTAAATGTGCGGATTCCATGACTTCATGCCTTTAGATTGTATAAAAATACATTTATGTAAAACTGAACCCACATTCATTGTCATTTTATGGTTCAATTTGCTTCAGAGACTTAGTTTTAATGTTAAATAAAACTTTTCCTTTTTAATATCCTCTGCTACGTTTATGACAGTTAAAATACGCTAACGGTGTAGTAAAACTTTACGGCAGTAGATACATTGTCCATAATATACTTCCTTTGAATAATAGAAGGTATTCATAACGAGTAATTTACATTTGTATGACAAAGCTAGCAAAGAACTTATGAGAGTGTACAATATTCATGAATTATATGCGTGAAAATGCCAGTGGTACTATCAGTGGAACTACGGATAATGTTACTTGCTTGTAGTCCTACTAATAGGACCATGCACAAAAAACATTGCCCTTGGTACTCAGTAGAACTAAGCAGTAGGACCACGTGCAATGCACGAAATATTATTTCTTGCACATTAAAAAATTATAATTACGTTAGAGAACATAATATCTCAGAGAATAAAATTGAAACTGATAGTTTGAAGTACACCCGCCATTACGTTATCAATATGGCGGGTATACATTTAATATTATTCTGACCTAGGTACAATTTTTTTAAGCATAGATACTAAACAGTACAATTTACTTTTTTGGTACTTAAGTTACACCAGCCGTTCTAACTCCCACGATCGAATAAGCTAAAGTACAACAGGCGGCCTTGTTGCCAAGAAGCAATTTCTTTCAAGCAATCTTAGGATACGAATTTAAAAGTTGTACAACCCAAAATATTTTTAACACAATTATTTCAAATAAATACGCCATCCATTGAATATTATTAATGAACAACAACTTTTGTTCCATTATCTTTTACGAAACAATAAATTTACCAAAAATAAAATTTTCAGTTTTTGTTGTAATATCTGACACTTTTTAGATTTGTATTTGGTAGAATAAGTTCAAACGCGCAAACGTCCTCCACGACGACTCCCACCCCCGTTCTGCACAGAGTTATTACCGTTTAGAGCGATCTAGAACGAAAGTGAAATCTGAACAAAAGTTGTTGAGATGAGTAATTTTTTAATATGATACGAATTGACCGAACGAACAAGTCATGCGCCTGATGGTAAGCGACACGCCTATCCATAACAGTTATAGTGCCACTCAGAGCTTTAAAACGCAAAGATCTGGGGGGTACTGCCACTGCTCCTTTCACCCTGAAACATAGGTTGATAAGTCTCATGCGCCTGTAATTACACCACCACCCTTCAATTTCAGCAAAGCGAAAAGTGTGTCATGTATCCTGGTTTCTTACACGAAATTTGAACTCATCATATTCTCACGAACGAGATTCAAAATTCTCAGGTATTCAAATGTTAACATCGCGACTCAGAATTGGCATATTTTGGATCAACGCCACCTAGCGACAAACTCCGGAACTACTTCAAACTCTACGAGACAGTTATTGCATTACACAAACCTGTTAGTAGAATAACTAACAGAACTTCAACAAAAGGTAATATGTACCTACGCATACGAATATACGTTCTCAATCGCACGCGTATGAATCAATAGCACGGTCCAAATGCAAACTAGATGAATGTTACCGGATGTGACGGGACACTGCTCTGCGTTCAAATAGTCTTTTTTTATTTTTGAACTGTATTCATTAGCATTTGGAGCGACACATTTATAAAAATTTATTAATATAAATATTATATAACATTTTTTTAACAAGCTTGCATGTACATGCGTTGTATCTATATATGTTGTCTAATAGATAAGATACATATGAATTAACTGCATTCCGGTTTTGAAGGGTAAGTGTGCTGGGTAATCTGCAGTGACAGTGCCCTCAATCTTTGCGATTTTAAGCTCTAACTGGCACTGGGCAGGCGTGTCGCTCACCACCAAGTGCGTGCCTTGTTCTACAACGTCACTTAAAATAGAAAAATTAGTACTAGTCAATGAGCACTTTTTTTTAAAGTGGTATTAAAATAACTGTTCATTTAAAAATACAAGTGAAGCCAAAATTTGAGAAAAAAAATACAGTAAAAAGAAATTTAGCACATATTCACTGCAAATACAAATAAAAAAAAATTACATAACACATGCAAAGCTAAACCAATAACTATAGCCCAAACTTTCTCTGTTATGCAATACAATTTGCTAATGCCATTGTTTCTCGTTAAACATGGATTATGGAACCGTACTAATGGTATAGCGTATTTCGAGCGTTATTGTCGTATGATTTACCTGATGGTGGGAAAAAGATGTTTATTACGTAACAGCTTGGCGTATTCTTACCTGTGAAAGAAAGAAAATTATGATTACTACTTTTGTTATTCGGAAGCTACATTCGTGTTCAAGATGTACAGCTACCTACAGCTGTCATTATCATCTTTATCATTCCGCCCAGCACTGGGTACAGATCTCTTCTAAAGAGAGTTTAGGCCAGATCTCGCTACGCTGGCCCAGTTGGAGAATTCACCTATTTTCCAAGGGTTGTAAACGTTCTTCGACTGCTCTTAGAGGAGCTGTTTATACTAAATATTCACAAATATACGTATCTCAGAAATTAAAGTCATAGATATATACCACACCACGGATTTCGACCGTCCGCGTCGACCAATTCGCCACCGCTTATATAGCTATAGCCAAGTCAAAATGTAATAATTAATTATGAATTAATTGCAAATCTTGAATAAAATTGTAATTGAATACCGTAGAGCACAAGTTTAATGTATATTGATAGTTTTAAAGTTTAAAGTAAATATTTTTTCACCTCACTAGCTCGAAAAGGCTTTCTATCTCATTAAAAAAATTGGCGCGCAAAAGCGTTTTTTCCATGCTAGCGTGGTAAAAGTTTTTTGAAACTCGAACTTGACGAGGACTGTGGTGCACCTTACTTTTTCTTTCGATGAAAAAAAATACATAGGTAGTACAAAATACATGTTCAACTACGAGATTTTTCGTACATTATTTATGTAATATAAATGTGCTGATATATTATTGTTAACATTAAATTGACAACGATTACTAATTTTTGATGTATGAATGAATAAAACTCATTTGTATATTGCTATAGTGAGGTGAAAACTCATATGTTACGCTCGGAGCACAGCTGTTTTGCGTCTCGTGGCTTGAAACCCTCGCTTCGCTCAGGATTGGAGGAATCTTAGGGTCGTATTCTAGAACCCTACTCAATGCTCAAGTCAGGATTTGAGTATGGTTTAAAGCACTCGAAATCATGCTCAAGTCCCTGCCATTAGGGTCGTATTTCCAGTGCTTGTGTTTCCAGTGCAATCCTGACTTGAGTATTGCAGTAAGCACTGAAAATCATACTCAAGTCCTTGCCATTGGAGTCGTATTTCTAGTGCTTGAAATCATGCTCAAATCTGCTCAAATCCTGACTTGAGCATTGAGTAGAATTCTGGAATACGACCCTTAGTTTCCTTCGCTTCCCCAGGTTTCAATATAAGCACTCGTCTCAAACAACAACTTTGCAGCCTTGCATAACAAATAACTATTACTTCTATATTTTTAAAAGTGTAGCACCAAGCTACAATATTATAGCCATCAATCTCACAACCCCACACCTCGTTATCAAATATCGAAGATGCACAAAGAAAGTATATTTCTAAAAATGATTAAAAAAAACCAACTTTAAAATTCCTTGTCTTCAGTTCAAAATCAAACGATCATGGACGGTGTTTCCAATAATATGTGAAAACACGCAAAATATAACGATAGGTTTAAAGAAAATACAATCTTAAATGGTTATCTATAAGGTTCTTATAAATCTGTTTGATTGGTTGTTGCTTTCTGCGTGAAAAAGTCATGCGTGTACGCAATATCGCGTTTGGAACAAGTTAACATTTACGACACGATTCGTGTGTGAATGGAGTATTGGGGGTTTAGACAATCGTGATATAGAAGTCGATGTTGTTTGAAATTTCTAGATATTAACAAGTACAATCGTGAGTAGAGCTGCAGAGTTACCTTATTATTATGCCCGCAGCCCAGGAAAGGAATTCCCTGCCTATGACTGTGTTGCCGAGCACATACCACCCGAGTCTCTTCAAAATGCGACTGAATAGGCATCTTCTAGGTTAGCTCGTTCCATCGTAAATCCTATCTTTATTAGAGTTAGAAAAAAACGTCAACCAAAGAATAATAGCACTATAACTACGCAAACATTTATAGCCCCGCATTAGGGAAACCCTGTATCGCGGGTGCTATGGACGCGCACATAGACTACCACAAATTACACCCAAACTCACGAAAGAAAGAAATGTAAGCCATAAAAATATTTCTCCTGGCGCGATAATCGAACCTGGGACATCTGCGCGACAGTTCAGCACGGTAAGCGAATTTGCGTATTGTATCCGATTCGTATTCGTTTCGAATCCGAGACTATACAAATCTAGAAAACTCGGACCCACTTGGGATGTCGCTTGTGAATCCGAGAGAACACGAATATCGCTTGTACACCTAGAAATAAAATGATCCCTGTGACATTTCGGACAGTCATTTCTCGGATTCGGAACTTAAATTAAAGAAGTAGTGATCATAAACCTTTTTCTTCTGATAACAAATTATAGTAAATGAGTCGTAACAATTGATGACAAATGACACGATATTTATGCTATTGTACCGTAAAAACTTTCCATTTCATGTTCGTAACCTCTGATTCTTTAGTAACAGTAGAGCTCCTTGTGAAAGAGTTCGTCCAGGGAACAACTGCCACATTAACTATTTCTGCCGCCAAGCAGTAATGTGAGCATTACTGTGTTCCGGTTTTGAAGGTGCTGGTGAAATGACAGGCACATGGGACCTGTCAACGTATGTCTCAGGTGTTACAAAAATTTTTATACTATCCTTGTTTACATAAGTTTTAAAAATAGATTAAGTATATAAAGATAAAAAGTTTTCATTTAAACTTTAATAAATACTACCAGTAAAAGAAATGTTATGATTAATTACATAATTTTATAAATATGTTTGAGAATTTCGTTTCACGGTATTTATTAAATTGTTTATTTACACAATGATGGAACAAGATATCGCCTAATAAAAGACCCAAAATTTCGTTCTAATTCTAAAAAAAAAATTGAAGTATATAAGTAAGTCCATTTACTTATACATATATCCGTTTCTTAAATATTAAAAGAATTACAATACAAAACGTGCAGTATTACTTGCTAAAGTATGACTTCTGAGATTTGTATTAATTACGTCATCATCTGTGCATGCCACGGCTCTTTTCTGAGAAGAATGTTTACGCTTTCATTTAGAACTTCGTTTTCCAAGGGCAATGCACTTTCATTGGCATGCAGGTTTTATCACGTTTACCTTCAGAGTTAACGAGAGGTATCCCTAATAAACATTCACAAATGTACGTAACTTAGAAACTGAAGTCATAGGTTACATGCCGCCACAGAGATTCGAACAGTTGACCACTCAATAGACTATCATCGCTCTTTTGAACTACGATTTTTCGCCTGGTGGTAAGCAAGGAGTTGCTATGTTTTAAGTCGCAAAGATTTGGGGGCACAGCCACCCGTCACCCTGAGACATAAATTGACAAATTTATTTTTCTGGCCACGAGATAGAGGAGAATATAAAATAAATACCCAAAATAATAATTATAATTTGTTGGATAAAGCCTAGTTACAGAATACCTAACTAAAATTTGTTTTAGTTATTATACCTTGTCTAAACAAGGTGCAATAATACACAAGAGAAATTAATACCAAACTATTTTATTTTAAATAACTATTTTTATTCTTTTAAATCTGTTTTAGTTTCTTAACTTTTGGCAACATCTGGTGCGCACTGTCATTTTAAAAACCAATTAATACAAGTACTATCTAAACACAGCCATGCGCAGGAGTCGCCGCTGTGTTAACGCGATAAAGGCGGGCTGTCGCGATGTCACGCTGAGTAATTCTTCGACAACGATGTCTCAATCCCACGGTTGGGCAACGATCTGGTTTCGTACGGGTGGTGTTATTTAAATTAGAAGCCTGATGGTATAGGTACGGAGGTTGCGTTGTTTATACAGGTTGACATTTTTTATTTCACGAAACTTTACGGAATGAATCTGCGCGACACGTTGTTGGCTGTTTAGGCGAGTTCTTTTTTGCTTTGCTTTTAGAATTCTTGAGAAAACAGAAGAGAATATGATAAGGTTAGACTCAAGGTCGTGGATTTTCTGGTGCAAAGGAAGGCTACAGTAGATTTTATTTCATCGGTCCATTGCATGCTTCCTGGCAATCTAACGTCCTCTACTGTGCCTTATACTATAACGTATTCTGCCGTCTGTTTAACGGAGAGTGCTTAGAGGCACTTTCAAACTATATAATTATACTATATAACTATATATAAAAAACTAAACGCCATCGCAAGTCCCGCCAAAGAAGTAGAATCCAGCCTCACATAATAGATCCTATAACCAAGTGGATATTACTTCCTTTACGCTATTACATGGGTTTTTCAAAAAGTGTAAAGGTTCTTCTGATGTTACAAAGAGAAAAACAGTGCCTTATCTGCTCATGTATACATTACAAACATAAACTTGTATTTTGTCTTTTTTTATTAAAAGTTTGTTGTTTTATTTTACGATTTGGATAGGGTCGACATAGCAAATATTATTTGTATAAATGAGTCGATTCACCTTCTAAAATATCGTTGAGTAACAAAATTTCACCCTGTATAATTGAGATTGATTAAATTTCAAAAAGTTCTGAAGAGGTGATCAATATCCGGTAGTAGGTCGTATGTAGGTTGCTTGATTGACAGTTCATTATATTATGTATTGTGTTAAACATAACATTTGTAAAATACAAAAGCTTTCAGGCCTATACTTGGTTATTTTAGCTACTCTAAATACAGCTGTCACAAATTGGATGATGTCAGCACAAAATGTTTCCCTCGTGGATTGTTGTATATGTAATGTTTGGAGAATATCACTGATTAATAAGACGCGGGTATTTTATCTTGTTTAGGGGTTGGAAACACATATTGCTGCCTTTGTCCGTTAATTTATTATTGCAGAATAGCACGACATTGACCGGAGTATAGCGACGAGTAGAGCTAGAGAAACTTTATCGTGGATAAAGCACCCATCTTCTTTGGTCTTTTTTTTTATACATAAGAAGATGGATATATTATTCTTTTGTCCTATAATGCTACGTTATTTGATTGTAACTAATGGAACAACCTGTTTTTGTATATGTAATAAATTTTAAAAATAGATTCACGCCTCTACCGTGGCCTAAAAGATATATTTTTAAAGGCTCACCCCGCCATTGTTACAGCGGAGCGGATAAGCGACTCAGTGGATCTACTCCCGACATCTGTCCGAAACAATTACTATCAAATAAGTAAAACTCAACCAAATTAAAAACGCATGATCCGAATCAAGTTTCTTAACATTATCTATTGAACTGCTGAAGTATTACACATTTGAGAGTAATTGTTTCGGACGAATATTCGAGAACGAGAGTAAGCCCCCAGGTTTAAGAACCGACTAACTATACGTACCCTTTCGAGAAGCACGTTTTGCATTCCTGCTGGAAGCATTACGCCATAGAAATTCTACCAGCTTAAGTTGTTAATAAAGCTGGTGTCTAATTGCAAGAAGTTGTTTGCAACTAGAATTTTCACACCATCAATGACAATGCACCCGCTAGAATTATTATTAATCATATCGAAACTCAAAATCATGTTTAAAATACATAATTACTCTTAACAAATGTGTACATATGTTAAAAGAATACTAATAGCATGTAACTGCTGACAGTACAATAGCGATACGTGGTGTCGCAAACTGCGCCCGCGCAGCATTAACGCGCCGTGACGCTTAAATGAATGACGAGTTTATTATCATAGTATCAGGACACATACGGGGTCCATTAATGTCTTGAAATAGAATTTTTATAATCAGGAGCCGTTAAAAAGAAATAAACAGTTTTATAATGAAAACGACGACGGTTTAATTTTCGCATTTGAATGGGGGTCTCTAAATGCAACATGATAGGCAGAGATTCCCAAAGTTTTTACCCAAAGCGGTTTTAATCCACTTGTGCATAAAATCGTGGGTGGTAACGGCACGTATACAAAATTTAATATAATTTCATAATTATTACAAATTTCAATGTAAAAAAACTTTTTTACGAATTAAAGGCATACAGCTCCATACAATACCCTCCTTGCAAACTTTTCGTGGATTGTCACTACTAAGGATTGCGATTACATTTTTATGAAGATCGATTGAGGTGCGTACAATTTATCGATTTATTTCAATACGAATTTCAAGCGATCCGATTAAATCGAAAGGCAAATCGAATCGTCTACATCAGATAGCAACATTTTGTAACGACGTTACTACATTTGAACAAAACTCGATTCACAACAAATATTTGTATTTTTATTATAAACACCAAGTGACGGGACAATCACGTCGTACACCACCAGGTAACATCGCCTTCCATAACAGTTGCAATGCCGTTGAGAGCTTTAAACCGCAAAGATCACAGGCGTAATCTGAGACAAGTCCCATGTGCCTGATGTTTCAACAGTACCCTTAATTTTAAAACACTCACATTACTGCTTCGCGGCAGAAATAGATAAGGTTCACACCCATTCCTTAAAATAGATCTGAGCCCAGTACTGGGACCTAATAATGGGTGGCCAATGATGATGATAGTTATCTAATGTACAAAGCTATAAAGTATAAGCTATAGATAATAAACTTTATTATACTGTGACGCAAAGAAATATACGACCTAAAAGTAAAATATAATTTACTGAAAATTTTTAGACTGTAATTCTTTCGTTAAAGTCTTTTATATGATACTCGTACATTCATGTGTGCAACCGACACTTATAAATGTAAATAGGTTTACCACAAATAGATAATCTCAATAAAATTAGATAATACAATCATTAAAAATATACTAATAAGATACTTAATATTCAATTACGACAATAAATAGAATATAGCAAAGTGAAGACTGTAATTACCTGTTGCTAATACGTGTAATAGTTACGAAATTATTATTACGCAGATATTACCAAATAACTGTTACTTGTACAATTCGACGTATTTAGAAATAATTATACGCTATTCTAAAATAAATTTAAAATTTGTAGTAGGGGATAAAAATTGGATTATGCATTAATGAGCCAAGAATAAAATAAAGACTGGTTGCGTTATTTTTATTGTTGAGAAACAATTTTAAGTCATCGAATTTCATTTCTTTTAATGAAAAAAAAAGTGAAGACACCAACAAGTCTTGTGTTTGTTGGTAAGCGACATGCTTATAACAGTTGCAATGACGTTCAGAACTTATTTCGTAGTACCAGAGCTCCTAGTGAAAAACTTCGTCCAGGGAAGTACTGCCACCTTTTCTGCCGCCAAGCACTAATATGAGCATTACTGCGTTCCGATTTTGAAAGGTAATGGCGCTGGTGAAATTACAGGAACATGGGACATATGTCTCAGGGTGACGGGCATAGTGGTAGAGCTCCTACAGACCTCCAGATCTTTGTGATTTAAAGCTCTGGGTGCCACTGTAACTGTCATCGACAGGCGTGTCGCTTACCACCAGGCGTACGACTTGTTCATCCCGTAACTTATTATCATAAAAAACTTTTACAAAGATCTGTGGAGTACTGTTACAGCATCTGTCACCCAGACAAAAAGTCGACAAGTCCAATGTTTTTTAATAATAATAATATAATATAATAACGCACACACTCAACATAGCCCCGCACTAGAGAAACCCTGTGTCGCGGGTGCCATGGACACACACATAGACAACCACAAATTACACCCAAACTCACGAGAGAAATAAATGTAGGTCATACTAATATTTCGCCTGGCCCGGGAATCGAACCTGGGACCTCTGCGTGGCAGTCCGGCATGGTAACCGTTCGGCCACGGAGGCAGTTCTGGGATGTACCTGAAGTTTCTCCAGCACACGGTTAAAACCGGAACGCAGTAATAGGCATGATAGTAGCACTTCCCTAGATGAACTCTTTGACAAGGAGCTCTACTACAAGATTAATAATAAATAACGCACACACTTATAGCCCCTCACTAGGAAAACCCAGTGTCGCGGGTGCTATGGAGAGAGAAAGAAATAAATGTATGCTATACAAATTTCTTTTTCAAAGGAACTTTATTAATTCTTTTTTAAAGGAACCAAAATGGTTCATTCAACAACTGGTGAAATCCGTTCCAATGTACAAACTTTGCACTGATGGATTTTATCATCGATGACAAGGGGTCAAGTGACGGTGCGCAGGGGGACAAAATCTATTGCAAAAACTCTACTCCTACAAAATTATGTTGTAAGTCATGCTGTATTAATTTCAATTACAGTTTCATCAGACACCGTATTACAATTCTATCATTGGCATATCAATCTAGATAAATGTTTATGAAAGGTGTAATTACAACTTCCAAAACTGGATGATATTTCAGACATGTACTTAAAAAAAGAAGATTTATAACACTTACTAATGAAACCTGAGTGTAATCGTACAATTCAATCTAATGTTGGTAATAAATAATAATCTAAATGGACTTTGCAGAGCGGTTATAAAGCAGAGGCAGAACGTTTGTTTCTCAGTTGAGAAACTGTTCGACTCCCTGAAGATACATCTTTATCTCACATCTGTGAGGACAAATAAGGCACAAAGTGAAGGAAACCTGTTCCAAGTTGTTGATAAACCTCAATAAAGACACACAAGCTATGTGACACAAAGTAGTGTAGTTACAAAGGTGATGAGAATGAGCATCACGATCAAATCATCCTTCATTCGCCGCGAGCATGCGCCGTTCAACGATCCACATTTCTATGATTGTGAAATTTACTCGAAGGTCATCATTTGACAAATTATCCAACGCTGGAAAGTAAGTGGGTGTCTTCTTGCGTAGATTATGATTGGTTTAAAGCGACGGTATTGCAAAAGGTTATTTGGATTTGTTTTATATTGGATGGGACCTGTCTTTTGATTAGTAACAAATAACTTCTAATATATATTTTTTAATTGTGAAATGATTTAACATAGTGGATTTGGATTGCCAAAGATGGTGTGGCTTTTGTAAAGGTGCTTATTAAAGAAGAAATAAAATTATACAGTATTTAGTTTTGCAACAAAATTCCACCAATTGTCCAGGTAACATTTATGACCAGTCTCAAATTAGGAAATTCCCTGCACTATAAAAATATGATAGTAACGGAATTAACTCTGGTAACACAATCCAGAATACCCAGGCCAAAACCAATTATGATTTTTTTTTGCCAAAATTGGTTGAATCTAGGATCTCCTCCTACAGCAAAGTAGAAGTAAACCCAAAAAGGATATTAAAGTAAGCTCGATTCTTTCCATGACGCAAAATAGGTCTATGCTTAGCTGTGAGACAAGTTATGTAAAAAAAAATATATAAATAAATCATTATTTTCTCTTAATTTTGTAGGTTTATTTTGCATAATATGATCCATGAATAAAAATACGATATTTTACATCGCTACAATTAATTTAAGATTTCGACATTTCTCTCTCCTTCCTTCTCTCTATCTATCTCTTTATCACTGTATCAAAGAAAATCTTTTTCGTTCCGTCAAAACTCATGTTTTACCCTTTAAATTCAAGAACTCTCACTTAAAACATTTGAAAATAAAGAAGAGCGGTAGTAGTCTAGTGGGAGAACGGTTTTCTCTATTAAGGGGTTGGTAGATCAAATCCCTGCGACGGCAAACACTTTGGACTAATTTGAAATTGACAGTACGTTTGTGAATATGTAGTTACAAGGGCTTTTCCTTTACCAGACTTATACATATACAGACTTATACAGAGGGCCAGACTTATACCTTTAAAAGAGACGCGAGAGAGAGCAATGAGAGTTCTTTTGTGCTATCAAGTGACGTCGAAGTCATACAGTAAGTGACACGCTACTGATAGCGGTACCAATGCCATGCAATAAACTGTCACTATGTTTTAAAATTACAAGTCCAATGTGCCTATAGTTTCACCAGCACCTTTTTTTTATAACACCAAGTGACGAAGTGACGGGACGAAGACGTCGTCCATAACAGTTGCAGTGCCACTCAGAGCCTTAAATCGCAAAGATCTTCGGGGCACTGCCACTGCACCCGTCACCCTGAGACATAAGTTAACAAATCCCATGTGCCTGTAATTTCCCAAGCACCATTACTGCTTGGCGGCAGAAATAGTAAGGTGACGGTACTAATCCGGACAAATACATTTCACAAGAAGCTCTACTGCTACGTATACCGGCTGGCGATCATTTGAAACTAATTCTATCTAGTTATCTACTTTGTATTCTTCAGGCTTCATTTACTATCATTAGAAATTAGACAACTGGTTATTGATTATTACACAATCCTCTGAAGATTTTTTTAATTAAAAATTCAAATAGCTCTTTTCGCATGTCGTTGTGCGGCTTTCAAACTTTCTAAACCTTTTAGTTGGCGAGTGAAACGTAATGACGCGTAACTTCATAAAAATTTACTTCATTGTTATAGTCTATTCAATCTTTTAAAAAAGAAAGGATTTCAGTGAAAAAGAATTGGTTATTTTATTTTAACTTTCTATTAAATTTTATTTTTAAATTGCGTAATGGTGGAATGTTCTAGTTCGATTTAGGTTTTAAAATCGGTCTATCAAATTGTGCACTAAATATTACAGAAATTAAGGTTACATTTACGTCTGAAGAGCTCCTCGCCCATCCCCGTCACACCATTTACACGGAAAATAGGATACGAGAGAATTTATATTTAATTTATATTTTTATATTTTATGTCTTACAAGTTTAAATCCTCGTCTGTCCAAGTCTCGCCTTGCCGGCGGAAAAGCACACAGGCTACAGTCACATAGGACTTATACTTGAGAGGTGAAGCCTGAAAACCAATAAATTTCTGAGATTTTCACCTTTTCTTCAACATATTTAAGCAATTGTTGTATCTTAAATGTTATATGTTTTGTGTTGAAGAATAAAGTCATTCTTTTTTATGTTTTTATTTTTTTATTGACACTCTGAGACGAAGAGTCCCGCAAAAAATCAAGCTACTAAATCCATTGCGTAAAAAGCAACACATCAATACATGGCATGCTACTTAGCATGCATTGGAACCGCTGTTAAGTAATGACTTAGGACAATGGTTCACCGTTGCACGGATGTGACAACACTCGTTTAATGCTTGTCGGTTGTAATTATGTCCATGCCATTTTGGATTTCTCTGTGTAAATGTTTTTATTTTCTTAAGGCCCTGAGTTTTTCGTTATGAGAAATATACCAATATTACAATCCCCGCGTGTTCTTGCGTACCTGCGAGCGTGTATGCATGACTGTGAGTATAATCCAAATAACAGTGCCTACCAGTAGCTTTTTCCATGTATGAACCCTTGTGTACATTTTTGTAATAAAGTAAGACAAATTGTAATATATTTTCAAAAAACATAAGAGTGTGTGCGAGTTTTCATGTAAGTGTATATTTGCGTGTGTACTATGATTATTACACCGTTTACCAGGGGTGTGCCGATAATGGCTAGGCATGTATCATACTTGCATTGCCATCTAATTTCTTAATTGTTTTTATTTTTAACCGACGTACAAAAAAAGCAGAAAGTTCTTCAATTTGACTGTATGTTTTTTTGTACGTATGGTACGATAACTCCGTTTGTGAACCGATTTTGATGATTCTATTTTGTTGGAAAGAGGAATCCTCAGTAGTGCACCCATTTAAATTCAAGAAAATACTCCACCGCTAATGGTGGCAAACTATGGGGTGCATGACTTTTGAGGTCGGTTTGTTTAGTACTCTGTACTGAGATTATGAAATGAAATTATTTTATTTTTTTATTATTTTTTTATTATTCATGTGAAGTATTGTTCCATTAAGAATATAGTCGAGGAGATTTGTAAAGGCTCTCAACTGTGAATACTTACTTGTCTAGTATAATGTCATTTGAGCTGTTAATTTCTCAAATAAAATAAGTAAATAAATTGATAACCTGACTTTGACAGTAATGGCAAAATAATTTTACTCAATGTGGTTTAGCAAACTTTAGTGCACAAGACCCTAAAACCCAATAACGCAAAAAAAATTTACAACAACCGTCCATAGGAATTTCTACAGAGTGCAGGACTTTTCTTATCAAAAACAGTGTTTTCAATATGAAATTACGACATACAAACCAATACAAAAAAGTGTTACAAACGTATTTCTGCACACCTTATCCAATGATTGTTGAGTAGGCGAGAAGCCATTACTACTAAGAACTAATTACGCAACCATCTATTCTTTTAACGCCATGACGAAACTGTACCTTTAGCACTTCTAATGCTTAATTGGTCGATTGGATGTCTATTTTCGAAGTTTTGTAAGGTATTAGGCTGTTCGGCAGCTTGAAAGTAATCGTATAAAGACGTCACACGACTTATAAAGAAAGAACGAGAACACAATTTGCTCGCCTTGTCACTTTATGTCATAAAAAACTTACAATTTTAACGAGAACCAGTGTTAAGCACTTGATATTGCTGTAAAACAATATAATAGTTCCCAATCGCAATGAACTTTGAGCAAAATTATTATCAATGTGACATCAAGGCCACACTTTTGTGGTCACTTAGCGATGTCCTAAATATTATATTGCGTTACTCAAGAATAAACACAAGCATTCATAATAAATTCACACATATTAATTCTCACACCGCCTAACTAAATATGAAGGTAAGTGTCAATGTCAATTGTTTAAATTTAAATAATGATAAATGGATAAAAGTATATGTAACTATATTCGGATCTATATCGCATACATTGCTTTTTTTTCAAACGAACTAACGTTTTGGGTTCTTTACAGGTCCCAAGGTTAGTCATGGCCAAATAATTTAATTTCCAATAACAATCGCGTAAGTCTAAGAATTTTTAATTTAATTTAGTCATTTATTGTACGGAAAAAAACAAAAATACATTTAGTAACAAGGAAAGTACAAACAAAAGGTACTGCTTATTTCTAACAGAAATTTGTTCCTGCAGATCTAAATACAGAAGAAAATAATTACAATGACGGGTTTACGTGCACAACAAAACAAAAACTGTGTAATAAAAAAACTAAATTATATACATATTTCGTACTAAAATACCTATACAATGGATGGAAAAGTTGATAAATAGTGCTCCTTAACTCCCATTTTGAAAATTGGTCACTTAATGATAATTTTAATGTAGAAATAATTCTTTGTTATTTGTAACGCGGTTTCTGCTGTAGCCATATGCCTTCGTCATCAACACCGAGAGAGCGTAAAAATTACTCAGTTTTATTCATTTATTAAATTTGACCACTTCTGCTGTCCCGAATTTTTCTTTTCTTACATGGAACTGAATCGATCAACACTAAAAAACTATTAGTAAATTTTAGGTACCTTGTATCTCTTATGGTTTCATATTTTTAGTAGCAGTAGAGTTCCTTATGAAAGATTTCGTCCAGGGCGGTACTGCCACCTTACCTATTTCTGCCGCCAAGCAGTAAGGGAGCATTATCGTATTCGTGTATAATGGTAAGGGTGCTGGTAACATTACAGGCACATGGGACTTGTTAACTTATGTCTCAGGGTGATGGGCGCAGTAATAGTGTCAATCAGATCTTTGCGATTTAAAGCTCTGGGTCTGGGACAGGCGTGTTAGCTTACATAACAAAACACACTGTGTACTTTAATGCAACAACATAACGCACACACTTACTTCCAAATTTAACTGAGTCTATACAAAGTGAGAAATATCATAAATGTTAGTAGCAACACAGCTGTGGAAGTGTTCGTTTAGGGAAGTATGTACACTGACATCATACCTAATTCTTCCACCAAGTAGTAATACGAGCTTTACTGCGTTCCGGTTCTGCAGAGCGCTGATGTAATTACAGGCACTTGGGACTTGTCCATAATATATCTCAGGATGTGACTTAAGGTCTTTGTAATTCAAAGCACCGAGTAACATTGCAATTATCATGTGTAAACGTGTCTCTTGCCACCAGGCGCAGGACTTGTTCGTCGATATAAAAAAATTTCATACCGAGGGTAACTAAGTACCGAAGGTTACTAAGACCATATAAAAGAGAAGGTGGTTTGAAAAATCAAGAAAAGACGAGTACAGCTGTGATGTTTGGAGCTACAACGATGTCGCTCTTAAATGAGAAGTCCTTCTAAATAATCTTTAACAAAAACCTGTCACTCAGTTGTTGAAAGTAATTCTAGTTGCATTGCCGGCGAATGAAGGAACCTCGATATGGTAATGTCGTTGTACATTATTCATACTTCAATACTGGCCATGATAATTCTTATCTAATGCTAGACCACGCCAAAATGTCATTTACTAGCATAAAATTATGTTGACTCATAAAGTTTCTGTAAACATGATAATACAATATTTGATATGTGGAATAAGTTTTGAAACAATTATATCAATATATTTTGTGTTTAAAAAACGGGGAAAAAATAGTAATTACCGTCAGTAATTGATTATTATTACAATGATTAGATAACAAACATAATGTCATATAAATTCACAAATATAGTTAGAACTTAAACTTAATTAAAACCAAAATAAATTTTAAAACCGGATGTAATTATTTTAAAACAGTCGTTAAAACTTAAAACATCAACCCCATTCCAAAAATTTTTCGAAATGGCGCTTTCGCTCTTTATACGAAACGTCGACGATATTAAATGGGTTTCATACTTTTTTTTAAATTTTGAGTTAAGACAGTATATCGTTTCATGTGCGATTAGAGACTTGTATATTGAAATAATAATCCAAAAAAGAAATTTCAATATTTTCTTTATATGACACGTTTGAAATCAAGAAAGCTTTAAGAATTTTTCTTTCCGTTTTTGTAGAAGAGTAAATAATAATTTTGTTGTAGGTTTTTACTACCATGAAATTCATCCATTTTTTGTGAAAACACTCCACTCATTTGTCATTGTTATAGTAACAAAGATCAAATAAACACAAAACTGCCTCTGTGGCCGAAGGGTTACCATGCCGGACTACCACACAGAGGTCCCAAGTTCGATTCTAGGGAGATTTGTATGGTCTACATTTATTTCTCTCGTGACTTTGGGTGTAATTTGTGCTTGTCTATGTGTGTGTCCATGGCACTCGCGACACAGGGTTTCCCTAGCGCGGGGCTATGTTGAGTGTAAGCGTTATTATTATTACTGGACTCGAACCACCTTCACTGAGCTATAGACTCAGCCACCAGTTAAGACCGTAATATTCGTACAAGATCATCAGCGTTCAAACAGCGAATTCCCACAATATCCATGTCCTGTCCCTAGAATTACAAGTCTTGGTGACTACATCAGTAAAGTCAATGTCTATCTTATCACCAGATCTGTTACCTCATCAACATGCAACGTTTAGAAAGTGCAAAGTCGTTGTATGGTGACGTCAAATACTCCAGTCAAAGTGATGTGATCACTTATGCGAACTTAGGAGTATCATATACAAATGTTTGATGTTAAATATGAAAGGGCACTCAATAAAGGTGCTTGCAGATGTATCGATTGCTTAAAACATACAATAATGTTGTGGTCGAGCTTCTCAATAGGTACCTTCCTCAAATAGTGGCTGATGTGCTTTGGACAGGAAACCATTCTGTCAAATTCCTTGTTGAAAATTGTACCCTACGTTATTTACTTAACGGGTTAATGTACTCAGTGGTTTAGTGGTAAGAACTAGGGGCTCCTCAATGAGGAATAGTATCCATTTTGAAACAATCTTTTAGAAATTGGTGTGCGGAATGCACCTGGATTTTCTGATATTCTGTTACTCACAATTACCATTATAATTACGATATGTAATTACGATATGCAATTAAGAATATTAAAAACTATAGTACCCGCTAAAATTAAATTGAAATACAAGGACGATTACCGCGATCTGTTCCATCACTGTAAATTACTCCCTATACATGAAAAATTAAAATACATGCTACTAGTTGAACACTTTTTTGATAAAAGTTTACAAACTACCTACAGTGGTGAAATAAAGACGCGAAATGTCTATAATAATAAATTGAAGATACCACCTTATCGAAATAATTATGGTAAAAATAGTTTAAAACATATAATACCTTGTTTAATCAACGAAATTCCTGAAGAAATAAAAGTATCATTAAATTATAAAAATATCAAACCTAGATTAAAAAAGTACTTCTTAGAAAAAATACGTAAGAATATATATAATAATGATAATGTATATTAAAAGTAATTATATATGTAATAAATATTATACTATTCAACTTTAATTAACAATATTATGCATACTAACTCCATATAATAATAGGGGTTAAAGTATGAAATTGCCGATTTGTACTGAAAATCTAAATTGTTTATTTTTTAAATTTTTAACAAATTTATTTAATCAAAATAGTTGCCATTATTATCTATACATTGCTGCCATCTAATGGGAAGGTTATTAATGCCTTTGCGATAGAACTCCGACGATCTAGACTGCACAAACTGTGTGAAAGCATTTTGTACTGCCTCCTGGGAAGAAAACTTCTTGTCACGTAGATAATTGTCCAAATCACGAAAAAAATGGTAGTCCGTTGGAGCAAGGTCTGGTGAATACGGAGGATGACGAATGGTTTCTAACTGCAGTTCCTGAAGGGTCAAAATGGTTTCTCGTGCTGTGTGAGGTCTCGCGTTGTCGTGGAGCAATAATGGTGAAGATCGATTCATGAGTCGGGGCTGTTTTACTGCTAGTTTTGTCAACATGGTTCGGAGTTCGGCACAATAGACATCTGCCGTTATTGCTTGACCAGATCGGAGAAAACTATAGTGAATAACACCATGCTGAGACCACCAAACAGTTACCATTACCTTTTTATTGGTAAGTTTTGCTTTAGGACACTGTTGTGGCATTTGACCTGGGGTCAGCCATTGCATTTTTCTTTTCCGGTTATCATAAAGAATCCACTTTTCATCACATGTTACAATTCGATCCAATATTCCTTCATTTCTGTACCGGTTCAACAAGGCAACACAAGTTTCAACACGCGTTTCTTTCTGCAGATCAGTCAAATCATGAGGCACCCATTTTTCGTATTTTTTTATTTTATTGATTTGACGCAAGTGAGTCAATATTGTGGGTAAGGTAACGTTAAACCATGCCGCTAATTCCTGGGTAGTTTGACTAGGATCGGCTTCCACTATCTCTCTTAATTCATCGTTATTCACCTGTGTATTACTTATTCACCGGTCTTCCTCGTGGCTCGTTCTTTAAGTCGAAATTTCCATCACGAAAGCGTTTAAACCAAAATCGCACGGTGCGTTCATTAGTAGACCCCTCTCCAAACGCAGCATTGATATTGCGGGCTGTTTCTGCCGCGTTAGTTCCGCGTCGGAACTCGTATTCAAAAATCACTCGAATTTTCGCAGTATCCATCTTTCTTGTCTAAATTGAATAACAAAAACAATTGAAAGTCGATATTCAAATGTTTCAAATTTAAAAAAAAAATCACAGAAACCATTTGAAAAAAGTTTCATTCGAAAACCTCAAACCATGAAGATTCTATGAAAATTCAAAGAACCTATTGCAATAAAACGGCAATTTCATACTTTAACCCCTAATACTTACGAAAAAGTTTTTATTACATATTATTTTATATTGTATTGTATTATATTATATTATATTAGAATTAGTATATTATATCCGTGTTCAACAGTAGGATGTACAAAATTTTAAGTTTATTGACACCCTATATTACCGAACTCACGCACACCACAAAATGTCAACACGAAGGAGTACGAACGCGCACACTACACATAGAAATATTTTTGTACGACGAATGAGCGGTATACAGAAAAACTTAGTTAAGTTTATGTTATACTGGAATGTTTTGTTTTTTAATACTTTTAAATGTAATCAATACAATAAAAAAAAAATAATGTTCTCAATTTGGAATTTAAAAAAGTAACAATTTGTATGGAATTGACGTAAGTGTAAACAAGCAATAAATTTAGAAATAAAAATAAATATTAGTCAAAGTAGTTAAAGCACTTATGTGATGGAAACCCGAGACAATATTGAAAAGTTTTTCTACATTGACCCAAAGAAACAAAGAAAAAATCAATATGTTTTTAATATACACGCAAGTGTAGTCATTTTGCTATGATATTCACTGTTTTCATTATATAGTATCCAGTTATAGACAATAAGAAATAATAGCAAACGGAAATGTCATGCAAAAGTATAAAATACAAACATTCTACATGTATCGTGTAAACAAATTGCTGCACAATTAAGTCGGTCGCGTGTATTACCGCTAAAAAGTGGCGCGACTACCGTGTTCTTGACACGTCGTGATGTTTAAATAAAAAGTTAATATCAAATATTCACCGACAATATTTTTTTTACGCACGCATACTGCTTTTTTATTTACACAAAGATAGGTTTGTTCATGTCTATATCATTGTTTAAAAGTTATAATTAACTTTTTATAAAAAAATCCAACCTCAAAAGTTCGTGTGATTGAAAGTGCGCAAAACCGGATTCATCCCCTAGTCTGCCACCCTTAGAGGTGGAATATTTTCTTCAAATTTAAATGGGACCAATACTGAGATGCCCTCTTTCCAACAAAAAAGAATTATCTAAATCGGTTCACAAGTGCCGGAGAAATCATGTATACTCAAAAAAACATTATTTTTTTAAAGTTGGTCTAAATAAAAATAGGTAGACTTACGATCATCTTATTTTATCCCGAATTGGATATCATTGGAATTTCGTCGAAAAATTAACGCAATCGCAGTGATCCAATAAAGTATAATTTGCAGTATGTTTAAGGTAAGGCTCTATTACAGGTCTTGTTCGAGAATGATCGGTTGCGAAACGAGAGAGCGAATGCCTAACGCTCCTGTGCCCGCGCCCCGGCCTAGTAAGGACGAATCGAAGGGCTTCAAGTTCTGTTTTCTATGTTCATTGAGATGAAGTTGATGATGAAATTCTTAAAAAGTGTACTTTGCGCCATTTACATGATTAAAACATGATTTATGTATGGCTGTCAATTATCTTTAATATATATTCGCTATATTGAAAAACACATTTTTTTTTATGTACCAATATTTTCATAACAATGAAAAGTAGGCGGCGACATAACAAATGTAGCATATTTCCAGCCATGTATGTATCAATCTTTATATAGTTTCCTAATTCATATAATAAGCAAAGAAAGTATAGCTAGCTCAAGATATAGTATATAATATTGCAAACAGAAATAATAAAAATAAATAGTACTCAAACTCAGAACTTGCCAGTACTATGAGTTACAGAGCAACAAAGTTGACACAACCCAGAATACCGACACCAGAATCTATTAATTATTTCTGCCCCCAAGCAATGTGAGCATTACTGCGTTCCGGTTTTGAAGGGTAAGGGTGCTAGTGAAATTACAGGCACACAGAAATGTTCAACTTATGTCTCAGGGTCACGGAGTGCAATTTCAAAGGATTTATTAAAAAAAAGTTTGCTAAACCACTTTTGCTGTGTTGATTTCATCTGTTTGTCAATTTTTATAGAAATCGGTTAACGGAAAGTGGTTCAAATCCAATAAACCACATTAATCAGTTATTTTGCCACCCTTAGAGGTGAAAATTTTTCTTCAAATTGAAAAGAGACCGAAAAAAACAGTCGCATTGACACATCTTCTCCTTTTTGAAGCCGTTTAAAAACTTCAAAACAAACGTTTGTTAATAAATAATTTGAAAAAGGAAATAGAAATCTAGCATCCTCGGTACAAGAAGCGTTTTGCGTACGCTCTGCCCACTACCATCTGGGGGTAACATGAGGTGAGATTGTACTCAAGCATGCGTTTCTTTCACATAAAAATAAAAAATATGCACACGAGGCCTTATCTTAATCTAACCGTGTCTGTCTTAATTATTCTGCTCCAATAAATTGCGGGCAAGGTGTATGGTAAATACCGCCCGAGTTTCACACTCGTACTGTCAAGTCTTCCAAGTGTACGAAAATACAGGTTATAATGCTAAATCACAACAGAAATTTATATACTGGACGAGAAGGTCTCGAGTTTGATTCCCGGTATGTGTTGCAGTAACTATCTAGATATTGAACTTTATGGGGAACTGTACACATTTTTACAAAATTGAAGACTACGTGTTAGATAAAGATGTATGGAAAGACGGCATGGGTCTAGATTCGATACAAATATGATTTAAAGTGTACTTACTTCATAGCATTTAAGTTTGTTTAATATAAGAGCATATCCCTAGAGTTTCTCGCTCGAAGTCAGCACAGCGAACGAGCAATAGCTTAAAATACGACGTTCTCAAGTGTAAATTTATTTGAACTATGGAATAAATGATTGTTTGACTTTGACTTAAAGTTTTATTGTCACCTTAAAAAAAATTAAATTGCGCTTATTTTGCTTAACAATAGAACTGAAACTAAATAAGATATTAAAAAACTGATTAGAGGGGGTTGTAGGTCTCGTTTTGCTGATCCCAGATAACTTAATAACTCAATTTCGCTAAAAGTGTCGTTTGTGTTAGTTATGATACGGAGGTCAGAAAGGTTCTGATCAGGGTATTCTGGGTTGTACATGTTCGCTGACAGACGTGTCGACTATTTCTACGCATTTGCCCTGACTAAGTAAATTTTATGATATCGAGTGACAGGACGAAGAAGTCGTAAGCCTGGTGGCAAGCGACACGCCTGTCCATAGCAATTGCAGTGTCACTCAGTGTCAAAGCACAATCAGAAAGTTCTGAGGAGCCAAGAGACAAGTTGACATGTCCCATGTGCCTGTAATTTCACCAGTTCCAAACCGGATTGCAGTAATGCTCACATTATGTTTGGCGGCAGAAATAGGTAAGGTGGCAGTACTTCCCTAGACGAACTCTTTCACAACTAAATATTTTAAATTGTAATATTGTTATATTGGTAAATCAATCTGTGCTACACAACAACGAAATTATTTCCGAGGGCACTACCCAAAACATCACAAGTAGCTGCCGTACTCTGTTGAAGAGTCACATTTCTATCGTTAGACCTGGGACCTTACCATGAACTCTTATTACAATTCAGTTTAGGACCTAGAATGACTCGTTGTGAGACAGCGCTACATGAAGTGTATATCACCATCCCGTTTTTAGTCGTTACGAACATATACTGAACTGTAATATGAGTTCATGGTAAGGCCCCAGGTCTAGGTCACTTTAATACAAATGTTGTAATCGCGTCACATCCATACAGAACAAAAATACAATAGCCTTCCTCCCTTTTTAAGTTAAGTATTTTAATTTTTTTTGTGAAATTATTCCACTAGTTCGTTATATTTTGTCAACTAGAATAGAAGATTACAAGACTGCGTTGTTGATTGTAAATACAATATATCACACAGAGTCATACTGACATCATCGAATCGGCGGCGCTTAATTTAAGTCAATGGTAGACTGTTCGTAGGGAAAGGTCTGAGGTTGTGTCAATCGAGGCCACATATGATCAGAACAACATGAAGGCAGTCTAAGGCAGTGGCACTATGTGTGTCTTAATTGTTTTATACAAAGCGGTTTGCCTTAGTTAGTCGTAAATAACAATATTTTAAATGAATGTAATTTGTAGGCGAGATATTAATAGATAACTTGTCATTAGATAAACTCTTGAGAGCGGTGGTAGCCTAGTGGTGCTAATAAATTGAGAAGTCCACGATTCGAATCCATGTTGCGACATGTACTAATGTATGTATATTTGTGAATGTTTAGTAGTAATACTTCTTGCTAATGATGCTGCTGGAATACATCATGGTGAAACCTGGACCACGAAAAAGTGTCAAGGCCCCAACCTGCATTAGGCCAACGTCAGGATGCTGCGAGAGGCCATTGAAATTAAAAAACATGCTAATTTCAACAGGAAAAATGGTTTCTCCGTACTACCAGTTAGGAATCCAGTATTTCCTCTGATGAAAAATCCCAAACGGATATAAGACTGCAGTACTAATTAATATGTTTTAATGTATTCTAATTCCCATTACTAATTAATAGTAAATTGAGCTTGTTAAAAATTCATTCAATAAAATAATTTGTAAAACGTAATGTAGCGTAAATTGGAATGTTTCTTTGTAAAATTAAAAATAAGGTATTTAATTAATAACTGTTCTTAACTATAGTGAAAAAAAGGGTAGTTTGCATTAATATTACACATAACTGGTTGATGACTGTATCACCTCAGTCAACCGTGACCACGGGACCTGTAAAAGACCCGAAATGTTGATTTGTTTGAAATAACATATATACGCGATTTAAATCCGGAAAAATAGTTTCATTTCCTATGTGTAACAATAGCGAAAACATAAGAACTCGATAAACTTTATATATCTCATGGACAGTAAAAAATACAAAACTTCTAATAGACCCTTGTTTTAATTTCTTATTTACCGTCCTTAATACACAATGTACTAATACGACTGGGCTACCA
>NW_020654748.1:23868941-23908639 GCF_003589595.1 Hyposmocoma kahamanoa
TTTTCTCATTTATTACCACTGCTCTTTTCCTATTTATTACCACCGCTTCTTTCTTATTTATACCAGTGCTCTTTTCGTATTTATTACCGACACTACGTGTTTTAAATTGTAATATTGTGACATTGACAAATGAATCTGTACTATACAATTCTAACGAAATTATTTCCGAGGGCACTGCCCAAAGAGATCATAACCAATTTAGAAAAGTTCCGATGTTGTTAATGTCATACAAAACCTCTATTGCAAAGGTTGAATGGCCGGAGGCTTTATTATTACGTCTTAATTTAATTATTGCCAAAGAGCTTATCTGATTTGGTTATTTAAATAGATAATGACAATACGCCTTTGTTCGGTTCAGGAATTCGTTTGGCAAATTCCGGTTTGGTAATATTAATACGTACCTTGCATTATTTCATTGGTTTTTATAGGTTTTTGATTATTTATTCATTGTAACAAATCGCGTAGGTAATAATTGACCATTCAATTTTCGCTGCTCTTTGAGTTTTAGGATATGGCTTGCAATTTGGCTTAGCTAAGCAGGGTTAGAATGTCATAAAAAAATAATAAAAAATCCTAAAACGACTTGATTGGAAATCATTTAATCCACTGTGATCTTGATGACGCACCTGTGTTATGCGTGGTGAGTGAATATGGCAAATATTCTTTTCAAAACGGACGTGGTATTAAGCATATATTTAAATCACTAACGAAATAAAACTAATGTATTGCTTTTCATATCAAATATTTTGTAATATTTGGCTTTACCAATTACATATAAATTACTTACTTATACTATGTTTTTAGCATTATAGATAAAGAAATGCATTCAGTTATTTTGTAAGGAAAGCAATTTAATAAAACCATACAATATTCTCAAGTATATTTACTATCTTTATGTAATTATTACGTTTTTTCCTTTACGAAATTTAATCTATTTCACAAATTTGCACTATAAAAAAAACTTCAAAAAACAAAGAAAAACATTAAAAGAAAACTTTTTATGAAATAAAGTATTTTTCAACACATTTGCTCGTAACGGGCTTCTTATTGTATCGCTTTTAGGCTCATAAACCTAGCTATTGAACACGCGTTTGTAATTATATTACAAAACGTGTGTGTAATAAGTATAGGCTTAACCGGATTAAGATGTATCTCACAACAAGGCCTATGTATTAAAACTATGCATTCTTAAATTATCCGGGTTATGTCTTTGAAATTAACTTGGTCTATTAAAAAAACAGCTCTAACCTACATATTATAAGATTCAAATTACAATGACAGTAATCCCAAACAAACAGGGTCACAGTTTTTTTTTTATTTCTGTTTAATACGGTTGTGTAGTCTTACCTTACAAATAATATTTTTATTAATAAATTTATATTTCTTATTTGATGTGATAAATATAGAAAAACATACACAATATACACCTATAAAACTTTAATTGAATAAAATTACTTATTTTGGATAATATTTTACACGAATTTGAGTGAAATAAGGACATATTTATATTATTTCGCATTGGCTGTTTAGGAATTTCACCTAAGTCTCATTATTGCCGAAGCACCTGCGCGCGCATATCCGCGCCGCGGCGCCAGGCGCAGAAAAAATAACTCTGCGCGCCAATTTCCATTGATACGTTCGAAACATTTATATACGCTGTGTGTTAGATAATTACCTAGGTGTTTAAAATGTCCTGCTCAAGCACGGAAGAAAACATTTTGATGGATTTAACACCGCCCGAAATCCTCACAGAGGCACAAAACGCAAGTGACAGTTTATTACCTTCGAAATCCAGAGAAAAATACATGGCTGCATATGAAACTTTTATACAATGGAAAACCAACAAAAAAGCGTCTTCGTTTTCGTTTACATTAACGTGAGCTTAATATAGTATTCAGTGTATCTGTATAATTAATGCCAAATAAAGCTATTTTTCATTTCCATTTTACTCAAGTTTGTTTCATTTTCCTCGCAAATGTGTTGAAAAACGTCGTATGAAACACGTGTGCTTTGATCATTACACTCTCGGCTTTCTTATCGCGCTCGCCTGCGGCTCGCGCGAGTAATAACGCCTCGTGTGTAATGACCAACTTAGCACACTTGTATCATAATGTACTATTATCGTGTCATTTGTAAATGTGATTTGCTTTAATTTGTTGTTTGAAAAAAAAAAAAAGGTTTACGATCACTGCTTTCGTGTTTACATTTTTTCTAAACAAAACAAAGTATAGGTGAACATCTCGGATATATATCAATGATAATACGATTACGTAAATAGCTTTGATTTTTTTAAAAAAAATAGAATATAAAAGCATTACCTGTACCGATATTAATAATCGTTTGGGATACCTTACAATATTTACCAATTTATATAACACATTTTAACAACGCACTCAGCAGTCACTAGAAGTTTCCAACAAAAACTTTACTAGATCGTTAGCGACTAGACACTTGAAACTCTTAGTAAAGGTAAGGATTTATTGCTCGGCCACTACGTTACACAATTGACTTCCTCGACACATTAACTTGGTAGTTTGATCGTAAAACATCGGAGACATTGAAATGTCACTTGTGATTGGTCAATCTAAAGTGGAGCAACTATTTGAACAGGTGTATATACTTAAGTACATAAGTAAGTGTCCACCAAGTTGTTCCGTATTTACAAAAGTCTTGTAAATTATCTCCTAATGTCTCGCAATGTAAATTATTTCCTAATGTCTCGCATGCATTCCATCAAGCTATTTCTCCCACAGGAGACAAAACACACTACGAATGTCCTTTTGCTACTCAGTCGGCGTACTCCATTCATTTATCCCGTAACGAATACAATTTGAAATCTTTTGAAAAAACATCAAACTTTTTTACGTGCATCTATGCATAAATGCAGTATTCGGGTTTTAATTAACCTTTTTTATTTGCAAACAAAATTCTAAATTTTAGTTTAAAAATACTCGTTTCTTATTACAAAGCTTGTTAGTTACTACTACGTCTAGATATTTAGTAATTGAAAGGCGTCGACCTTTCTTAGACCAATTAACTTTATTCTAATGGATTTGCATTTTTCGCTGAATAATAAATAACTTTACCGCGCAACTGACCTGTAGTTCTGTCTTTATTATTAACTCATTGAATTTTATTACTACCGTAACTATTACAGGGTAAATTGCAAATGGACGCTGAAACATATTACATAAGTTTAGTTATAGAAAATAATAATGGTGCCTGAATCATATTTTCATTATTTTCAGCCCGGGAATCGAACCCAGGACCTCTGGCCCTCTGGACCTCTTCACCAGTTCATATTATAATAAGATTAGGAAAGTAACTAAAATATACAACATATTTATCTGCTTAAACATAAAGTAAGTATTTTATAATATAATAAAAGCCAGATTTTGTTTTGATATATAATCAAAACAAAACCAACAATTAAATATGAAAAGATAACCTCGTACGGTAATAACATTTTGAATAATTATTTTGGCATAATAAAAGTAATAACAGCTGACAGCGTGAAAATAGCCATCAGTCATTCTTGATCAAGTGCTAAACGTGTACCTACAAGGTGTTTGCACGCATTATATGCTATTAAAAAACATATTAAAATTATTTATGCATTTCAGTATTCCAAACTTGTGTGAAGTCGCATACGACAAGGTGCGATATGGTTTTTTCCTGTTTGTATTGAATATGTATTGAAAGAGTCAGATACATTGATTTTTCAAATGCTTTTGACGGGGTGAATCAGAACTTTTATGTGCAAAGCTCACAGCGTACGGGATGCAACTGTTGTTTAGATAGTTTGTATCATATGTAACCAGGCGCAAACACGTTGTCTCTATAGGGCTAGGTCATATTTCGGTGCGTTCTCCGTTACTATCAGGAGTCCAACAAGGTTCCCATCTTGGACTATTACAGTTTATAAATGATATTGTTGGTTGCATTGACAGCTGTTGCCTTTTATATGCTGATGATATAAAATTATTTCGAACAATCACGATCACCAGAGATTGCCTTGGTCTACAACGTGACATTGATGCTATTTCGTGGTGTATTCAAAATTGTAAGTATCTTAATGCAGCCATGTACTTTATTATTACTTTTACGACTAAGTGACTAAGTTCACTCGCAGAAATCCTTCAAGATTACTCCGCCTATCCTACTCTTTAGAGAGATCAATTCGGAAGTACTGTTCACGGGTTTGGTTACCATTCTAATGCGTTCACTCGAAATGTAAACAGCTGGTTTAAAATTAATTTTACGTACTTAAAAATTATTACACCTAAGTATCTATTTTAATTTCAAATTAAATACAAAGTAGCACCTATACGCGTAACTACCACGCATGTTTATACAGTAATTTTAACGTTGACATTGGTTCGCGACAATGAAACGACATTGAATACAATTTTACTAATTAGATGTACTTAGTACATGTTAGCTTGGTTTTCTTGACATTTATGGTTCTAGGTAACTTATTTAAATAATATATTGGTGGTTTTGAAAACTTTTGTAAGCCAAATTGTTTACTCTTTGTTAAAGTTTGCGTTCCTGAAATAAATTCGTAACGCTCAGAACAATGTTTTGTTTACACTATGTAGTAAGTGTTGTTAGAGTAAAATTTTATTTTCAACCAAGGACCGTTTTAGAAAATACATACCACAGACTTTATATAATTAGCTACTATAATATGTACAATAAATAATACTTTCAAAACTATTGAAATTGCTTTAGAATTGATTAGTTTCCATAATGTAGAAACCATAAATTTTGATAAACTATGAGAACTGTCTCACTATGTGTACCACCTTTTGTAAACCATATTTTAGATACACAATTATCGTTAATTCATTCATGAATTAATTCATCCATACATTAATTAATTCATAGTCAAAGCTACAAATATAAAGAAATTATAAATGTGACAAACGCTTACACCAATAATTCGGTGTATAAATTAGAATATTCCTGTAGTAATTAACATCAGAATAATGAAATTAATACAAATAAAAAAAAAACCATAGTTACATCTATTACATATCTATAAAGTTAGAACCTCACTCTAGGCTGCTTATCAGACCCACGGAGTGAGATTCGCTTCGTTTCATTACAGGAGTTGTGTAATATATCTTGACTAGATCTAATAAAAGTACCACAAAACGAATTGTTAAAGATATTTATGATTGTTCACATAGAATAGACATATCTGAGTCTCAATTGAAGCTATCCACTGTCACGTTACCCCGTGACCAAGAATAAAAAGGTATACGTGATCCGAAACAACAATTCAACTAGGAATATACCCGTAGTGCGATTCACGTAAGTTCAAGCTATTAAAATATCCTTGAAGTTGCGTAGTCGTTCGATCAAAGTCCTATCCAAAATGAGTATTCACGTATCACTTGAACGAACTTTGATATGAGTAGAATTGAAACGTAACGACTAATGAACGACATCTTGGATTGTGAAATTTGACATTTAGTCGTCGAAAATCTATTGAAAGAACTGTCAAAATTTTAGCAGAACACACGATTCATGTACCAGATTACGCTTTAACGACATTTGGATCGAACGACTTTAAAATTGACCTCGTTGACGTTCACTGTCACACGATAATACGGAAACGCAGTTCAACGACTAAACCGCTACGATATCGTAACGGTTTGATTATGTGAACTACCCCATAAGAACAAGAACTGACAATCGAACCTAAAACGTCCTCGTTTATGACCCGCAGTCTTAACTTTAACTCTCAGTCCACCCAGTTTATTAGACTTCTATATCATTTCCACTGACAATTATTGCAAAACGTCACACTATCAACAAACTTCATTCATAATCGACACCAGTAACACACATGAAGACAAGTAAGTTACTATGTAAAGCTTAATCTGGAAATATAATATAACGTAGGAATTAGGAAACAAGTTCCAGCACTAGGCGTGATCTACATCAGGCCATAATTTGCCCGGAAATAAATCTTAATGAAATTTTTTTTTCTTTATCGGCATTGTTCATATTCAAGCATCAAGGTGGAATAATATATTTTGTCCTGTTAGGTAATGTCCGCTTATGTAAATTTATGTAGAGCTTATAAAGTCAAAGTCGAATAATCTTTATTTCATAGGTAAGCAAATTAAACTTGAAATTATCATACTGATTAAACTATAGGCACGCGGGTCTCGCGTAGATTAATGAATGTAAGTAATCGGTCCACAAGAATTTATTGTAGAATAGGAATAGGAAAAAAGGTAGAGTAAAGGCTGTAACAAACAAAGTAACGGTATAAACACCGGTACATACACGTTAACAGGTTAGACATGGTAAAAAGGAGCTTACCCCAAAAGCTTACCCTTTACTATAATATAACTGATCAGAATTCTATATGAAGTCATTTTATATAAAATTCGGAAATTGTATATGAATAGCGACGGAAGAACGAAAAGTAAGAGTGACAAAAAAAAGGAATTAAAGAACGATTCGAAATTTCACAATAAGTGACCTGGAACCAGAGAAAAGGGTGATAAAAAGGAGGGATGAACGAAGAAACGAACAAAGTCGCTTCATCAAATTCTACTGCTCATTCGTAAGGCTGACTCCACTGAGAAAAATGAGCAAGAAACTCTACGGGTAGCTGAAGTTGCTCGTTACATTGAATGCATTTATCATTAAAATATTTAATTTAAACATGTTAGATCGAGACCACCTGCAAGATCTAAATGGGTCCCTACTACGGATTTTTGTCATCCAAATACGCTGAAGCTATAAAATAACCTTTATAGTATAAAGTTTTTGTTTCACTATTTCTATTTATTTTATTGTCAAATTTGACACATTGGATTATGAACCAGAGGAGTTGAATCTTAAATAGATTCAGTAAAATTGAAAGTGCCTTAATACATTTTGCGTGTGTTTTTATGATAGCAAGTAACGGGTTGAACAAGTCGGGCGCCTGGTGATAAGCGACACGCCTATCAATAACAGTTGCAGTACCACTCAGAGCTTCAAAGCTGCTTGTAATTTCACCAGCACCCTTACCTTTCACAACCGGAATGAAGTAACTAGAATATTACTGCTTGGCGGCACAAATAGGTAAGTCGGCAGAAGTATTTTTAGTAAATAAATAAATATTAGACAATATCACATAAGTTGCTCAGATCCCAAAGTATGTAACTAAAGCACTTGCATTACGAAAATTAGAAACAAGTATGGTGCCACAAACATCCAGATTCGAAACATAAAAGAAAAGTTTTGTATTAATTTTATTATACTGCCGTTAAGCCTATACAAAGATTTAGATGTTATATCGTTTATTTCTGTATAATTTGCCATACAAAAGTGTGAAGCAGTAAATGACTTCACAATCTTGTATAGCAAATTATACAGTGCCCCTAGCGGCCACCAGAAAAAACAACATTTTGTATACAAACATTTCACGCGGTCGCTAGCGATAACTGTGACTATGATCTCATAGTGAAGACACTGTATTTTGAAGTAAGGTAATAAGTTCAAACGTGCATACGTTGTCCCCTACTGCTGCATTTTTTAATTTTTTACGAAAGTAAAATCTAATGAATTATTAACTGTCTCCGTGGCCGAACAGTTACCATGCCGGACTACCACACAGAGGTCCTAGGTTCGATTCCCGGGCCGGGAGAAATGTTTGAATGACATACATGTATTTCTCTCGTGAGTTTGGGTATAATTTGTGATTGTCTATGTGTGTATGGCACCCGACACAGGGTTTCTATAGTGCGTTAAAAGTTGTTGTTATTATTATTATTATTTATGTTAGTAATAAAACAGTTCGTTCTATTTGACGAATAACCCTGTATATAACACGTTTAAAATAAACCTTTTCTTCCGAATCTTCCGGTTGGTTCACTCAAAAACACTTTATTTATTTTTAGCGTCCTCGCCCATATTTGGGGAGACCTCGAAGCGCGACTCTGACGTGGCAACACTCATCTGCATCCGATGGCCCTACATTTAAATATATTCAATACGCTGAATGAGGGTCTTATACATGAGTACGTATTAATATAGTGAAACATAAATAAACCATAATAATGTTTTATGATGACAGAATCGTTATACGTAAAAACTTTGTTAAACACGGGTGTTATCTTCCTTTTCTTATGACATTAAGTGACGAGTCGTGTGCCTGATGACAAGAGACACGTCTATCCATGTTTGCAATTGCAAAAAAAAAAAAGTTGCAATGCTACTCAAAATTTTAAATCGCAAAGACCTGGCACTGTCACTCTGAGACATCAAGTTAGCAGGTTCCATGTATTTTTCAACTCTTTCACAAGAAGCTCTACTGCTACTAATACGTGTCAGGAACAGATGGCACGTATTAGTACGTCTTGATTGTGGAAGTGCCATGGGGCTATAAAAAATTTACAAAATAATTGGGAGGGGTTTATTTTTTTAGTTTTTTTACATACATTTTTTCACATAATAAAGCCAGTTCTATCAATCCTATTCAAAATATTACATAGACGAATTCTTTAGTTTTCCCGATTGTTACATCAACGATTCGGAAGTTTTATTGGTCTCATGGTTGAGACTTTTCCGTGTTGTCAACGATCCTCATGTAACTGAGCATGCGGAGTCGTTACAGCTTCGCAGAGATATAGCGTCTCTTAGCGTATTCTATCGCCTGTACCACGGTGAGTGCTCTGAAGAGTTATTCAACCTTATCCCTTCCTCTCCTTTCCATCAGCGGACCACCCGTGCCGGACTGCGTTGCCACAGTTGGACGGTCAGTTCAATACCGTCCCGCACTAAAAAGTTTGGCAATTCGTTTTTATGCCGAACCATCAAATTGTGGAACCAACTCCCGGCGCATGTATTCCCTCCCCTCTATAACATCGGGTCCTTCAAACGTAGTGTGAAGAAGCATTTGGCCAGACCGGCAAAATGATAGTGACGGAGTGAAGATATTTGTGTTTTCCATCCGTTACTCTCATCTCTGGACTGTATTCGCACTTTCCATCAGGCGCGGTGCAGTCATTTTGCCGAGTCACAATAAAAAAAAAAAAAAAAGACTGACTGATAAAATGCTACTAAACTAAGAACAGAATTAACTATGTATTTATTATATACTGACTGTACTGTGTCACTGAAAACGTATTCCCCAACCCGCATTATACCAGCATAGACTGTGGCCTTAACCCAGTTCTTAGAGGAGACCCATGCGCAGCAGTGATATTACTTGTATCCACAATAATTCCCGAGAGTAAGTAAGCAATTACGAACAAACCGGCAGATTTGATATGGGTAAAATAATTATTGTATTGTCATATCGCACCACTCATGAAAGAATGGCATGTGTGGAGTTACGTAAAAAAATGTTTATTGCTCTATTAGACACAGAAAAATATACCCACATCCTCTCCAATTCCTGTAACTCTATCTAGAATATTAGTACAAAGAGTTACAAGAATTGGAGAGGATATGGGTTATATTTTTCTACATATAATGGAGCATCAAACATTTTTTGACGTATCTCCACTTATGCCATTCTTCCACGAGAGGTGCGATATTTAAGTAAGTATTCATGCGTATGTTGTTCCGTGACCTCACGTAGGGTCATGACTGAAAATCAGTTATGGCCCAATGAATAGGAAAGGCATTGCGTGTACCAGCAAATACTGAGTTAGGGTTTGTTACCGTGACTACCACACAAAGTAACCTTGTACTTAAAGTTCTCGTTTATGTAAATAACATGTTCTATTTTTTCCTTTGTTTGTGATTCTGTCATATCGATTTTACTTACACAAACTCGTATCTTATAAAAATTGATTTTTCAGGAGATGGCAAATCTTTCTATTTATTTTAAGTTTCTTATGAATCTTGGTAAAAATAGGGGTCGAAGCCTTTGTCTAGTCCCCCGATGATAGAAAGGGGATGGTGGAATTATTTCGTACACTCTTCGTGATCCTGTAGAATTTACAAAAGTTTGCGTCTATCTTAGTTAGTAAACCACCGGTAATCTACGATTCAATAAATTCAATAAGTATTGCGAAACACGGTTCATCGCGTGACATCGTTAATGAATAATTACAAAATGGTGACGTCATCGTGAGATTCGAAGAGAATGAAGTTGTCAGTATATTTCGCAATGTCGGTTATTGTTACCGAGGGGTATGCGATTTAGTCAACCTAGGGATAGCATTATCATGAAACTGTCCAATACTAATTATTTAATGAAGAATTGAAATTTGTTCATGTACCCAATTTAATCTGATACTTAATGACATTTTTATTGTTCCAGTGACAATTACATCGGCGCCAATTTACTATCCAAAGAACAACATGAGAATATATTCTAAAATATAATACAAGCCTAATCAGTACTCGCATTTCTTGCTTTGGATTTCTACTTAGTTGACTTAATTTTTTAATTTATCTTTTACTTCTTCTAATCGTCGTGGACGAGGCGTCATCATCTTTATCATTTATCTAGTTTCACTAAAAACTAGCGAAGCTATTCCAAAGTCTCGTCACAAAAAGTTGAGTGGAAATCATTTTGAAAACATTTGGATATTCCAATATTTTATAATATATTGTTTTTAGTTTCATGTTATGTTTTGAATTTCTTTATTTTAAAATTTATTTTAATTTTGTGATTTGTAACCGACTACTGTGTTATTAAATGAACCAATTTTCTTTCTATCCTTCTTTCCAACACAAACCATACGCTCATGGCCTCTCACACCCTGTATCGCGGGTGACATGGACATACACGCACGTAGACAATCACAAATTACAACTCACGAGATAAATAAATGCAGGCCATACAAATCTGTCTCCCGGCCCAGGAATCAAACCGACACCTCTGCGTGGCATTCAAGCATGGTAAAAGTTCGGCCAAGGAGGCAGTTAGGAATGTACTACATATGTTACCATAAGTTTTATTAAATATTCTATCAATTAAGTTTATAATTGGCCTTATCATAGATTTATAATTGGTCGTTGTAAAGGGTATTGATTTTCTTTAATAATTTAATTTAGAAACGTGTTATTGTAAACATCGTTTAATAAAAAAATGACGTGATAAAGACAGGAAAATTTTCAAATACTACTAAATAAAATAGTTAGTAGCACTAAACCTCCTTGCGAAAGAGTTCATCCAGGGAAGTACCACACCTGTAACCGGAACGCAGTAATGTGATCATTGAAGGGTGAGGGCGCCGGTGAAACTACAGGCACATGGAATTTGTCAATTTTATGTCACAGGTTAACGAGAGCAGTGCTCATAGGGTCTCAGGTCTAAATTTAAAGCGCTTAGTGGCACTACAACGGTTATGGGTAGGCGTGTCACTTACCACCAGGCACACGACTTCTTTGTCCCGTCGCTTGATATCATAAAAGAAATTGCCTTTCTCGTTCTCATTGTAATTCCACGAAACATCTAAAAACTGGTCGATTGCAAATTACCACAGTACAGCGAGCTGAAAATCGTGACGCTGCGTCGGCGTTCGTGCAAAAACGGCAATCACCGATTTGATGATAAAATATCGCGATGTGCACGCGCAGGTCGATGACCGCGTTTGCGTTCTTAAACTCTATAGAATTTATTCTTATGTACACATTGGACACTGAGAAAATAAATATACGATAATTAGCAACAAAACTAAATGTTTTCGCGATTGTTACACATAGGAAATGAAACTATTTTTGCGGATTTAAATCGCGTATATTCGTTTCTTCAAACAAACCAACGTTCGGGCCCTTTACAGGTCCCATGGTCAAGGTTGAGTCATATATACGCGATTTAAGTCCGGAAAAATACTTTCATTACCTATTTTTTTTTTCACAAATGTTTTAACAAAAATACAAATTTTATGGCGTGACGCCATAAAATTTGCCGTGGTATATAAAAAAAAACCAAATATTTATTCATATGTATAACATATAACTATTTACTACTTTCGAATTTATTTAAATAGACAAAGTGTGTACTAGTTCGTTGAACGTATCTTTATTCATGCTGTTAATTCGTAGCTGTTGACACGATTTTCATGTGAATTACAAGAATTATCGAAGTTCTAGCATTTTCTTTAAGGATCTTCCATATCACTTTAAACTCCAACAATGTGGAAACGATAACAAACCACACACTCTATGTCAATAAATAAACGCGAAATACACAATCACCTACTTACAAGCATAAAGTAACCCAAATTACATAATGAACAATAGCAAAAAACGCCACTCACAATATAAAGACATCGTCGTTATTAATCTAATAAAACACAAGTGTAATCCCATAGTAATAAGATATACAAATTACCAAGATTAAGGCAAATCGGCATAATTTGACATAACATGATATCAGATATTATCTAATACCTGTTGTCAAAATTATGTCACCATAGCCATATGTCTGTATAATATCGGCACAAAAAGTGTCAATTGCTGTGATGTAAGTGCGATTACAAAAACACCTAGGATGACAAATATAAAGTTTTTTGATAGCACAAATGTAAACTTTGCATATTGGAAGTTAGTAATGTGGTACCCTATTTGTAGTTAATGACATCATGAATATGTTGCATAAATTCTGTAGCGGGCTTCCGTAAAAAAATTAAGGAAATACCATTGATGCGACAGATGGATGGCGACATCTTCCATCTAATTTATTTTTAATTAGTTATTACAATTATTACATTTATTACTAGATTAGACAATATTATTTAAAAAAGTAATGTACAGCGTTATTAAGAGCACAATGCACATTCATAGGATTATTTGTAGTTTTTTATAATAATAATAACGCACACACTCAACATAGCACCGCACTAGGGAAACCCTGTGTCGCGGGTGCAATGGACACACACATAGACAACCACAAATTACACCCAAACTCACGAGAGAAATAAATGTAGGTCATACAAATATTTCTACCGGCCCGGGAATCGAACCTGGGACCTCTGCGTACTGCCACGCACACGGTAACCGTTCGGCCACGGAGGCAGTTATTTGTAATTATCGTATAGTCGTTTGAATTATTTTAACTCTTGGTTTTAAATACCTAACATTTATATGTTCCTCCAGCTCCAGCTCCAGCTGAAAACTCTGCCCAGCATAAAGGTGAGCTGGCTAACCTTTTCGGCAAGTATTGTGCAGTGTAATTTTTTATTTTCTTTTTTTTTTGTTTTTAATAGATCTTGTATTCAGTTGTAATGTTGGTAATATTATCTGTGAATAGCCGAATAAATGTTTCTTTCTTTCTTTCTTTCTTTCATGGAACCAAGCACTGTCGTAACTCAAAATTATGGAATTGTAAAAACACAAAATTAAAATAATAAAAATACTGAATGGATCTTATTATGAATGATGTGATTATTTTTATCAATACTTTAGTATCAATTTATAAACTAAGAATACATACATAGGTTTTTTTTTTTTCAAATCGTGTTTTCTTTATTTTGAGTTAGGACAGTATTTGGTTTCGTGTGCGATATTTAATCAGGAAACTGTAATGTGACATCGCTTTTAGAGCAAATGTTCGGCAAGAAATATAATTGGTTTGATTGCTACCAAAAACTAAAGTGTAACGTACAGCTCGATAACCCCAGTGGCCTATCGGTTTGCATTGGATGAGGAGGTCCCAGGTTCGATTCCCGGTAGGACCGGTAGGATCAATGGTCACTTTATAAACGATGAAATAATTATGTGATATGTCGGTTGCGATAACTAGTGTGGTCGCTTACGTTATAATTTTTTAATGTTGATTCTGTCGGTTAGACTAAAATATGTAAAAATATAAATATGTAAAATACAAAAAAGTTTTGTGCTATAATGTCTATTTGATGTGATTTTGGCGGGAAATATCCTTGTGTCCATAATGTGTGGTGCACTGTATACGATATCCAGGAAGAAAACATGATAGTCGACTTTATCCCTAAGCTTAGATCTATTTACATACCCACCATTATATTAACCGGAGCAGGCAAACCTTTTCCCATAAAATACTTCAATTACGCGAAGGAATGCATCACACGTACCTGCAAAAAATACAAAATTCCGTTACATAACGTAATCATAACGACTTTATAAACTCTAAAAAAAACGCACAAAATAACGTACGTAACTTATAAAATTATTTATTATAGCACCAACCATGCGATCACTGAATTTATCAAAATTATTTCAAACAAGTGAAAGTGCAATGATTGCTATAAATTGAAATCGATTTGATGGTCGTAATAGCACAATTTTGCTTACACAAGCTATCACTAAATAGCAGAGCAGAAAATACATTTTCTATTTATTATCATAAGCAAGTTTAAAGAGAGAGTTTTAAAATTAAAAAATTAATTTATTTCTCAATTTGGTTCAACAATGGTAGATCAGGTCCTCCCTTTAAGCAAATGTACATATGCTTGTGTTGGAAAAGCCTTGTAACTAAGCTTAAAACTGAGAATTTACAACAAAGTTACATCAGTGGGTTAGTTTTAAGATATAATGATATTTAAAATGGAAAAATTAAAAATGAAAAAAAATGAAAAAATTAATAAAAATTAAAAATAAAATGAAAAATGTTCAGTGTGTAATGTGTATAAACTTGTGTGTGTGTGTGTGAGAGAGAGAGAATGTGTGTGAGTGTGAGTGCGCGCGCGTGCGTGCGTGCGTGCGTGCGCGTGTGTGTGTGTGTGTGTGTGTGAAGAGATAGAGAGAGAGAGAGAGTGTGTGTGAGAGCGAGATAGAGAGAGAGAGAGAGAGAGAGAGTGTGAGCGAGATAGAGAAAGAGAGAGTGTGTGTGTGTGTGAGCGACGAAGAGAGTTTTAATCATAGCCCGCAACACTGGCCCAATAAGGGTTGGAGACTTTCAAAATTTTAGTAGCAGTAGAGCTCTATGTGAAACAGTTCGTCCAGGGAAGTGCTACCACCTTACCTTTATCTGCCGCATTACTGCTGGTGAAATTACAGGGACATGTCAATTCCTGTCTCAGGGTAACGGGCGCAATGGGAGTTCCACAGAACTTTGTGATTTAAGCAGTTGCAGTACCACTCAGAGCTTTAAATCGCAAAGAACTGAAGGGCACTGTCACTGTGCCCGTCACCCTGAGACAAAAGTTGACAAGTCCCATGTGCCTGTAACTGCACCGGCATATCCTTACCCTTCAAAACCGAAACACAGTAATGCTGACATTACTGCTTGGCAGCAGAAATAGGTAAGTGGCAGTACTTCCCTGGACGAACTGTTTCACAAGGAGCACTACTAGGGTGAAAGAAAATTAATTACGATATAGGCTCGTTTAGACTGAATAAAATAGTCCAAAATGTGTTTTTAATTAATTAGGTATAATGTTATATCAAAAGCTGGGCTAAAATGTGACTTAAGTTTAAACTCGATATTATGTAAAGTCTTTCTTTCCTTTTGTAGTTTACATAAAAGCTACTTTTACGATCATTTACTCAATCAGTTATCCACTTTCAATGTTTAACAAACAACAATAGAAGTTGTTTTTATTGGTCACGCGCGACGAATGTTTTTCTATAATAATACAAAAAGAACCATAAAAATTGATTGGTTGATTCTACACATTTTTAAACGGCCTTTTTGGTAGCTCATTGTGTTTCATCGTAATAAGAAACAAAACAACGTCGATCGATGGATCAATAAAAGCAAAATGTTATAAACCGGTAGTGTGACGGATTAAAATTATAATATCCTTGTTTCTGTTAATCAATTCGAACAACTCTATTTTGCGACGCTTAAGGTCTATTTTAGTATTCAAGACGAACTCTTCTAATGTCGTTTTATATTTCATTGGCGTTCTAAAATCGATATTAAACTATTGTAATTGACATCACCGTCATCGTTAACCCGTTCAGTAGCAGTAGAGCACCTTGTGAAAGAGTTCGTCCAGGAATGTACTGCCACCTTACCTATTACCACCGCCAAGAATTAATAACAAAACGCTGTGTGTTCATAGCCCCGCACTATGGAAACCCTGTATAGCGGGCGCCACGGTTTGAAAGGTAAGGGTGACATTAGACACATGGGACTTGTCAAGTTATGTCTCAGGGTGACGGGCGCAATAGCAGTGCCCCTCAAAGCTTTGCGATGAAAGCTCTGAGTGGCACTGCAACTGCTATGGACAGGCGTGTCGCTTACCAGCAGGCGCACAGCAACAACTTGCTGGTAAACATTCACAAATGTACTTACGTAACTTAGAAATCAAAGTTATGGTATCCGAACCTTCGACCTCGCTATCGAGAACTGACCGTTCTCCTTAAAAACCTATAATCCCGCTAAGGAAATTGCCACTTCCGCTTATAGTCACTCAAGATAAACCTCGGGTTACTTACTTTCAAGTACTTGTAAAATTTTCGATTTGCATTTGTCATTCATATAAAAACCTGTTATTAATAAAAATACTTATAGTAGGTAGGCATGTGTTCAAAACTTTGAAAGCGATACCAAGGTTTAGCTCAAAGGTAATTGACCTTCAATGACGTATTAAGACGTATTTTACTTGGTTTTCTGTGTTGATAAAAGTTATAAAATATGTTAATTCATACGAAATTCTCGAACTATTTCTAAGAAATAATATATTTTAAAAACATAGCGTAGTTATAAAACCCGTTAAATTTTAGAAGATGATAGAGCCTTCTTGTTATTAATATTTTAATATCAGAAATTATCAATGAACTGTGGAAGGATGTTTTCTGCCTTATTGAGCATGCACTTATGATTTTAATTTCCAAATTACGTACATTTCTGCCTCTGCCTCTGTGACCGAATTGTTACCATGGTGGTGTGCCACGCAGAGACCGGGAGAAATATTTATATGGCCTACAATTAAGTCTCTACTAAGCTTGATTGTAATTTGTGGTTGTCTTTGTGTGCACCTCGAAATTTCACAAGCCTTGGAAAACGTATGAAAGGGGCCCAAAGTTTCTCTTTAGTACAGGGGCCTTACTCTCACTATGCATGACCCGCAGATTTCAGTTTCTATCGGCGCCAGGGGGTCTACGTTCGTCCGATACAATTATTGTCAAATAAATCGTAGTCGACTAAATCAAAAGACAGTGTGAAATGTGAAGGTTCACTCGCATCATGCCTTTTTTAATTAGGTCGAGTATTACTTATTCGACAGTAAGGCTGCTAACAGATTGACTATTTGCAGTCAGTGCGTGAAGTAAGTCAACTTCATGCAGCTGAGAGTATCGCGCATTATGTCGCTCTCGCGCTTGTCGCGCACTGTGGTACTACAACTCTCCGATTGCTTGGTAGAGTAATTTGTACTGTTTTGTGTCCAATAAGGTTTGAATAAACATAACATAAACATCACAATGTATCATGACTTACGGCATGTGATATACTTGCACACGAGGGTAACTGAATTGGAATATGTAAACAATAGAGAAAGCGGTCGTCCTTCTGGCAGAGTGCCCCGGAGAAAGTAACGCTTGACCCGGACCGCGGTTGGAGACTGATATCATCGTATGATTCAATAATTGAAATACAAGGAAGTAATACACATGAAGTGGATGTAACAAATTCGTTTAAGGGGTAAATTTGCCCCTGTGGCCGAACGGGTACCATGCTTATCTGCTACTGGGAGAAATATATGTATGGCCTGAATTTATTTTTCACACTCGTAGCACCGCATTAGGGAAACTCTGTGTCGTGGATGCCGTGGACACACAGACCACAAATAGGCCATACAAATATTTCTCCCGGCCCGGGAGCTCTGCGTGAAAGACCAGCATGGTAACGGTTCGGCCACGACGGCAGTTATCGCAGTATTAAAAACTTTGACAGAAAAAAAATACAATTTTGTTTAACAGGACCAAGCTACACATTTACCCAAAAAAACTGACAACAATAGCCTATTTAGTTAAATCCCGTGTAGGATTTGGTACACTTACTATACTTGTAAATTTACGAGGGTGTTTGTTACTTAGTAACGCCATAATGGCTAAATGACGTTCGATTTATTTCCGCAGTTAAATTAAACTATCTATATTATAAGCTTGACAAACTTATTAAGGTAATTGACTTAATAAGTTTGTCAAATAAAATAAAATCATAATAAATAAAATCAGAATAAAAACATATTATTAATTGCAGGCTTAGAAAACCGACTTTGGAGTTTGCTTATAGCATCCCTCCTTTTGTGCTTAGATTAAGACGATAATACGACAGAGTAGTGTCACTGTATTTCATCTTTTTCTTCTTATCATATCGATGGCTCTTTTAATTTAAGACTACATTAACTTTATTTTTTTTATAATACTGAATAACGGGATCAACGAGTCGTGCACCTGGTGGTAAGCGACACGTCTGTCCATAACAACCGCAATGCCACTTTAAATCACAAAGATCTGAGCGACATTGTCACTGCGCCCATCACCCTGAGACATAAGTTGAAAGTTCCCATGTACCTGTAATTTCACCAGCACCTTTATTATCCTTCAAACCGGAACGCAGTAATCCTCACATTACTGCTTTACGGCAGAAAAAGATAAGATAGCAGTACTTCCCTGGACGAACTCTTTCACAAGGAGCTCTACAACTGCTTCTAAGACATATTATAATATTCCATAATGAATGATAGAAAGTGGTTGCCCTTGTAAATAAAAGGTCCAGGTGAAAGTCGCGCTCAGAACACCGACCTGCGTAGGCGCAGGGTTCAAAAGATGGGATTAAATGTATGCCACTGAATTGGAGTACACTTTCTTTTCCATTTGTAAGAGTAACTACATCAGCAAACTATAATATTAGATCTTAGACAGTTTATTGTGCGTTACTTAGAAAGTTTGTATGTATTATAATGTTTAGTATTTCAGTATTTATTTATTAGCGAACATGCAATAAAATTACATTACATGTGCCCTTTGAGGGCGTAGCTAAGACTTAAAAATATACTTAGACATGCAAATTACTAAACTTAAAAATAATTAATAATTGAAAAATAAATTAAATGTTAAAAGTATTAAAATCTCTTAAATAATGAAATATCTTAATAAAGTATTACAGTATCAATTAAATAACGAATCTGTATACTAATTACTAATTGTGGAGCTTAATATAGGGAGATCAGAGTTCTTTGTCTTTAACAAAATCTTGTATTGCATAATAACACTTTTGTATGAGGAGGTTTTTCAACTTATCATAAAACACTTTTTCGTCTTTCTGAAGTAATATATTACTAGGTACTGTAGTCTAGGCTCTACTCTATGAGTAGAAATATTGGCTGAATGAATATAGGTTTGTGTTTGGAATGTATTTAAAAAATAAGATAGAAAAAAGAGGAAGATCTTGGAAATTCTAGACTAAGATTCCAAATTGAATACACGTTTGCAGTTTTATGAAATAATCGTTGTTTCTCTTATTAAAGTATCTCTCGCAAGTTCAGGCTGTAAATGGTGGAGGCGCCGGAGTTCGTGGTCATGGTACCATGTCATATGTTGCTATTGCTCTGTAATAAGGGCTATTTTTAAAAATTGCAAGTTTAGGCGACTAAGATATCAGTAAGTTAATGTACGTAACTTAGAAATTAAATAGCTGAGTGAAGAAATAGATTTATCGCAGATGGCGCTACGGCAAAAAAGTCGTTAAAAACAAAAAACAAAGATCTGCAACAAAGAAAAATGCGTAAGGTCCGCAGGTTCGTCCCGTGGCTTAGTTGGTATAGCGGCCAGGCACCGTTTGCTAGAACACATTGGTTCGAATCCAGCCGGATGGAAGGATTTTTAGAACATCATGGTGGTGAAACATCCAAGGCCCCACAGGGATTACAACCGGTGGCCTCTTAAAAGGAAGCAATCGTTGTCTCGCGAGGCTGCCGTAGATCAATATGACGTATATATATACATATATATACACCCAGCTGATTACAGTATGCAATAAATTTAATAAATTTTAAAATTATTTCAATTTATAATTTGACAATCAAAAGTAAGGATTAATAAAAAGTAAAGATTATTATATTATTCGCTACTAAATACAAATTATGTGTACCTATTTTGTAAACATACAATGCCAAGGCAATAATTAAGAAGTCTCTTCAACAGATGCGGATGTATGTACAAAGCCGTTTACCCATTTTTTATACAAATGTTAATATATAATAATATAATTTTACGTTTTTTTTCACCATCCCATACAAATTGTATGATACAATACACACCATTTAAACAAACGGTAAGACCGTTTCCGGCAAGTACAGAAACGCAATTGAAAGTTCCGTGTTTTTTGTGTAATTATTCAATTAACGTATTAAATACCACTATTCATACTAAATATAAATACGTATAGCAGTTAAGATTAACTCAAGGATTTACTATATGGGCTGTTAAAAGTTAGTTTGAATTTTTATAGCGTATATAATACAGCCAGGTTTCTCTCATTGTTGGGTTTAGACTCATGTGCCATCCACCTATGGTTACTATTGCGTCCAGATTTGTCCGACATGTCCGGGTATTTGATGTTCTATCTGGATTTTGTCCAGATTTGTCATTTGTCCAGATGTTTCGCTTTTGGGTAACAATTTTTAAAATAAATAGTAAAATATCCACCTTGCAATTCTATAGCAAAAAAAAGAGATGTTTCCATTTTATTTTGTTACTAAAAAATCTGAATTTTCTTGAAATCAAATGTCAAGCTTTTTGGTAACCAAATCCACCACAATCTTGAGCTAGTCTCATTTATCGGCAGTCCGCGACACACGGGAAAAAGAAGAGCATGACGCCTGAAAAGACGAGGTTCAAAACAATGGTGTGACCAAGTAGCTGGAAATAGAGAAAAACTAACTATAAACTAAGTAAAACGCAGCTAAGTGATAAATAGTCAAATACCCGTTTTGAATAGCATACGGAAGAGCGAAATTGTCTCTTTAGAAGCATCGAGTTTTCGCGATTGTTACACATAGGAAATGAAACTATTTTTCCGGATTTAAATCGCGTATTTTTTAAATATATGAAACTAAATATATATATTATATGAAAATTAAATTTAATGAAATTTAAAATAAGGTATTTAATTAATCATTTTTGTAACTATAGTGAAAAAATAGGGTGGTTTGCATTAATATTAGACAGACTAGTTGATGACTGTACCACCTCAGTCAACCGTGACCACGGGACCTGTAAAGGGCCCGAAACGTCAGTTTGTTTCAAAAAACAAATATACGCGATTTCAATCCGGAAAAATAGTTTCATTTCCTATATTTAGAAGTAGTTAAAGTCACTTCATGTATCCGATATATCAGAACTTAACCTAATAATGCATAGGTTAAATATCATAGAACATTTCAATATTCTAAAACTAGGTTGTGTTGTTTGACAAACCAGTCGTGCACTCGAGTTCCCTGTCCATCACAGTTGAAATAAATCGCAAAGATCTAAGGGGCGCTGCACTGAAGCTGAGAAAGTATGAAAGGATAATATTCAGAAATATGATTAACTGCGCAGAAAGTAAACCAAATAAAAGAAAAATACTCGATATATTGAAGGGGAAAACGATCACCAAACGAATAAAATATCTGAAGCTTTGCTACTTCGGCCACATCCACAGAAGAAAACATCCATACATTTTACACGCAGCACGAAGACTACGAGCACAGTAACTCAAATTAGGAAGATTTCTTACCTGGAACGACTCCCTGAGACATGACATGGAATACTATCAACGTAACGAAGACGACTGGATAGATCTAATCAATAATAAGGATAAATTTAGAAAAGCAGCTGAAGAAATATGCAAAATTCCGGAAACCGACAAAGAATCTGAAGGTAAAATAAATAGCACAACTCGGACTCTATGGGTGAGAATACAACCTCACCCACAATGAAGCACCACGGCAACACGAAACCCAACACCATCAATGCTCATTCCTAACAACACTACCGAACCACCTAACCTAACCACTTACCTAACCACGAAAAACTAACTAACTACCTTTAGTACCTACTTGCTACCAGCTGCTGCTGGTTGGTCTTCTCCTCTACAATCCCGGGCGTGTAATTCCCTTAAACTGTGCCCCCTGGTATATCCAGCTTGTTTATTAAACAAGAGACATAAGTTGATAAGTCCCATGTGCCTGTTTCACCAATCAAATTCCCATCACTACAATCTGATGTTAAACTCGATACATCTAAATAAATAAACTATTAATCATTATTACTATATTACTATCATGTGTCGGGGCACCCCTTGAAGTTTCTTTCAATCATACTTTTCGAACACTATATATTTATACGCTTCAATCGGAACAAAAAAAAAGAATAACAAAGTTGAGTGAACATAAAAAGCCTTTGTGGTAAATAATAGTATCATTTTAAGTATAGACTCGTTAAACCACATTGAGTGATGAAACCATTTCCCGTTAATTACAATAAAAGTAACAGTGACTAGAATTCTGTAGAAATACCCAACAAACAAATTTATTACGCTAAATATTAACTAACTCTGTTAAGAGAACCAAGGACTATGAATTCAATAATTGAATTTGATTTTTAACACCACGCATTAAAACTCGAAATCGTGCATGTATCTGAAAATACGTTATACAATATGAATAATAAGTGGATACTGGTTTTGGTCGTCATTTGCGTTTGCGAAATAGATATAATTTTATGCTTCAAATATTCATAAATGAATCTGTGATGTTTTTATTGATTCAAGAAACAGGTGTTGGGTCCGTAAGTTATTTGAACAAAAAACCGTAATCTTATATTTCTTTCACACAAACCAACGATTCGGACATTCCATCATTGAGGGACTAGACGTAGGCTAGAATTCCACCACCAATGTTGTAGGTATCCCAAGCATTCGCTTCCATATTTATATGGCAAATCGCTATGGAGTGGAATTCCCTACCTGCAGACATGTTCCCTGAACCATACCACTTGGGCCTTTTCAAGACGAGAGTGAATAGGCAGTATTTAGGTGTGCATGCTTCATCGTCGCTGTTCATCAGGTGATATGGAGATAAAATGCGCTCGTTATTTTTTTAATAAGAAATAAAAAAAAACAAATAACATTTTATGAAAACGCAGCTTCTAGTTTCTTTAAACTCTAAAAGATTCTTTGGTGTGCCAATAACCAGCCAACGTGAGTGACAAGCTTCAAATGTTTTCTCACAGAACTCGTCTGTCATGTTCGTAACTATTTTCACCGACAGCAACAACTCGCGAGAAATTTTTCCCATGAACTTGTTGCGAAGGATGTAAAAGTTAAACCGCGGGTCTTTAAGGTGTTATTGAACTAACATTGAATTGCTAAACAGTGTGACACCAACACATAATACGCCTGTAAATAGACCTCCTAGGTATCTCTCATGAGAAGAAGATATTAGGCTAGTCTATCACATCATAGACATCATCAATTCATTTGACAACTTCAGTGGCCCAACGGTTTGCACTGGGGGTGCTAAATACGATTCCCGGTAGAACCAATTTGGGAAATTAACTTTTTTAAATTGGTTTAGATCTGAATTCCCTAGCTTGAGACCAGGCTAGTGATGTGGTTGTAGGGCACATTATTGTTATTTTGGATTTTTGTTTTATTAGACTCTCGCCTCTCCCAGGGTCCAAAACATTAATTTTGATTTTTTCAATGGGAGAAGCAGCAATCTCCGGCAATGGCACAGTGGGCCGAGGCCAAGGGCTCAGTTTCAAGAACCTTCGAACAATACGTGCCATATTAAGTAGGACTGACTTCTGCATTTGTACTGGAAGCGATATCAACAGAAATCCAACTGCCTCCAGTTATTAGCGAGGCTGACTGGAATAAGTCCGTTTGCAGGCAAAACAATTGAGATTATTTAATTGGAGGCCATATCTCATATGTCATTGATCTCATCCGCCAGATCGAGATACTTTTGACGTTTATTATTATTACACGTGCTATTGTTACAGGTCGCAGTCCTAACACCAGTCCACACGCTAGACCAATGCGAGGTGGGACTACACAGATTTTTCAAGGGTTGTGAACCTTCATCAACGTGCAGGTTAAATAACAATGTTTCCTTTCATCAAAAATAATTTTAAATTAAAGAATTTTAAATTTAATTTAATGTTAGCAAAAAGAATTGCAAATAAACACTCACAAATGTACGTAACATAGACATTAAATTCATGGATGCATGGCGTTGCAGGGATTTGAACCATAGACCTGTCAATTGAGAAGCAACCTTTCTTCCACCAGGCATCACCCATTAGTTTGCTTCTTCAGCGCAATAAACCTTCCATTGCCGGCAAGCCTCATATACAGAACTTGAATTCAACTCTAACCGATCGTTTAACCTTATCCAATCAACTTTCTACACAATAGCAATTTTTCGCTTGGTCATTTAATTTTTTTGCAAATATTGTTAATGGAAAGCATTTTTCTTTCGTTACGGTTTGATTAATTGCATTGGTGATTCATAAAACACGTTCCCTCATATCGACCTAACCAATATAATACAGCCAAATATCAATTAAATCGATAAAACTTTCTCGATAAACATTTGTAATTGTATAATTGTTAATGTTGAATAATAAGTAGTCATATTGCTTTCTAAGCTAGTTTTTGTTGATGGTTAAAAAACGCCGTTTAATTAAACTGACACCTTCCGGTGTTGATTTCCTGTCCTTAGTTTGCTTAGTTACCGTTTCCTTTCGGACAATTATGTAGCTGGTTTGTTTTGAGGGTATTTTATAGTTGAACGTTACAAGAAATCACGTAATCTGGTGGGAACACCGTGTAGAATCCGCTTTCAAACTTTCATGTTGCACTATAAAATCGATCGATTCATAGGCATTTCCAACTAACTACCTATAATCTTGACGCTTTAGCTAAGTTGCACAGGCTGTACGGGGTACCTGTCTGGACTGATCGTCTAGATGCTGAAAAGAAAGTGTTATTTCGTCAGCCGCAAAGAGTGGTTGCTCACAAGTAGTGCATGGTTACAGAATGATATCTTGGGCAGCTGCGTGCGCAATGGCTAAAATGCCTCCCGTGTGCAGAACGTCCCAGCCTAGAGGATCTGGCCCACATCCAAAAGGGAGCCAGTGACATTGTTATGAACAGATGAGTAATGGAAATTAAGTCCTGCCCGTGGGGAGTCAGAACGTTGACGGCACTATACCCGCTGCTGCGTCACATAACCCTGCCACGTCGTCGCCTACGTCGGGGTATGTGTAACGCATTTTCCTGTGTATAAAAAAGAGGTAGCATAAGCTGTGATCGAGGATTGACTCAGTAGTCAGCGTTTGCAATGTTATTATAAAGCCATGAAGTATCTTCCCATAGCATGGATCAACGACAACCTGTTTTCAAAACCATAAACCCTGGTACTGTGAGTACCAGTACAATAAAATTGACCCCGGGGACTACCCAAAACACCCAGATCATATCAAATGTCATCAGTCATCCTGGTGCCTAATATTAATAAAAACATGTTTATGCCACTAAATATCCTAGACCACAGTATCATAACGGTGTCGAAATTACTCCAATAAGGCATTAAAAAGATCGAAGAGATGAAAAGCTTTCAATTTCTAAATTTAGATGATTCTCCGAGCACCATCAATAACAATAAACAAGTAATCCAAAAAGGAGATTAACCTACTATGAACGAAATCACGTAATCGACGAAAGATAATAACGCGTAATGTTATGAAAGCAAACAAGCAAATTGTAACGAGCCGTTACTACGCTCGGGTCAAAGGACAGACGGTTTGATGTGCCTGCGCGGGAGTTGTGTAATATCATAAAGTACGTTGTGTAAAAGGAAATTTCAAATAAATACCTCTAAAGCATTACATACAGAAAGACAAAGAGATTTGCTGTTCCTTTCACGACTAATGTCTACAGATTTAAAAGTGACCACTTCCGGAAATGAGCACTTCTTAAAGTGACTACAGGCAAAAAACAAACAGACGACGCTCTTTTGTTTTAGTGTAGAATGCCACTAATTAAAAAAACATTAAGAAAGTTACTGGAAACATAGATATAAGTTACACCATATTAATATTATTTATTATCTATTTTAAACATAGAACTTTCTTCATCTGACTGTAAAAATGATTATAAAATGATAAAATTTATTTCTAATTAAACATATATCACATTTGCAAAGTGACAACTTTCCAGGAGAGAGGTTTAAGGTTTTTTCAAACGAAATTTGCTTAAATGGGAGAGTGACAGAATTTCACATATAAATAAATAAATTTATAACATACACACTCATAGTCCAGCACTACTATGTGCCATATACAAAGACAGCCACAACTTACACCTAAACTTACGAGAGAAATATATGCAGGCCATACAAATATTTCTCCTGATCTGGAAATCGAATTTGGGACCTCTGCGTCGCAGAAGAGCTTGGTAACCGTAAAGCACTTTTGACGTTTGATCACATGTGGTCTTATTATAATACCAAGGGTACGATTAACAGTCAGATTTCATTCAATTCTGAGTGCTATCTATCATTGTCTTGCGCTAGTCCGGGTGGGACTAGCCACGATTTGGACACTATCATCTATCCATTTTGTTGCAGGACTATATTATATATGTAGCCACATTTTGGCTACCATTTGGTGGCCGCTTTACTTCATTTACCATCATTACGTCTTTTTATTTGTCCTTCCCATCTCCAATTTTCATAACTGGTTCCCTACGTCTTAATAGCGGATTGGACGAGGTCCAAATGCGAAAAAATACCCTTTAAGTTAGACATTATTCCCGGCTTATGCTGGATTGACATCTCGGGTATTAGTCCAGAGAACTAGTAGAGGATAAGCTAGGTATCCTTTGGTCCCGCCAGTTGCTTAGGAATTTTGGAATTGGAGAGACGCTTCGACGTCGAGAGGTGAGCGTCTCGACAGCTCCACCACTAAAGCGGAAATTTAGAAGTTGAATTTGGAGTTAACAGCATACCACTTCTATGCCGTTAACAACTGCCAGTTGTGCATGCACAAAGGAAGTACGGGTACTTATCTGAAGGCAGGGTGCTGTAAGTGCACCAGGGGGCACTCAGCCAAGGCACTAGTCTTTTGAGAACCAAATAAGGTCATTGTCGTCGAACTAATCTCGAGTCAGCACCAGACTGATAAGGTCCCTGGATAGGCTTGCTTGCACAGGTAACAGTGCCCTTCCTGTATAACCAAAGGTTAGGAAGGGGCACTATGAACAAAACTTAGCAGAAGATATGGATCTGATCCCCTATGTCTTGGACCTTAATCTCGTTTTCGGATTTCGGTACATAACTCTGACGCCTAGTAAAACGCGCTCGAAACCTTTCGTTTGGAACACATTTTTCGTATTTCTACCGATTCTTACGCAACCAATTTGAAGTAGTACGTGCTCGGTGCAAAGACCGAGTTAGAAAACTCGTAGTTCTAAAGACAGTCGAATAATTTGCAAATTATAGCATAGACAGCACTTAGGGTCAGAGAGCAGGCAATTCAACAATAGCTACGCGTTAGTTGCGTAATCAACTATGGGAAAGGTTAGTCGTTGGACTGGGTTTTCAAGTGGAGTAATTGTGTGAAAGGCTACGGGATAGTTAGCAAGTTATGTTAAGTGTCATCACCAACTCATAATACGTTCTACTGCTGGGACAGGTCTCCTCTATGGAGAGAGTTTAAGTCTCAGGGTCGTATTCTAGAACTCTACTCAATGCTCAAGTCAGGACTTGGGTATTGCAGTGAGTACTGAAAATCATACTCAAGTCCTTGCCATTAGGGTCGTATTTCCAGTGCTTGAAATCATACTCAAGTCTGCTCAAATCCTGACTTGAGCATTGAGTAGAGTTCTGGAATACGACACTTAGTCCGCTACGCTGACACAATACGGGTTGGGGATTTACATTTTCGTGGTAGCATAGTGACAAAACAGAATATATTTCTCAACTCAGTGGACTTTAATGTCCAAGTTACAGATATATTTATGAATATTTCGTAGCAACAGTGGTGGAAAACAATGTGATAAAGGGTTTTTATATGAATCAGGGGTCGGTTTAAAGTCGCAATGGAACCTGAATAATGGAATGGAAAAAACTCAAACGCGAGTATTTAAGCGAGCTGGTTGCTGGTCAAAAATTATCAAATTTGAGTTGCGTCTAGTGAAACCTGCACGTCGTAGAAGGTTCATAAACCTTGGAAAACATGTTAAGACGCTAACCCAAATTTGGCAAGCGTGGCGGGCGCACTGTGGCCTAAGCTTTCTTTTTTGAGGAGACAGGATAATGGAATATATTACAGGTTAACGATGAGAAGGATGATGCGAGCAAAATTGCCATAAAAAACTGTTGCGAGCGCAGCACGTAGCGCAATATTACGCCTAGAGCCTTGCAGGCAGAGGACCATTGGCCGCCTACTCAAATGGAAGTCAGCATTGCATCTGTGTATGTATGAGTTAAACGATATTTATAAACAACCTTACTACTACGTTTTAATAACAATTTTTCAAAATATGCCCGTACAAACATAATCAATCGAAGCATATAGCTGGCACGTAGTTGCAAAAAAAAGCAAGGAAAATAAAGAATAGGATAATTTTCGTTAAAGCTCCGCTCTAATACCTTTTGCAATTATTTATATAATTGAGTACTTATACATTTTTTTCCATGCAGCAATTGTGTACATTATATTTGATATGAACTGTGATGAATGTGATGTAACGTATTATGTTTGCTGCAAGAACATTATTTCAATTCGAAATTGAAAACAATTCTAAACTCGAAAAATCGTCACAATGACTAAACTCCGCAATAAAATCAATTCATCAGTCCTGAGGTAAAAGTAAAAGTTTTCATTTGATAAGTAAAAATAAAAAAGAAATTTTTAATAGCTATTTTAGCAAAATTACGATCATGTTAGTTTACAAGTTATTGCTTATCAGCATACGGATACACAGACAAAGGCTTATAACTCCGCGATTTTTACGTCACAGATAAAAACAACCTGAAACTTTATTATAAATGGCAAGATATGGATATATCAACAAGAATCTTGTTCCATTTATAACCACTTTATTTTCATCTTCCAAGATCCTATAAGAGTCGACGGCAATGGCCCATTAAATTAATTTGTGATTTCATAAAGACAATTTGCACTAATCTTACGAAACCAAATTCTGTCCGGAAGAATCAAGATTGTTATTTACAAAAATGAACTAGATAAAAAACTATCTTCATGCATGTTACATAAACTAATTTAATACGAGAATAGATTTACTGGATAAGGAACGAAATTTATCTTTCTTTATTTTTACGTTATGAAAACTTTTTTTTACATACTTAGTGACGCCTGGAGGTAAGCGATACGCTTGCATTGTAGTTTGGCCATACACCAGTGTCACTCAGAGCTTTAAATCGCATAACAATCGAAGCAAGTAATGTATCTTTATTGTGTAACTAAGTATATATATCTCTATAGGGAAAGTAGATATCAGCCTACTGGCAAACTTAAAATAAATTAAAATTCAATTTAGTTCAACGACAAATTAAACGGAAACCACGCTTAATTCATTGAACCTGCACGGGTGCGGGCGCGACCCTACGCAGCGTGGGAGCGACGATTGTACTCGATTTTGTTATGACTCGTTTCAGTGCTGGTCGAGCAATCGAGCAATCGAATATCGATTGGTCACGGTGGACGCGTTCGATTCGCCACACCTGCGCAGACGGCGGTCGGTCACTTCCGATTCAAAATTATGTTTCCTCTTTTGAAATAATGTAATGTTTTACGTCCTCTATAGTAGGCTAGAGTTTGCATTTTTTTCAGAACGTCCAATACAATTTAAAACAGTGAATTTATATTAGTAGAAACGATAGACTTTTATTAGAAGCGTAAAGGGATTTTTTTATAACATCAAGTGACGGGACGAACAAGACGTGCGCCTCATGGTAAACTACACGCCTGTCCATAACAGTTACAATGCCACTCAGAGCTTCAAATCGCAAAGATCTGAGGGGCACTGCCACTGCGCCTGTCACCCTGAGACATAAATTGACAAGTCCCACGCTCCTGTAATTTCACCAGCTCCCTTACCTTTCAATGCCGTAACGCAGTAATAGTCACATTACTGCTTGGCGGTAGAAATAGGTAAGGTGGCAGTACTTCCCTGGACGAACTCTATCACAAGAAGATTCAACTGCTACTTTGAAGTGTAGCATCTGCCTGTCCCTGTGGGGCCGTTTTCAGAAAGATCTGTGAGCCTTTTTTTAATGTAAGGTAGGAGGCAAGCAGCAATAATGCAAGCAGTAAGCAATGATGTCATCATAGTCACCCATAGACATTTTAACACTGGAGAAGCTACCAATGAATAGCCAACCTTTGACAACCCCATTTACTAGCATTTTGTACAATACTACGTCATAGCCCAAAAGAAATACTTCATGATGAAGCCCATTCCTTATCCTTAGTATACCAGGCATCTAGATTGTGGGGATTAGCTCTTCTCGTTTTGAGGGACGTGCGATGGTGAAACGTGACAGAGACACACCAGTTCGAAAAGTTCCGTTACACACGCAGAGCCAAAGTAGTTTCATAGACTAAGGGGCTGCAAATTAGTAGTAGTAGAGCTCCTGTTAAAGAATACGTCCAGGAAAGTACCTTACCTATTTCCGCCGCCAAGCAGTAGTGTGAGCATTACTGCGTTCCGGTTTCGAAGGGTAAGGGAGCTGGTGAAATTACAGGCACGTGGAACTTGTCAACTTCTATGTCAGTGGCGGTGCCCCTCGGATCTCTATGATTTAAAGTACTATCAGGCGCACGACTTGTTCGTCCCATCTCTTAGTTTATATAAAAAACTCCTGACTTTGTTTGGGATTGTTGTTAACTTTATGAACCTTTTGTTCTCGAGTTTTGCAACTATCAAGCCACGACAAAAGACGGTGCGCAAAATATATAGGACAGTCAATGATATTCGTTTATTTATGCCAAAAAATGCAAAACTGATATATGATAGTCATAATACACTTTTGAACTGGAGTCTACGACCAAGACCAGTGCAACGTGGCCGGGACATCGGGATAATAGGTAGGTATAAGTAAAGATACCTATTAAATTGTTTAATCGCGTTTATTCCTATTTTTAAATGTTGGTGATATATTTGTCAACTCAAATAGTGTGTATTTTTATAAAATACAATTGCGACAAAATACACCTGGGCAATCGATTTAGAGATACATGGCTCAATTCACCGTAATTTGAGGCCAAACAACAAATTGTAAAAGATTACAGGTACGATTAAATAAAACCAATTAAAAGCAGATAACATCTTTTTAACATTTTGTTAATAACGGGAAAAACATTTCAAAATCTCGATTTTGTCTAATCAGGCCATGGATTTAAGACAATAACAATTGTTTTAAATTAGTAACAAAAATATATTGTCTTTTGTATTTAAAATACGATTTATTAGATGTAACCTTAGAGATTATTTTTTTAAATATAACTTAAGTAGACTAAAAGTATAATTACATATAAACATTGAAGGCCGAAAAGCAAGTTTTGGAGTCTGGAGTTACGAAATTTTTAATTACAATTTCTTGTATTAATAATACCAAATGTGACAATGAAGTGAACCACAAACTATCTTTATTTCATGGCTAAGCAAATACATTGAAATCATCATATTGATTAAACTCTACTGCTCTTTCGAAAAGCAGTTTCCCTTAAGAAGATTGAGCAAGAAACTTTAGGATTGCTCATTATAAATAAACGTTTATACACATTTATCATTTACAATATTATTTGCAAATCATAGGTCAAGAAAAGCTTTTGACATCCAAGTACGCAGAAGCTGTGTAAATAACCTCTAGAATAAGACTTTTATTTCTCTATAGCATAGTTTAGAGGCTTCGGAAGCAATTGGGGGACGTTGATGCTGTCCAGGGAGTGTTACCGTATTTGAAAAAAAGCCTGAAGTATTTATACAAACTACACTACAGAATTGTATATAATTTTTTTCCTTGTGGTTTTTGTGTTAATATAAAAAATACGTATTTTCAATTATTTTTTGTGATGGTGGGCCAATGCCCATTGGCTCAATAGCCAAAAAGTTTGGGAACCTATACTCTATTGTTTTAACCTTTTGAATATCATCCGGATCAGTTTTGAATATGAACCGGAACCTTATTACAGAACCGTATACATTGACCGTTAAATTCACATCCTGAACCTTCTTTGGAATACAGGTTTCATCATGACATTGTTCTTCATGGTTAGGGAGAAGTATTGATACTAAATATTCACAAATGTAATAAGAACATGCTGCATGTGGGATTCCAAACGTCAACCTCTCCATGAAGTAGCAACCACTCTCCCACTGAGCCACAACCGCTCACTTGAACTTTTAGTAACAGGGAATTTAAAACATTAATCTTTATTTATCTTCTGATCTTCGAACCAATATTGCTACATAAATTGGTTTAAAAATTTAAGTAAGTATTAGTACGGCATGTTTTGTCTTTATTTATCTATAATATTTATCATGATGTACCGATTTGTGGTTACGCAAATGTAATGGTTTTGTGGGCGGATTTCATCAACGGAAAGTAAACTTCGTAAGCGCCATCTTAACTACCTCTTTAATAATCAAATACGCACGGTGAGCCACTTAAAAAAGCTATCAAAAATGTTATCTTGCGTGATTTGCAAAGATTGTTTGTTTAGCTTGACGTATGGCTGAGTAAGTAATCAAAAACATCTATCAATCAGCTACAAGTACAGTCGTCAGCAGAAGAAATTTGCATACAAGAAAAAACTGGTTCTTGTGCAACGCTTTTAATATAACTTTGAAAATTTCCAGTGACTGTAAAGTGATTATTAACATCGGGAATTTTTAAATTAATTGTTGTGACTTTGTGACATTGTACCCAAGTACATGGATACCGTTGATTGGACCAGACTTGCAAACATTTCTTCTTAAACGAAGTCTTTGACAAGCTAGAGGGTCTAACTGTCCCAGAGCTGACCTCTTGTGAAATTACAGGCACGTGGGACTTGTCAACTTATGTCTCAGGTTGTCGGGTGCGTAAATCACATATACGTATGCTTATTTTTCGTCTTTAATGCGCTAAAAATACTACATACTTTAGACAAAATATTGAATATGTATTTCTGTAAAAAAAATTATATGAAAATTTAAAGATGATGTTAAAAAACAATGCATCGGATAGTCAAGAGATCGGGACTCATTTTCGCGAGACGAATTGTTTTTTAATTTTTTTTATGATACCAAGTGACGGGATCAAAAGTTGTGCTCATGCTCGTAAGTGACACGCCTGTCCATAACAGTTGCAGTGGCACTCAGAGCTTTAAATCGCAAAAATGTGAGGTACCTCTCACATTACGCCCGTCACCCTGAGACACATAGGTTGATAAGTCCCATGTGTCTGTAATTTCACTAGCACTTTTACCCTTCAAAACCGGAACGCAGTAATGCTCACATTAGTGCTTGGCGATAAAAATAGGTAAGATGGCATTATTTCCCTGGACGAACTCTTTCACAAGAAGCTCTTCTGCTACTAAATGAACTAGTGTAAGTTGTTCTGATCCAAAAAATAACCACGCCTTTACCACCGTCATTTCACTGTTTTACTTTATCCGATTTTATCCAATCGTAAGTGTTTACATTAAGTAAATGTCACACAAATTATACATATACGGAGCCGATGGGTTGGTAAGCGCGCATTACGAACGGTGACATGTCAATCAAAAGAGCAATGGAGATTTTCCGTGACACAAATTGTTTTGGGGTAAGCCGCAACTTCGTATATTACGCCTGTTCCGATCAGTCAAATTCAATCTTGGAGAGATCATACGTCATGTTGTGGGTAAAAAAAGGGCAGCGCTTTTATTCGCATCTTTGGATTCATTGCATTTGTATGTTGTCAGTCGTGTATCCCATAAACATGGAAATTTTTTGACACTTTCAATTAGCTTCTCGTCCATTTTAATTCACATACAATGTCGATGACAAGCGAAATTATGACGTAATGTCGCTAACTAAACTAAAGGTGCAGCGCACCAGTCCTTTCCTGATCCCGTGTCCTGTGTTCTTTCCGGCGCGGGCCGCGTGTTCATATATTTTATTTAAAAGTCCGTTCCGCTCTTCTTACACTGTTTCCACTGATGCGGAGTGGAGATTTCGAGCACTGTGAATGGCCAATTCACTATACGCTCCTCTTCACTCCGGCCAGCTCCGCGTCAGTGGAAACGCACCCTAAGAACGACTTCGCCGAAATCCATGTCGTACTCAGGAGAAACTAGCTTTGCAGACTAGCATTTCGAGTATTTCAGTCAGCAGAATATTGAAATACGATCTCAAGCTAAAAGCCTATAGTCGTCAGAAAGTTCACTTCGTAAAATGATCGCCTTCGTAAATTACGACGCCAATATTATCTGATGCTGCTTAAGAGACGCGATGCGAAAAAGACGAAGAAAAGTTAGCACAGATGTTCCTGCTTCCACCGAAATGTATCCTTCATCAGTGTGATGCCTCCGCTCCATTTTTGCCAACAATGCGTTAAATGGAAACAAAAATTATCAAAGTGACTTTTTAGCGACCGTAATAAAACCGTTGTCTAATACTTTATTTCGCAACAAAGAGTGGATATACCAGCAAAACTCAGCACCAGCCCATAAAGCTGAAACGGCTTAAGTTTGGTTAAGGAAAAATATACCAGGTTTCACGCTACGGAAGAATGGCCACTCTGCAGTCCTGATCTTAACCTACTGGACTATTATCTCTGTGAGCTGAATTGGAAGTCAGGGTCTGCCAAAAATCCCACCCAAACTTGGATTATCCAAAGCGGGCCCTCATCAAAGAAGTTAAACGAATCCCACTGGAGAAGATTCGTGTCGCGACCCAAGATTAGCCAGAACGTCTAAGAGCTTGTATTAAGAATAGAGGCGGTCATTTTGAGTAGTAATTGCTTGTAGTGGTTGGTTAGTGTCTATGTAATATTAACTGGCACTTTTAAAAATATAACTTATTAGTTCTTTAAATATTTATGCAACTTTTATTTCGTCTTAAAACTTATGAATACACGAAGTATATAATTTACATTGAATTTACTGTACTTACGTCGTAATAAATAATCGAGACAATGTGCCTTGATGTCGACTCCTTTTTTAGATTTCAACTTATTCCCTCGACCTTAAGACCTCTACAAAAAACAATTTGTTGTTTATTGAAATAAAAACCGTGTTCATTATTTGCGACGTGGTTTATTTTATTCACGTGTATGAATGTGCTTTATTAATATCAATATTGTAATCACGGAATAAGCAAAAAAATATTATATCACCACAAAAATATTACGAACATGATAAAATAAACCTCAACACATTTAATACCATAGACAGATAGCACCGTGTATGTTTTTTTTAGTTTCTATTATATAGGAAATGTTACGCATTGTTCTTAATCTGGTAATCATGTACGGCGGTCCATATTTAAAGATAAATAATTGATCAATTTTCTTTCTTGAAAATAGCCCGCGTCATTCATGTAATATTTAATAGCAGTAGAGCTCCTTATGAACAGTTCGTCCAGGGAAGTACTGCCACCTTACCTACTCGTATTTTTGCCACCAAACAATAAGCATTATTGCATTCCTGAACTTATCAACTTATGTCTGCCAGATCATTGCGATTTAAAGCTCTGTGTGGCACTGCAACTGCTATAGACAGGCGTGTCGCTTACCACCCGACTTGTTGTTGAACGTTATAAATTGAACCTATTCAAGGCGAGAGTCAAGAGGCATTATTTAAGTGTGTAAATCGTCGACCTTATCGTCACTTACCATCAGGTAAAATGGCGGTCAAATGCGCACTTGTATAAAAAAAAGCTAATGTACAACCCGCGACCTTACTGCTAAGTGGTAATTTCTTATAGAAAAAGGAAGAGATAGCGATGTGAAGCAATGATATTTGATATTGTATAAGTATAGATTTCATATATAATTCACCATACTTATTTAACGCTAAATCGGATTGAGTTTGTCAGAAATAGCGTTATGTCCTTGCAGTGAGAGCTAAAAACACGTTACTCTTTTTGCTTCCGCTTGGCTAGAAAGGCTTCAGAGTGGATACTACGTCAGCTCGAATTACATTTTTCCCGTACTGAATCGGTTCTATTGCGCGAGTCGAGCGTCCGAGGTACTGGCTTTATTTCAGAATTTATCTTTTTACAAACAAAATTGACGCCATTTGAAATATTTATATCATGTACTATATGTGTCCTATTTAGTTGAGTTGATATGAAAAAAATTAATTGGTGTTATGTAAAATTTCTATTGAATACAGCGGTTTTCTTTTGAAATTTTGAGTTTTTTTTGCTATCGTGAAAATTTTTAGGTATCGTGTTTTCACACCATATACTAATCAGTATATATCTTCAATTTTACTATATATTTTTATATTTTTTCCAAATTGATTGAATCAACACTTTCACGATTATGCGGAACCAACCGAAGCCATTTGAGGTTGTATGGACTCTTAATGCGTGGAGTTGACTCCCTAATCCAGTGCGAGAATGGTGCTGGAACTGTATTTCCCTGTGTTACGATACACCAGACCTCTACCGTCCATTTGGTGGAGTTACGTCTGGTAACTTGTGAAACTAGATAGCTTCACATATCCGTAACACTATAAGTTTTATGACTTCCCCATAATTTTCTGGTTACGTGTACTTTACTAAGGCCATTATCACTCCTTATACTCGAAAAGGAAAACTGTCTTAGTCGAAGACTCGTTTATTTGATTTAACGATCTCCGTGGTCGAGAGCTTCCACACCGGTTTCCATGGTGTCGTCATCTCTGAGGTCCCGGGTTCGATCCCCGACTGGGTGTTTGTGGTACCGTCATTGGTTCCTTTCCATGACACAAGAGCTATAGGTATTTTGAGATTAGGGCAACGTATGTGATGTTGTTTAACGTTAAATATTAAAAATATTACATGGTACGTGAAACCAAACACAGTCGTGACTGAAAATTGTGGAATTGAGAAAACGCGACTTGAAAGTTCAAAAAATAACCAAATGAAACCATTAAATATATATTCCCGTTTATAAATAGATAACTAAATATAATGTACCAATAAAAATAATCACCTTATTAGCAATAAGATCTATGCAAAATATCTTTTCAAATTTCCAATCGTGTTTTCTCAATTCGACAATTTTCAGTTATGACAGTATTTGACTTCATGTGTAATTAATTAAAAAAATAATAAATTTAATATATATTAGTTATTTTTGTATGTCACTGTCATCATCTGACTTTTCATTGTCAACAACTATTTGTAATATGAGATGTGTATTTACGTAAACGGAATATATATTATAGGCGACGGAGCCAGAGAGGCCCGAAGAAGAAGAAAATTGGACCAGCTACCTTAAGAAATCCAAACCGACATCAATGAAATCTGGAAGAGGCACATAAACCAGCTGCTGGCAACCAGACTCTTTCAACTCTCAGAACTCGTCAAAATTGAAAGGGAAGACCTGATATATTTATGGCTGAAAATAATGCTTTACTAATTTTTCTGTCATTGCCTTCACCTGTCTTTTTATTACGGAAAATATTTTGAGAAACAATAAATTCATTTCTGACCGTTTAAAGTATTTTTTTCTTATTCATTCCGGAAACTTATAGTGCACCCAACGTAATATCTCTACCGATGGGGGCTGTTTCATGCGGTGGTGTGGGAAAAACAGCAAAACATCTACTCGTAATTACAAAACACACGGAATCACATTTCATTGGTAATTGAATATTAAAAATGTAATTTTTCAAGTTTCGTCCATTATAGCTAAGCTCAAGTTGAACTGGTCGGTTTGAAGTGAAACAATTGACGACACCCGTCAATTGTTTCGAATTCGGGCTGGCCAATCGGAGCGCAGTTGTCATCGTAATGATTTGGCGGAATAGTTTTCAAACAAACTAAATGACATTTCGTCTCTATTTCCAGTTATATACTCCATATTTTAATATAAAGAATATATATTAGTGACTATAACGCCTTATCCAACAGTACTAAAGAAATTCTACATGCAAACGTAGACAATCGCGAAAACCATAAACCTTCGCTGTTGCGCAGTCAGATAAAAAGGCAATTACTCAATATTTCACATAACTGAATTCTGCATAGTTTGTAACGTAGCCACCCATCGTGAGCTATAAATTTCGTACGCGGAAGACGCGCAATCAAGACAATTAAACTTTTACCGTATATGGCTTAGAGATTACAAATGTACGGGTTCTGTCAATTACTTACTATGTTTTTGTAAATTTGCAGCCGTCGTAAATGTGCTGTTGTGTAAAAATTCGATGAAATTCAATTCCCCCAAGTTATTGGGACAGTGTGAAGGACTCTTATGTAGTGAAACGTATTAAATGCTACTAAGTACTGGGAACAAAGTTACAATCACAGTAACTCCCAATTAATTAAATATTGTTTTTTTTTCTTGCAGTTAGTTTTATTTACTCAACAATTAATAAATAATAACGTTTATAACTTTTAGATACATATATAATAAAGACAAAGAGCACACTATATTAAAGTATTAAGTCTATGGTTACACATCGATGCCTTACTTTCTCAAACACGTATCTTATAAAGAGTGATTCAGGAGACGGCAAAAATTTCCATTTATTTTAAATTTCTTATCAAGGGTGTTAATTTGGATACTTTACTTTAAGTATAGGTAAAGGCCAGTGTGTGAATATAAAGGAAATGTGACGTCAAATCAGCGTGCAAAATTGTATAAATAATGCATTTTTTGCACTTGAGTTACTTTGTGCTTTTAAGATACGAGTTTGAGAAAGTAGGCGTCGATACTCCACTTAAATTAAAGTATTTAAAACTCCTGAATGACAAACTAAACAATGCTGGTATTCTGGGGTTCAGTATTCTTTCATTCACTGGAGTACACATCAAAACTAAACAAGATTCAATTCACTCTGGTGTATGTAATAAGTACGTGTACAAAAATAATAATTAAAGTAAATTGTTTACATACAATAAACTAAACATACTTATTCTAATACCTGTGAAGTTTAGTGTAGTAAACCAAATGCATTATTATAATATTTATTTGTGCTTTTCGTTGTTGTTGTTATTGTAAAGTAACTGTCTACAAGTGTTTACTAATTGCAAGTGGAATTTACCTGTAATTGTTTGATAGATTTAGTTTTAAGATGTTCCTAGCTTATCTAAAAGGTAATAAGGTAGTCAAATGTTGGTAAAATAAATAAATAAATCACAACGTAACGATAAACGTAGCAGTAGAGCTCCTTGTGAAAGAGTTTATCCAGGGAAGTACTGCCACCTTACCTGTTTCTGCCGACAAGTAGTAATATGAGCATTATTGTTGCGCAAGCTAACATATATATTTAAAAATCTACGACATGTGAGTGATCCGAACATTGTTAAACTGGTATATCTGGCACTCTGCCAGTCAATATTAACATATAGTATTGTAATTTGGGGTGGAGCGCCCACATCAACTTTGCTACCACTTGAAAGAGCTCGAAGGCTAATACTGAAAGTGAGTTACTTCCTTCCACGTTTATATACAATAAGTGAGCTGTATAACCTCTGTAAAGATTAACGGTCCGCTAATTGTTCGTACTGAATGTCATTTTATTTAAGCACTGCCAATTATCTTTTAATCCTAATTATCATACCAAAAGAAGGTAACACACAGTGTGCCCCA
>NW_020654748.1:23909039-23935765 GCF_003589595.1 Hyposmocoma kahamanoa
AACCACGTTACCATAAAGTTGTGTTTCCATTGAGTTATTTTATTATAGAAAAATCAGGAACATACATACATAACAAAGAATACAATTATCAGATACCTTGAGGTATTACTTAAGTAAGAAGCCCGTTGGTTGTTACTCCGAGATGAAGTTGCATTATTTTCTTGTGAGTTTCGTAAACAATTTGTGAAAACATCTTGATGTACGTGATGACCGTTTTAGGATCTCGTTGTTGTTGTTATGTAAATATTCTTGCTTTTACATGGCCATAAATATATGTTGTAGAAAAGGTGCGGTCATAGTTAGGAATCATTTTAATCGCAGTAGAACTTTTTAAAGTTTTTAAAAGGTTAACGAAAGAAAGAAATCTTTTGAATAATATAGAGAACAGAAGGGGACAACATGTATACATTTGTTATGTAAAGACGAATTTGTGAGAAAAGATGAAAGGGAAATACCAAAAATGGCGGATAGTGAACAAATAAAAAAGAAGATTAAAGTAAGCAGCTTTATAAAGAGCTGGCTATGAACAAGAAGGACTGGAGGAGGCTACACTGACAAAGGTCTGGCTTTTAAATAGGCTAATGATGAGAACTCTTTGTCAAACAGTTCGTTCAGGAAAGTTCTGCTATTGGTATAGGTATATGGTATTGAAGGATAAGGGTACTGGTAAAATTACAGGCACATGGGGCGTCTTGTCAGCTTTATGTTTTAGAGTAACAGGCGCAGTGGCAGTGCCCGTCAGATCTTTGCAATTTAAGCTCTGAGCGATACTGCAACTGTTATGCGTAGGCGTGTCGTTGTCGTTTAGGCGTCACTTTTACGCTAAACTAACTAGCGGTTTTGCCTATTGGTAACACGGTTGTTTTCAATGAGAGGTCTGCAGTTCGAATTAATGGTAAAAGTTTTGATGTTTTTTTCGAAGCTAGTAGAAGCTAGTTTTAGTAGCGAACATCGAAGAAGGTTCACAACCTTTGGAAAGCGTGTGTAGTCCCCAACTCGTATTGAGTCGGAGTGGTGGACTATGGACTGAACCCTTATATTATTATTATTTTTCATTATACAAAGAAACACCGAACAGGGCATCCCTTGTTTATTTAGTCACGGGACAAAATGTATCGCGTTCTTCTACAATAACTTCGTTTATACAATGATTATTTATTTATTAATCACTCTACAGATTCATCTGTATCGTGTATTGTATCAGTGCAACTAATAACATGAAGGTAAATCATTAATGCCAGTCATTTACAAGCGTTTTAGTCTTATTACACTTACTTATTTTTATTATTGACTGAAAATGGCCCAAAGTTAAATGGCTCAATCCATCCGGTTTTAAGCAAATATCAAGCCCTTTCTCAAGATAATATTCGAAAACCTCCGGCAATGGTACCGTCAGGTCATTACAAAGTGACAGGCGATCTAAATGCCAGGATCGTGCGCGAGCGCCGCACCACAGCAAATAAAGGCATTTGCCGATAGTGCGTACAATACACCTCGCAGTGCGATTTACAAACCCCAATTTTGAGTATAGAATGAAATTTGTTACAAGTGCAAAAAATTGTGAAAGCATGCTTTTTTAGAGTTAAAATTAAATGAAGTATTTAATTACAAAACAAATGATATTCTGGCGATGCTTGACATGAATTTTGTATGAGCCTATTTAGCAAATAGTACAGACGGCAGCACATCAAGCTACACGTTGATGGATCATATTGCGTTGCACTGGAGGCGATATTCGAACAAAAGTTTATAGCATGATGTGCTATTGATACAACTCCTTAAAATTGTGCCAATAAAAGATGATATTTTCATGATTCAATAATAAGGATTAAATCTTCTTTGGCGATTGATTCTATGGTTAGTCATAGATGTTTATTCTATTATTTTACGAAATAGTGAAAGATGTCAGATCGCCGTCATAGTATTATTTACTGAGAGAAGCATTTCGACTTTTGTAAAAACGTTTTATTCTTGTTTTAGTTCCTTAAGGATTTTATTAGCAAAATGCCATCGTTTCTTCTGAAAACAGTACAAGCCTACACTACATTTGTCGTTTATGCCTTTGAGAAAATCCAAACCTTTGGTATAATCTTTATTCTTACACCAGGTTATTACATCATACTGCTGACTCTCGTACGGCGTATGCTGGTCCACACCTATGACCCAGGATTAATCCAACAAATGTTTGACTTGTTTATATCCTGGTTTGGTTTCACCAACATTGCTGGCAATTTGATGATGAGTGTGCTTACTGATAGCACGGTGAAGAAAGCTGTCTTTTCCAATGACACAGCAGAATATTGCGCAATCTGTGACATATATCGCCCGGAGAAGAGCTGGCACTGCAGAACTTGCAATACTTGCATCCTCAAGAGAGACCATCATTGCGTTATTTTCTCCCGTTGCATTGGTCTCCTCAACCAACGGTATTACCTCCTCTACCTCTTCTATTTGCCAGTTGGCATTGCTTACTTCACGTATTATTGGTACTACTATTTAGTCGCGAAACAAATGGCCAACGATGGCCAATATTTGAATGAATATCACATCGCAATTCCTTTGTTGAAATTTATTACAAGATCTTATCACACCATCAGTGTTTTGGACTTGGAGAAATTTATATTGTTGATTAATATAGGCTTATTTATTTGGACCTTGAGTTTGTTTATTTTTCATCTAAAGAACGTGCTTCAAGGTCAGACATCCTACGAAGCTCGTATACGTCCTATAAACTGGAAGTTGAAGAGTTTGTTAGACTGGGCAAATTGGAAAATGAGAATGGAACATGTTTTTGGCATAAGATGGTATTTTGCAATTATTTGGCCTTTCATCAGCAGCCCTTTGCCAAGTACTGCGGCAGGGTTTCAGAAAATGTATTGAAAATACTTTGGTACGTAGCCTCGTCGAGGTGCCATGAAAATGTCTTACATTGATTTTATTGAATAAAGGTATTATTGCTTGCATTATGCGCATGTTTTTATTTATTAATCTATTTTTTTTATATTACGGCAACAGATTTAAACACGTTGTATTTTTAATTAATAGGAAAGCTCATGAAAAAGTTTCACAATTAGTTTTTCCCCATTCACACACGCATCGTCTACCAGAAAAATTTATCCGCCAAGGCACACAAACTGAGCAAAACAAATATGAATAGATATGCGCTGTTTTTCGAACCCGTCACAAATGACAGGAGCAAAACCGACAATCTAATAAATATCTTTACGAGCGCCAAATAATGCCGTACGAAGCATAATGAAGCCCATATGGAGAATCCGGTTCGGACCTATCGGACACTAGTAGCCAATTTGAAACGAGATTGTTTATGATGACATAACGCCTTAGTATGTATATTCATAAATTGCATTACGTAAATATAATAAATCTCCTTAAAAAAACAGATGAAATGTCGGTTATTATCGATGAAATGTCGATACGTAAACTTCAAAACATGGTAAAACTTTGCCTACCCAAATGGATGAAAATTAAAAAAAAAAAAAATAACGACAGTGGCCGCCATCTAAGAAAAAATAAATACAATATTAATAAAACTAAAGATAACCTAAGAGAAAAATAGATCATAGGCTTCACAAAATAACGTGAAATCGATTACTTTTATAATATTTTTCGACAATGTCAAGGATTGAAAACCGTAGTAAGTGGTACAGATTTTGGTTCATATTTGAAAGGATTCAGTGCCATCTAATAGTATTCGTGGTGACTCCTGCATATTTTATATTCATGATGGTTATCATCCGAAGACATGTAGTCGCAGAGCTCAAGATAACCCTGGCTAAACACATAATACATGTCATTCTTTCTACATATTGTTTTGTAAACATCACTGGTAATATGATGATGTCGATTCTTACTGACACAACTTTGAAGAATTTGAATATTTCAATCAACGCCAAACGTGATTTCTGCGAACACTGCAACACATACCGCCCTGAATACGCGTGGCATTGTAAGACATGCAACGTTTGCATATTGAAACGAGACCATCATTGTTTCATCTTCAATCGATGTGTTGGACTCAAGAACCGCAGGTACTTCATCATGTACCTCGCTCATTTGTTTATAACAATGATTTACTCTACCTACTATTCTTTAGTCTTCGTTTATAGCAAGTTCCAACACGATGGTATAGTTCTTTCTGCGTTCCGCCTAGTCAATCCATTCGTAAGATATATGGTGCCGGAGCCTTGGGGGATTCGAGATTTGTACGTGATTTTTATATTCATGAACTCTGGATTTATAATTTGGTCAGGAGGAATGTTGTATTTTCATTTGAATAACGTGTTGATGGGAGTAACGGCTCGTGAGAGTTGCAGCTTAAACCTTAGTGTCATAAAATCTAAATGGAAGGAACATGTGATGTCAGTGTTAGGTGTAAAGTGGTACTTGGCTATATTCTGGCCATTTGTTGAAAGTCCTCTACTTATAAATGGAACTATTATAGATTAAATAGAAATTGTAATTTTTTAATTATATTTTAGGGTTAATTAGAATTAATGCTATTAATATAGTAAATTGGAGTTTAATTTATGTTTTTCTTATCTTGATTTCATTTATTAACTTAATTATTTAACAAGTTTTAATGTAATTTGTTAAACAGAGAATAGAAATAAAGATTTTTGTACCATTATGGCTAGAAAACCCATAAGTTTTAACAGCGACAGAACATACTGCTTTTTAATTTCTTTGACATCGGAATGTACTTGGAAGTTGGTTTCCTGGCAAAATATCAAACAGGTCTTTGCTTCATTAAGTATTTAGTTGTCACACGTAACGGTTGCGTAAACAGGCGAACTGCGCGCGTGCATGTTAATATTGAAGGAAGCACACGATCTATTGATAAATGATACATAGACGGTGTTAGGTGATTGTGGTTTCTTGAGGGAAATGTTGAGTTTTGTAAAGCAGTTAGCCATAAATTGCGATATCTCGGTATAAACAACAGCGAATTGCCACAATTACCACTCATGCTTTCTAATAGTCCTAGCTTTGCTATTTAAAGCAGCGTCAGCTATCTATTGAATATACCTATCTGATTTTATTTCCCAGGTCCTACCGCACCCCATGAAGCTTACACAGAGAGATCCAATTAGTTACAATACCCATACCAATTACTCAGCATCATGCAATCTATAGCACGTACGACACCATATACCTATTCTATACCATCAAATATAGCCTGTGCACGTGCCTCACCGTTATTACGAAGACCCGTTACCACACTACATTTAAAAGGAACTATTATAAAACGAACACTAGAACCATTTTCTGTAGACATAACGTCATTGGTAGTTTATGTTTCGTTTGTATTGAAGTTTCCGCATTTCTCTAGTAGCATGGGGGTCAAGGGTCGATACTGGTGCCACCATTAGTAGATATGGATAGGTCCTGTAGGTTCATTTATATTTAGGCAATTTTATTGCAGAATCTGTATTGGAAATGTAACATCTTTATAAACAAATGATATTATAATGAATAGATTTCGGTGACAAGGACTGTATTAAAGCTTAAATCAACGTAAATATAGGCAGACCATCATCAAAGGAGAATTAATCAAGTGGTAAACCAAGAATAAGTTACATAACTGAATTTATGCGGTTTCGTATCAAAACAAATAATTTAGTGTATTGTAGGTAATACACAAAACAAACTTTCTAGTTCCTTCAACGGAGGGGAGGAGTTAAAAATTTTTGCAGCAATAAACTCAAAGTTACCAGGAGGTAATAGTAGTGCTTTCGAAACCTAAAAGTATGTATGTACAGAGGTCTTCAAAGTCGTGTGCCGCGTTGATAGGTGATAATTCAAGTTCGTAATGAAATTGGATTGTACATGATGATTATGATATACTACAACCCTAGTATATTATCTTTAGCGGATCATGTATATAATTAACTTTGGAAAGAAATAGGGGAGAACGTTACGTCGACTAGCATTACTTCGAAAGGAAAGCTTGATTAACCTTGTTATTACACAACACTTTCGAAGTAATTTACAGAAACACCAATAAAAATAAATAAATAACATCCAATTTATGTCCGTGAATGTGACCACGTCGCCGCAGCCATATTCACACTTTCTCTGCTTCAATGAGACTGAAAAATGTTTTTATATTAAAAGTTTTTGTACTAAATTCATCCCGTTCTGTAAATTATTGTCTAACTTCATTAATATGCCCAATCGTTCTTTGTGACATGAAAACTATTTTATAATATTTTTGATAAATCGTGAAAAGTAGGAAAACGGTGGCTTCTCGATTGAGAAATCTTCGTTTATTTACGAAAGAATATTTAGTATCATGATGCCTGCATGCCGAAGAAGGTTCACAACATGTGGAAAATGGCTGAGATGGAGACCCACGCTCAGCAATGGGCTGTACAAAGGGTTATTGATGATGATGATGAAATTATTGTTGTGTTGTGTATACGAGCCTGGGCAGAGATGAATCTGCTCGCAACAAAGTTTGCAAATAACAATTTTTTTTTTATGATACTAAGTGACGGAACGAACAAGTCGTGCGCCTGATGGTAAGCGACACGCCTGTGCATAACAGTTGCAGTGCCAATTAGAGCTTTAAATCGCAAAGATTTGAGTGGCACAACCACTGCTCCCGTCACTCTAAGACATGAAGTTGATAAGTCTCATGTGCCTGTAATGCCTTCAAAACCGGAACGCAGTAATTATTGGAATAATTCCTAGCCTAATTTACCAACAGTCATTACTGCTTGGCGGCAAAAATAGTTAAGTTGGCAGAGCACTTACCTGGACGAACTCTTTCAAGAGAAACTCTACTGCTACTTACAAACATATAAACATTTAATACATAACAACACATAACAACGAACCTTGTACATAAATAATTACTAGGGTTTATGTCTTTATTTCTCTGGAAGATAAGATTCAAAATGACGTTATCCGACAAAGAACCAATCATCTACATATCTGGTACAATAAGCAAGCTGAAGTAGCAGTGAGCGGACCAAATGTGTCGACGAACCGATAACCAATATGGGAAACAAGTTCTTGAGTGGATACCAAAGCTCGTCAAAAGTATTATGGGACGCTTTCTGGCCAGATGGAGTGACGATCTGCAAAAGGCTGCTAGCAGCACATGGACCCTACAAGCTGAGAACCGGGCGCACATTGGGATAGGCCTACAGATTTCAATAAACCTTAGGTAATTCCATGAACTTTTGAGGTCAGTTTTTTTATGAAAAAGTTACAATTACTGAAGTTTTGTTAAGTACTGTTAAGTTTAATAAGGCCAGTCTTTTGAGAAATGTACGGCATTATAATATATTATTGTTACGTTGCTAACAAATGAAATTACTTTCGTGATAAACGTTTTATACAAACTAATTTGTCGCGTATTAAAAACTGATTTCCTTGTTACACGAATCAAATTGGTTATTATGTTACTTTTGAGATTACGCAACTTATCGATTTCTTTGTTTCAAAAAAGAAGTTTGTTTGTTTAAATAGTTTCATCTCCTAGAACCCAAATTCTTCTTTTATCAAGCCATTCCTCTTTAAACTGAAGTTTTACATCAGTTTCATTTATTCACTTTTCTTTACACAAATACCACTCAATCTCCTTAAAAGCTGTGGTCGGGATCGTGTCGTGATCGTTGAAACGTCGAGAGGCCACTCGGAGCACATAATAAATATGACAAATCGTTGCAAAATAAAACGCTAATGGCTGCAAATGGAATATTATAAATCAACTATCGAGCACCCTTCCTGACAGGAGGAAAGGTTGAATTTCAAATTAGGATTAAAGATTGGAGGCATTAATGAATCCTAAATATTTTGCAAACGGTTTCGTACCAATGTACATAGTTGTGATAGGCACTTTGGAAAACTCTAACATTTCAATCGGGGACAGCCAATCATTTTAGCTCTAAAATACATAATAATAATAACACACACACTCATAGCCCCGCACTAGGGAAACCTTGTGTCGTGGGTACCATGGACACACACATAGACAACCACAAAATACACCCAAACTCATGAGAGAAATATATGTGGGCCAGACAAATATTTCTCCAGGCCCGGGAATCGAACCCGGGACGTCTGCGTTGCAGACCAGTATGGTAACCGTTCTGTCATGGAGGCAGTTAAAAATAAATTAAATATTTATCTACACAGATCCCTACAAATTCTTACTCGTTCTCAGGGGAATCTGCCTTATGAATGAATTATTAATAAGAATAAGAATAATAATAATAATAATATACTTCATTGACAGGTACATACTCATATTAAATACAAATTACAATTATATATAAAAAACAAAAGCAAAAGCTATAAAATAATGGTCATACAATAAAAATAAAATACAATACAATACGCTTATAAGATTGTAATAATAAGCTTGTCAATTCTTATTTCCATCACGATTCACGGAAATCCAGTACTTAAAAAAGGAATTGTGCGTGTACTCACAGAGACTACGAAGGGTCCTGTTGTCAGACGCACGGAGACGGCTCCAAAAGCTGGCGATGCGAGACCTTTATTACTGAATGACCTTACCTTAGACTAATGATGAATGATTAGGGCTTAATCAATGTGACAATTTCAAGTGTAATATGCCTATGAAATTAAGAGTATTAGAGTATGTTTCTGAATTTGCTTCAAATATTAGATTAGGGAGAGACAAGAAATTACAGATACAAAGTAAACTTCGATCTAGACTGCGAACAGTGTGTAAAAACCTGCTTTAATAATGCACTATGCTCTTTTATCTTTATAAGACGAGGGCGTGGTTCCACTCTTCCGTAGTAGATTCAATTATAGATCGAACTCATTTACTTGTAGCAGGAAATTCATAAACAGGATAGAAATCGCATGGAAATCCTCAATAAAACAATGTAAGATAATATATAACCGCCCACTTAACCAGGTAAATAACTTACTTGATTATTTCTCCGAGATAAACTTCATAATAATGTTGTATAACTTCCATTTAGAGCTTTAAACATTGTAAGAGATAGTGAAATAGATGTTCTGTTAAGGGATCGCAAATTATGCGAAGATCGCGAAGAAATGGAAGTTACCACGCTTACAATAGCAAAAAATATCTAAGCTCGAAATTAATATCTACAATACTATCCAAATGTATTTCATAACCAAACGTAGCTATCTAAGTAATTAATCATTTAGTCATTATACTTCCCTATGCTACCCAGCATTGGGTTTAGGTTATTGTCTGCTACGCTGGCCCGATGCCTGTTCTGAAAAGTCGTCCTTTTTTATATTATTTTATTTCATTTATTTATTTTCAAAGGATAACAAACAATTGTACATAAGAACACGTACAATCAACAACATTATCCACATATTACTTTTAAAGTTGAAATTGAAATTGCCGTATGTGTTGAGTAAGGGAAAAATTAAACAAGTAAAAAGTAAACAAAGAAATTCGCTCAGGGTTTTAATAATAGCTTTTTTAAATTTAGAAGCAGGTAAATAAAATATGTCAATAGCACTAAACAAATCATTCTACTGAGAAAAAACACGACGTAGAGGAACTCATTTGCCACTAAGCAAGTAGGAGCGCGTACGTCGTCAGTGAACTCTCATGGGTACATTGTATTTAATATTTTGCACAAGATCTGGACAGTCAATCAAATTATGACAAAGTCTATGGAGTGCTACAGCTAGAAGCATTCTAAACAGTAAGTTTTTTTTCTGAGGGTTGTGAAACTTCTTTGATTGCAGGTGTTAACACGACACTTTTTTCACTGTTTACGAAAGATATTGCTACTAATTCACAAATGTATGTATCTCAGAAATAAAAGTAATTGACACTTGCCATCACAGGAGTTCGAACCATCGACAGCACAATTTAGAACCAACCGTTCTCCTACCTAAACTGCCTCCGTGGCCGAACGGTTACCATGCCGGACTGCCACGCAGAGGTCCCAGGTTCGATTCCCGGGCCGAAAGAAATAGTTGTATGGCCTACAATTATTTCTCTCGTGAGTTTGGGTGTAATTTGTGGTTGTCTATGTGTGTGTCCATGGCACCCGCGACACAGGGTTTCCCTAGTGCGGGGCTATGTTGAGTGTGTGCGTTATTTATTTATTATTTACCGGACGAAAAATAATTGGTACTATAACAATAAAATGCTATTGGTTTGGCATTTTTATTTAGGATGTCACGTCATATGTATACAGTGAATCTCTAATTCGATTTTAGTATAAACCAATGTTTAATTGGTAACTAATATAAAAATTTCAATTAATGTTGGATGTTATTTGACCGTAATTGCAGTGTACATGTATAAATTTATATTAATGCACGTGAATGTGGTTAATTACACGTAATTAAGGAGAATTTTATTAAAACCACATACATTCATGACGCTTGTCGCTGACTGGTAGGCAAAGCCTATGGACCTTCTCCCACTACGCTCCTGATCACCTAACTATCTCTTTCTCTTTGTGCACTCGCGTCAGTATCATCATAAAGTCTCGTTTATTCTTAATACATTCCATCAAATATATAAAATAGTTTTAAGAGCGCGACGTCGTGAACTATTCACAGTCCCACTGGTGCGTACCGTATCGCGCAGGAACTCACCACTGCTCCGTGCCCTCGCAATGCTCAATCAACTCTTGGCATCAGCACCGGAGTGTGATCTGTTTGCATGGCGATGGGCTGTGTGTTGTGAATGCCTGAGATTTTGTGAAGCGATGGATGATAGTGAGTCAAGTATAGTGCTATAGTTTAATTTATTATTTCAGTCTTTGGTTTTTGTTTTTCATTTTTATTGTTATTTTTTAATTAGTTTGGTTTCACGGCGCATTGGTTATGGAACTGTAATGCCGTGTAAACATACTTACAATAAATAAATAAATAAATCAATATGACATCCACAATCTGCTACTTTTACGTAAGCTACATTTCCGTTCACGTTCGCTCTATGAATGTGTCGTTAGTCTACCAACTTCCAACCTTTCCAAATAAACAATCATCGAAACATCCTAGCCACTATATTATCTTTCACTTACAACACTCTTATTATACTGTTCCTCTTTCTGTATCAAAGATTTACACCACTAATAATGTGCAATGCTGTCACTTCTAGAGCATTCACACTACTTTCATTTTACATCAAGGTTAAGTCCAGTATATAGCGGTGAACAGTGAGACGCGCCTTATTTGACACGTCCTAGCTACCTAGAAAAGCGTGCAGAGATCCATTTACCTCATTTCCTGCTTTCACTCTCGATTCAATATCTCCACCACGCATACCATCATCTCTTGTATAAGTATAATGTTAAATATCTCCCTAAAATGCAAGGTATTTCAAAAGATCAAACAATGGTATCATTATTACGTAAAAATCGTTAATTGTTTGCAATTAAAGCAACGATGTAAAAAGGATGTAACAATCGAACTACTTTAAAAACCGATTTTGCAAATTCCTTTAAAAAAAAAAGGTTATCTAACAATTGCTTCTCCGTTGCTTCATTTTACTATCTATATCGATTCTGTTCATCATGACATAATCAACTCTGTTTATTGTCATTTCATAATCGAAATCGAGTTGAATGTCGATAACAATCGATGGATTGACACTGATGCGATGAGCGAACGTAAAAAAAGATATAATTTGACAGATGTTAGAGATGTGAAAGGTTAAATTGCTTTTAAATAAATTAATGGTAATGATACTTTCGCAATTTACTTTTGCGTACACGAATACACTACATCTATTGGCTTTAACGTAATATTCTTACAATAACGTCACAGCACATTTATCAAAATGTTAGTTACGTTAAGAAAAATATTATTTTTTTATGAACAATAGTAACGGACATAATATTAATACGAGGAATAAAAACAAAGTAGCTGTTCTTCTCAAATTCATTTAAGGGGCACTGTATTCCGATTGCTATTCAAAATTTGCCATTTTTGAGGTTTAAAACTATAGTGAAACAAAAGCTTTATTAAAATTTGTACAGCCTCTGCGCACTTGGATGACAAAAAATCGTGATAGTGTCCCATTTAGCTCTTGCAGGTAGTCTCGATCTAAGATGTTTTAATTAAATATTGTAATGATAAATGTATGTAGACAAAAGTCAGCCCCTAGAGTTTCTTGCTCAGTTTTCTCAGCGGAATCTGCTTTACCAATGAGCAGTAGAGTTTATGAAACAAGGAATATTTTACATTAACTTTGACATAAAAAAGTGCTTTAACGGTCGAGTTGTTTTTAGAAGCTAGAGTTGCAGATCCCTAGAGAAAACCTGCTTCTCAATTAAAAGATCTATGTCCTATGCTTACATCTTTCAATAATAGCTGACTTTATTACGCTTTTCTAATCAATACATTCAATAAACTAGAATAAAGAAGAAAGAATACTGTTCGCCAACTTTATTTTCATGAAAGAGGGTGCTTTTATATGAAATTAATTTCAATTTATTATAAATCACGAATTCACTTAAAAACGATTGATCCATTTACAAAATTAACAGTTTCTACACAATATTGTAGTTACCTCATTCTGTGCGACTTCGTGATCTTCGTAATTATAAGCCATCTCCTGCCCGATAGACCGTCACCTTATCATAGACGTTTCTTTTGTGTTTTTTCTTACTAATTAGTGTGATTTATCAATAATGGACTTACTGTTACTAGATGTGGTTTCTTTCGGGGCTTACCTGCGAAAAAAAATTGCATGGTTTACTTATATGTTTTCAAGTTATACAAATCAGGTTTCTAACATGCGAACAATATTATATCGTTATAGTTTTAAAAATTATGTGCTAGACAACAACATCAATTACCTAGTCTTAACCAACACCCTGTGCTGTAACTGTGGAGCAATGGGTATTTACTCTAGGCACCCGGACACCCAGTCTAGAAACAGTGTGGAAAAAAAATTCAAATTGATCATACCCGGAATCGATCGACTTGTGCAAATTCTTGGGCCATTGAAGTCGACAGTCTAATATAGAGTTGTGAGAAACAAAAATATATGATCTCTCTCCAGTTATATATAATACTATGTTACTTAAAAGGTTATTCCTTATAAGTAACATTTTAATCCAATCTTGGATTGCAATCATAAAAATATAGGACTTTTATCACATTTGGGGGGATCAGTTCACAGATGAGAGAAGCAGCTTTTTATTTCTGTGAATATTTTTAAAAAGATATATACCATGGAATAAAGTATCTTATGTTCAATATTTAAAGTTCTTTCCCTCCGTGTCCTATAGCTGTGGGACACCCGTTATTCATTTAATATAACATAAATATAGTCTGGCACGGTATGCTAGAAGTCGTCGGTTCGAATCCGGCCGGATCGAAGGAATTTTTTTTTAGTGTTCGTTCTTTGTATTAATAATTATAACAAATTAGTGGAGTAATTTCACAAAAAATAATTGAATACCAATTCAATAAAAATTTAAATTAAATATGGTTTTTTTTATATAACATAATAATTCACCTCCATCTCACTGATGGTAAGTTGATGATAAGGTCGACGATGGAGCATGCATACGTAAATAATGCCTATTCTCTCTCGCTTCTTAACACTTCGTGCGAATCCTTGGAATATCCACAGGATAAGGGTGAAACCCGATGTTAGTTTCGTGGGAAGTTATAGTAAGTGTTAGAGTGGTTACACACAGTGACATTTAGCAGCGATGCAAACGCGCGACTGCATCGGTACAAAAGATTTCAGCAGATTTCATCGTGATATAGTAGTAAACATTTATAAAATACGTAACTTTCATATTAATGTTTTTTTATTCATTGTGACTTATTGAATAATAACAAGCGATGTCAACTGCAAAGAGACGGTTCCACGGTCAATTTTGTTAGGTAATGTTGTACTGTAAAGATTACTCAGTAGTTTGATAACCTGTTTTTCTACCCTTTTCATGAATAAATTGAACGATTGAATTACTAGAAATGAACCGATCACGATTGTATTCAGACCAATTTGTAATTGAATGCAAAAACGTTTAGTAACAGCTGTGACAAATTTAAAAAGTTAATATTAACAATATTGCTTACATAAACAGAACTAGGTCAATTTGAACATCATAGAGAACTTGAGAACAGCCTCAAATGGGTTTATTTGATTTCACATAACTGTGAAAGTCATGAATCAATCACTTTAGAAAAAGTACATAGTAAAATTGAGGATATGCACTTATTACTAGTGAAAACACTATTCCAAAAAAATTCACGATAGAAAAGAAAACACAAACTTCCTCGAAATTTTACAAGAAAATCGCTGTATTCAATAGATACATTACATATACCAATTATTTTTTTTATATCAACTGTATTAAACAGAACACCTATGTATAGTATACGTTATACATTATTGAAACGGCTTTTAAAAAAAATAAATTCTGAAATAACGCCAGTGTCCCTGCCGTTCGACTCGCGCAATAGAACCTATTCAATATGAGAAAAAACTTTTATTTCGAGATGGGGTAGTATCAACTCTTAATAATGGTGGTAGCTCGGTGGGAGTACGGTTAGTCCTCAATTGAGAGGTTGACAGTTATAATCCCCATATCAACATATACCTTTAGTGTGAATTTAACATCTAATTTAAGTATTCCGTCCATCCAAGCAAAGCGCTTCTTAAGCAAACTGGTAATAAGTCAAGGATATAAGGATAGAATATTCCAGACTTTCTAGTAGGGTATCGAAAGAGGAACAGTGAGGGCGGAACTTAATTATAAAGTTTCTGTGCTCTCCGAAACGTATCCAATAGAAAACTGACAAGCAGGCCTCTATTTTGCGGTGACCGAGACTTAGAAGCTTCAGCTCCACAAGGTCAAAAAATCAATAATGTTCTATTTCAAGAAACAATCTTTGCAATTTTGTAGCTCGAAATTATACTTGTGCTAGGGATACCCTTCTAGATTCCCGCTCTTCCTTGTTATAAACAATATCTAAATTTAAGATTGCGTGATTGAGTTTAAATAATATGAGCTTTAATTTGTAAAAAAGGACAAAGAAAAGAAAATTAAATTAAGAGTAATATGTGTGAGTAGTGAGTGAGTGAGTGAGTGTGTGTGTATGTGGGTGAAGTGTGTGTTTTGTGTGTGTGGTGGTGTGTTTGAATGAACAGGATATACGTGGGTTCGCACAATATTTAATTTAATATTCTATAGGTAGTTGTTACCAATGTATTTTTCTAACATCTAACCATAATAAATAAAAAATAAATAAATAAAATGTTTCTTTACTTAGGTATACACCCATTAATAAATTTAACATTACGTATTACATTACATTTAAATTCAATTTTATTAACGGAAATTTATTATTATTATTGAAATAAATAATTAAGAATTGAATTTACAAATAATAAATATAACGATATGAATTTATTTATATTTTAAAAATTGCGTGTTCGCTTAAAATGTAGCACGTACCGCATACTGCCCTTACAATAATATTAGCCGAATTGCTCACTGTCGTAAGGAAAGACCAATGTGTTTTACGTATTATGGCGAAAAAAGCATCTACTCTATTAACAATATCTTAAGGAAAAAATATTGAATTGAAGCCACGAAACCCTCGACTCCACAGAGAAAATTTCTTATCTCTACTAACGCGTGAAATGTATCTAATACAGCAAAGTGGTAGAAAAACACTCAATAAATACTTTACAAAAAGTAAATAAGACATACAGCAATGGTGTCAAAAAAACGCGCCAGTCACGTAGATGTAGAGTTTCAAACACCATTGATACGTGCAGCCGATATTGCGCACAATTGCTCAATTATTGTAAACGGTCGTACTAAGCTAATATGCCGTGAAATCAGAACGTTATTTGAAGTGGCACTGCGAAACATTTGGTGAATTTCTTTGTAGTGAAACTCACGACTCGAAGGTGTAAGTTTGTTTTGCAAAGAAAATTTCATCAGTGATCAGTTTCCTGGTCACGTGACTCATTCTTTACCAATATACCTTCACGCGTCAGATATATTTACATTGATTCATTGTACAGTGTTGAACAAATAAGGGGAATAATACTTAAGATATTCGATGACCTCGGTAGCTCAACAATTTTCAGTATGGACACTGGATGAGGGGTTCGATTCGAAAATGAACTTTTGTGAATTGGTTCTAGTCTGGGTGTTCTGGGAAGTGCATCAGGGTCCGTTCCTCTGGTACTCATAGAGAATGCTGTAGTTAGACTGAAGCAGAAACGAAAGTTGAAACTAAATTCATAACTTCCTACGCACATTCCCCGAAATAATTCAACGTCAAATTAAATTATTATGCCTTTTTGTTATATCCTGTATAATGAATAAGTACCGAGTTACATTTAAATTCTCAACACTCATCAACCACGTCTACAGGATGTCCTATTCTGACTTTGTGTTACAACATCAATTATCTACTCATATAACACGCCGCCGTCAAGAAAGACAATGCAAAGCATTCATAACAGAACCAAATTCATACAAAGTTAACTCGTCAAGTGAAAGCTGTCGTCAGTTATTAACCATGTTATGCCATCATTTGTGGTATTATATGCTGAAAGACGCCTGAGAAAGACTGTTTTGTTGTTCTGTATATATAAACACATTTAATCATAATCAAAGATTAAATTATTATTATTCATTTTTTCATAATTCTCACTACATAACAAGAAAGTACTTCAAAATCAGTAAATAGATATAATATATACACAGAAAAAATTTCTTAGACCCGGTGGGACTTGAACCCACAACCATGCTACACCGTAGCATTGCTCTTACCAACTGAGCCACATGTCAATCGGGTCTGATAATGGGATTAATAATGATAATAAAAGTAGTTGGAGTTATTTTACAAAAAAATCTTAATAATATTTGATCAAAAAGCGAAATTAGGTCAGTTGAGGCACCTGTAAAGGTACAGGCTGCGGTGAGAAGGTTTCGAAAACCTCTCACTTGATGTCGCTAGCGGCGGCTAATATCGAAAGCCGGTACAAAGATAAATATAAATAGTTAACCCACTACTGGGCACAAATCTCTTCTCACGATAAGAGTGGACAGGAACTTCACACACATCTTTAAATTGCTGTGTAGATGTTTTTTTTTCACCGAAAAGTCATGGAAATTTTCTTTCGCATATAAATTCCAAAAAACTCGGAGGCACAAGTCCGGACTCGAACCCATGACCTTCTGCTTGAGAGGCGGTAGGTCAAACCATTAGGCTACCACGGCTTTGCATAGTCAGTATAGAATGTCAAATAAATGCAATATAATAAATACAAGTATGTTCAATTGTATTAAAGGCTAATCCACCAAATCAATAGCTATTTAAAATTAAAACATCCTTTTAAATTGAAAAAAGATGGCTACTACTGGTAAACCTGAATTTACATATTTATTTATGTAAGATATTCCACATTGTAAGCAGTACATATTAAATAATGAAACATACAAACTTAAAAATTGCAAAATGGCAACAATGTAGGGTCTGTATTATAGACGAAATACAAAAAAAATTTTGAATCTACATAAACTCACAACTTTGCATGTACGTAATACATCTGCAAATAACCTATATTACTCATAGAGACGAAATAAGGGCCATCCATTCCTGGCGACTCATAAGGTAAATGGGCCTTAGATCACTTTTAAATATCAACTCTCAACTATCAAATCACAAATTTAAAAAATGAAATAGTACAGCGCCAATAACCGACCTGTGTGTACGTCTTCGTATATTCCAAAAATATTCTGTATTTATAGTAATAAAGGTAACATCTCTAACAGTCCATCTAACAGAACATCTGTTCCGTTCGGTGGTGTGGGAAACAGCAAAATATCTAATTATAAAAGAAACGGAATCACATTTCATCGGTAATTAAATGTTAAATATGTAATTTTGCAATTTTCGTCCACTATAGCAAAGCTCAAGTCAAACTGGTCGATTTGAAGTGAAACCGTTGATGACAACCGTCAATTGTTTCGAATTCGGGCTGGCCAATCGGAGCGCAGTTGTCACAGTAATGATTTGGCAGAATAGTTTTCAAACAAATTAAATTACATTTCGTCTCTATTTCTAGTTAATACTCGATGATATTACTTTATAATACTTAATTAAAGAACATAAACCTTATAGTTCAAAGGAACATATTATACGGCCCGTTTCAGCGTGTAACGTTACATTGGCTGTAATGTTTCGTGCCCTATACTTATGTATGGGTAATATAAACGGACAGACATTCTTTTGTTTCATATGAATAAAAGTTTTGAGTTGTTGGTTCTATACGAATGGTTTTGACGTAACGAAAGCATATACTAAATCTCCTACAAAGCGCTAAACGTCCTATTTACATTAAAAACCTAAATATAATTATATGTAGCAGGCCCAAGTATCACTTATCACTTTTGTATGAGAAACGTAATTATCTAGATAGATGCGATGATAGATATCGCCATGTTCGCTATTGTGATAAAATTTCAAAATGGTGGTTTTGTCACTTGAATTTGACAGCTAAACGTGGATGTCATGCTTTCATCGCAGCGGCATGCTGCGGGGGTAGAATGTGTTACATGTTATTGAGAATAACACACCAAGCCTTTTATTGCTAAAAATAATTATGTGGCAACATTGGACCGGTTTACTATTCGTCAGCTTCACGCGTGATATACATGTCAGTTTTTCTTAAGCCGCTGCTCTAGAAAGCCATTGATTTGTATTTTTTATGATGTTTGTTTTTGTGACAAACTGACGGAAAGAAGTCGTGCGCCTGATGGTACGGTACGACATTTTTTATAAAATAAAAACCTCAAAAGTTCGTGGAGTTACAACTATTTGCCAAGTTTAATTGAAATTTTTACCGGAAAGTGCGCTAATCCGGATTCATCCCCTAGTTTGCCATGCTTACAAGTGGAATATTTCCTTCAAATCTAAATGGGACCAATACTGAGGTACCCTCTTTCCAGCAAGAATAGAATCATCAAAATCGGTTTACAAATCTAATTATAATATTAGAATTAGAATTAGTTAAATAGAGTTATCGCGTAACATACATACAATGGAAATGAGAACCTCCTCCTTTTCTATTAAGATGGTTAAAAATAAATATTGTACCACTACTATTGTCAACTGATACATTTTTCACATGTCAACTGACATCGCATAAAGTTTTATTGTTAGTAAATTGTATATTGGTTTTAGTTTATCCGCTGTGTCTTATTTCACGGTTAACAAGTTTCGACAACATCAATGTTAATTCATAATGACAATAGTAACATGTGAACAGTGGTATAAATAATTTAACGTAAAACAAACAGTCAAGTTTCCCAATTGATTGTTTAATCTTTGAATCATAATAAACAAGTAATTTCTATTAACATACTGGGTAGTCCTTATCATAATAACTAAGTGTATACGTATTTTTAGCAGAATTTAGTTTCTTTTCTATAATAACTAAGTGACGGGACGAACAAGTCGTACGCCTGATGGTAAGCGACACGTCTGTCCATAACAGTTGCAGTGCCACTCAGAGCTTTGAATCGCAACGATCTGAGGGGCACTGCCACTGCGCGCGACACCCTGAGACATAAGTGGACAAGTCTCATGTGCCTGTAATTTCACCAGCACCCTTATCTTTTGAAACCGGAACGCAGTAATGCTCACACTACTGCTTGGTGGCAGAAACAGGTAAGGTGGCAGTACTTCCCTCAATGAACTCTTTCACAAGGAGCTCTAGTGCTATTAATTTTTAACATAATTAAGTTGTGAACATTTTCATGTTAATAGGATGGACGTAGGTGATAGATTGAAATACGTTAGTTCAAAAAAAATTGGAAATTCCCAGTGACATGCGTACCGAAATCAATAACTCCAGAGCATTAATAACATCTAGACCAGAACTAACTTAAAAAGTTCATTTCCCGATTTGGGCTTACAAGGAATCGAACCCCGGAACCTATTATTTTAGCACCTTTATTCCTAACAGCTCGGCCACAAAGGTCGTCAATATAACGTAAATGCAGTAATTCGTGGTACAGTGCCTCTACCATGAGAATAGAGTGACAGTTATCGCTAGCGACCGCGTAAAATGTTTATATACAAAATGTTGTTTCTTCTTATGACCGCTAGGGGCGCTGTATAATTTACCATACAAAACTGTCAAGTAATAAAAAACGTGGTAGAGGCAAGAAATTCTTTCAATAATCATGTAATTCGATTTGCAATTACGTTCAAATTTAGAATAGTTCGGTTTTTTTTCTATTTATCTTTGTAAAGATACACAAATGTAGCCGTTACGCGTTTATAAGTACAGTCTGATAAAATCTTGGCTACGTTTCTGTAAATTTCAAGTATTTATTTTACAAATAAATGTTTAAAAAGCGATAGAAAAAATTAGTAATAAAACAAAAGCTTACAACTCAATTCCTCACCCCTACAATCTTCTTATCATATCGATGGCATGCCAACGTATATTATATATCCCGGCATATTATGCTTGCCATCGTGGAGAAAGGATTTGCCTATCAGCGTAAGGTACTAGCCGATTGTTGCCCAGACGCACAGGAAAGTAAACGAATGTCGAACAGAGAGGTTCCTTTTGTGCACCTCTACAATAGTAATGTGCCAGGCGATCATGCCAATTAGCTGATCTCAGACGTACGTAATTCCCTGCACTGTAAGTACCAGAGCAAAGGAAATTAATTCCGGGGCACCCTGAATATCCAGATCTGAGTCAATTCATTTCGGAGTTGGTCGTACCGGGAATCGACTTAATAATCTCCTTATACAGCGCGTAGAGCGTAAGCCGTTCGACCACTGAGACCTCAAAATACTCACATCCAAAGTGTTTCAATCCCCATCAAGCACGTTTTAGCCAATTACTGAAAACTCAGGTTTTTCAATTAAATTTTTAAACACCGTTGGATTTTTTTTTTGTCAATTGTACAAATTGAATTATAAAATAAAAATTTCACGTACTTGATCCCTAGACACTTTTTTGTATGTATGTGCGTACTAAAATAAATAAGTAAATAGGTATTAAGATTTGACACTTGTCATTATTAAAAATAGTACAAAAAAGGTTACAAAACGTAGTTCCTGGTCGCAGGAATATTACGGACAATGGGCCGGTTAAACGTTAAATGGTACGCACATTAACCGAGCGTTGCACAAGAGTTGAATCTGGGTCTGTCTCCACACGCGACTGCGCATGGTCATCGGCCAGCGTGCCAGTCGTGACTCGACTGACCGGGAACGATTAATCTCATTTCATTTATTCATATGTCTATGTATGTGTGGTACGACTGCTGTCGTCGTTGGGCTTTGGATTTAATTTTGCACTCTCTTATAAGTATTTTTTGTGATTATCATGTGATGGAACGTACAAGTCGTGTGCTTGGTGATAAACATCACGCCTGTAACTCTGATACATAAAGTTGACGAGCCCCATGTGCTTGTAATGTCAACAGCACCCTTATTCTTAGAAAAAGGGAGCACTATTAATGCTCTCTCTGCATGCTTTCTTCCTCACAACTCTGTCATAAAGAGCTCTACTGCTATTAAACTAAATACGGTAAACTTTCAATTTCATTAATCAATTATTCCATGGATTTCTATTATTATTATTGATACAGAGACAATATCACACCGTCCATAATAAAGTGACCTTATATCGAAAAATGGAATATATTCGGAAAGTTATTTTAGTTATGTAGGTAAAAATTAAATAAAATAACTTATTTACCTCTTTTTTTTATAATACCAAGTGACGGGATGAACAAGTCGTGCGCCTGATGGTAAGCTACACGCCTGTCTATAACAGTTGCAGTGCCACTCAGAGCTTTGAATCGCAAAGATCTGAGAGGCACTGCCAGTGCGACCGTCTTCCTGAAACATAAGTTGACCAGTTCCATATGTCTGTAATTTCACCACCACCCTAACCCTTTATAACCGGAACTCAGTAATACTTGACATTACTGCTTGGCGGCAGAAATAGATTAGGTGGCAGTACTTCCCTGGACGAACTCTTTCGCAGGAACTCTACTGCTACTCATGCTATTTATGTAAGTTTCCTGGTGCGGTGTTAGAGAAATGTATTGTTGGGCTGGTATTATAATTACTACATCTTTAAAATGACCTGATCAGCATAAGGATTGTAAAACGACCACCCCTGCAGAAAGATTATAACTTGCAATGACTTGATATTACGTAATTCATAAATATCCAAACTTTGTCGCCTCAGGGATTCGAATCGTGGACCTTCTACTGGGCTACCACAGTAATAGTATTAGTAGGAACGCAAAGTGGATTAACAATGATGATAATAATATTATAAACAGATCTTTGAACCTAATAATAACCTGACCAATGAATAAAGATTTTTTTTTGTCATATTTTTTTCTTCCTGCTATAGTTCATACATTATTTAAATGGTGTAATTAACCATTACCGTAACACTTTACGAGGTACATGCACATTAATAAAACACCACAAGGCACGAAGGCAATGAATCATCAATCGAAACAAGAAGCGTAATCGATACTCTGTAATGGTAATACGTAACTTAGGTTCCCACGATCGCGATCTGTACCGTGTACGGTATGAAGACCCAGTGTCACTTGTCGAATCTAGGTGACGTAAGGGACTTCGTGTTGAGTAGTGATGTTCCATTTTATATGTTCAAATATTTTTTTTCCAAATCTTCACAGGTAAGTTAAATTAAGTGTAAAGCATTTTTTTTTGCAAAAAAAATTTTTTACTGACTTCAAAAAAGAGGAGGGTTCCATTCCATCCAGAGGTTCCATTAAAATTTAAATAAAATGTTCCACCTTTAAGTGTGGCAAAATAGATTCAACCTTAAGGTTAGGTAGAATACGGTTTATTGAACTTTACCAACTTTCTGTTAACCGATTTTAATAAAACTTAACACATAGGATGTAATTCCTAAGAAAATAAAATACAGATAAAATAAATAAGCAAACTTTCGCGGTTTTAAAATTTATTATATAAATTATCAAGGTATATTTATTTACCAACATAATTATGGTGGCAATTATCATTTCGAACCCTGCCTAGATGTAATAATCATAGAATCATCACATCACTAGGCTCATTTGTCAAACAGCCACCCGGAAGAGTCGTGACATCAGGTCGATCTTAGATCGATTGATAGTGGGCGATGATCGACAAATCATTAGTTGTGATCTACTTGCAAGTTTATGTAACATCGTGTGATATGCAACGTGATGTCCACAACGTAATATGATGGGAGATGAATTAATTCATTTATTTATTCATAGGAGGAACACCAACAGTGTTTTTAAACATTCACTTAAACTTATCTAATTACGAATTCAATTCAATTTAGTACTACATAAATTTATGCGCTACAGGAATCATTACATTGTATTTAAAATAATAAACAATTACACACTTAATCGACTAGTACTTTATTATAATTATTAATGCGAAGATCGAACATTCAGAAAAAAATCCTTTGATTCTGCCGGATTGGAACCGACGTCTCCTAGCAAACTATGCCAGACGTTATGCCAACTAAGCCACGGAAAGAACCAGCGGTCCTCACGAATATTTGTATGTCCTTGTTGTTGGATTTTTGTATTTGGTTTTCAACGACTTTTTAGCTGTAGTGCCATTAATGAGAAATCCATGAAGTATTTCGTCACCCAGTTAGGTACCTTTACAGCTACCAGCCCTGACTGGAGATGTCGCTATTAAATGTAATTAAATTTTTATTCAATTATTTTGTGAAATTACGCCACTAGTTTGTTATAATTTATTATTGTTATGATGTATTAAATATATGCGCATAATTATGATTTATTGATTAAAAAAACAGCATGTTGCATCTAGATAATAATAACATAAATATAAATAAAAACAAAAAATTCACTTATCTTAAAAATCCTTGAACAATATCCAAGTTTATGTGAGAATAAACAACAATAACATTAATTTCCTTATGAACCAAATTAAACCCACGCCCCGTAGAGATGCATATGGGTAAAACAATGTAATTTTTTTGCTACAATTTTTTTAACCATAGTTCAAACCACATTTTTTACAGGAAGTAATATCATACCATATCCATCAACAACAATTATAACCGCAAAGTATACTACTGTAGATCCAATGATCTATGATCTAATGTGTTATACTTCACTAATTGTTCCTTGTTGAGTGCAGTAGGCCGCCGAGGTGATTTATGATAATATCGATCAATGTTTTAACCAGATCATTAACTAAAGTGAACCTTAAGGCACTTCTGGTTACAAAAGAGGCATTTAGAGGTGTTGCGGTTGATTTCTGATAACACACTATCTTGATTACGCAGCCTTAGGTATGCTTTGTTCTCTTTTGTTTTTATGTCGGCGGCGATTCAAATGTTTTTTTTTTAACTTTCCTTATAACGTGCAGGATCTACCAGACAGGTCGAGTTGAATAAACACCTCTCTCTTTTTCAAGTATAAAAACATAAAATTTTACTTCATTTCTTAAACGACTTCCAAAAAGGAGAGGGTTTTTAATACAGCTTTAGTTGCAGTTGTGAAAGTTGTGTTGTGAAAGACAATATTTGTATGTCAAGCTCTTCCCTTATTTTCTTAGCGTTCCAAATACAAAACTATAATCATTACCTATGTTCAGCCAGCAATTCTACTCAAAGAGTACAGCCTAGTCTACAGTATGCTCCTTGTGAAAGAAGTTCTTCCAGGGAAGTTCTGCCATTGGTATAGGTATGGGTATTGAAGGGTAAGGGTGCTGGTGAAATTACAGGCACATGGGACTTGTCAATTTTGTGTCTCAGGGCAACGGGCGCAGTGGCAGTGCATTTCAGATCTTTGCTTTTTAAAGCTCTGAGTGGCACTGCAACTGTTATGAACAGACGTGTCGCTTGTCATCAGGTCCACTTGCTTGCAGCCTTGGTCGTCCCGTCATTTTGTATCTTAAAAAAACCGCCTTGGATTTTTGTTTGTTACCCGATTATTCCGATAGTTATTGTGAACCTATTTCGACGCTTCTTTTTTGTTGGAAAGGGGGTACCCCCCTCCGTACTGGTTACATTCGAATTTCGACAAAATATTCCATATCTAAGGGTGGCAAATCAGGGGACGAATCCAGTTTATTGAATTTCACCCACTTCACGTTAACCGATTTCAATAAAACTTTGCACATAGATGTAATTCCAATAAAAACAAAATGGCAGACTGATTGCTATGCAAAGATGGCTTCAGACTCTAAATCCCCCAAAGCTCCTCCAAAATTTTATTATGTAATATCGAAAGGTGAAAGGCTAATTGTTTGATACATTAGTTTTAGTTTTCAGGACTATAATAATCTACGAGACTGTAGCCAAGCGTGTGTCTACTGTCTAAAAAGAAAAAAGAGTAAAACATTAGGCATGAGCGTGGGACTTGTAAAGGGCCCGAAACGTCGGTTTGGTTAAAAAAACAAATATAAGCGATTTAAATCCGAAAAAATCGTTTCATTTCCTACATGTAACAATCGCGAAAACCTAAAAACGTGATAAGCAGACTAGTTTTCCATTGATTAAAATAATCATGTGACAACATTGACTTACAAATAAATGGACGACGGGTCTGATACAAAAACCACGAAAAAAATGTCCCAAGTCAACCTATTTAAACGTAGTGACATGTAAAGGAATATGAAAAAGCTAAAACGTTGAATTTAAATTGTAATGTCATCGCAGTACTGTCTAATTTTGCTTGCTTCGCTGTCAGTCGAACAAACGAAGACTAAAGCGTGAATGACGCTCTGTATACGATTTTAACGCCCTATAAGTTCGGACACTTTTTAGCGCGGACCCGACGTCCATATAATTGTAAGTCAATGTGTGACAACATAGCCGGTATACGAAACGTCGGCTTTCCGCGTCACATATGCCCCAAGTTTTTAATCCGTCTTCTTGATTAATTATGTTTTTGAGATAAACCGGTGTTGCACAATACAATAAAATGTTTCTTACGCATTAGTGATATCTATGTACAAGACTCAAGAATGACAACACTAATACGAGGTAAAGTTTATTAACAACAGAAGTTTCTATCCGACGACGATGTTTTTTCAATTTATATTAAAATTTACGCGCGAAATCCCGGACGAACCAACGAACATTCTTTTCCTTTTTTAAATTATAAAAAGAATCCCTGCATTTTTAAACATATTATACCCAAAAAGGAAAGGCGACTGACCGTTCGACCTCTAAACGAACTCGACAATAAAAAAAAAAAAGCGAATTTAAGAATTTCCTCAAAAAAGGCCTTAAAAAGTAACTCGTAAATTCCACACACAATGAGGAGGAGCGAAAGTGTCCTCCGTTCATGTCTGCCTTTATATAATATATACATAAGGTATTTATAGTACTCGCGTGGTACATTCAACTTTTGTAATAGGACAATGGTCATTGTCCATCATTACGTCATCACCTTGTTGTGGCTAGTTTGTTCCTTATCCAATGGACACTGTACACTATGCCTTGTCACAACAAAGCGTCGTAGTTACCTCCTAAAGAAAGTTTTGATTTTAGAACATCGTTCACCTAGGCCTGTCTCCATTTCAACGTGTATTTTTTGAATCATCATCTACAATAACCAAATAAATATTGAAAGGAAATCAAGAACCTAGATTTTAGGAGTTGAAATGTCGGGGGGTCGCCTCTCGCGTTCCGCAATCCGAACGCTGTAAATTAATATGAATAAAATAAA
>NW_020654748.1:23936165-23953662 GCF_003589595.1 Hyposmocoma kahamanoa
CCAACAAGCATTTGACAGCCCAAGCCATTCAGTAGCGAGACTATTAAAGGCTAACAATTTTTTTTTTAATTTAAGATACTATCATTCAACGTCTGCGTTACTTCTTCAATAAATAATGTAACAGACTATTTTTTTGGAAAAATATCTTTAGGATATGCATAGAAGTATCGAGTACTAAATAAAATTTTGAAATATAGTTCGCCTTTAACTTAAAAAATCTTATGATGTTACCAATTCCGCGGTGGATACTATGGTGAAGACCTCGACAAAAAACCAAACAACACGTAGCACACCAGCAATGTTAGGACAAAAAACAAGGCTGTTAAAGTCCACAATGGACAGGCAGACTGCTTTAAGGTATGTCACGGTCCTAGTTTTATACAAAGGCGTTTGCTTATTTGTGTCTAAGTTTTTTCGTTTTTTGTGTTTATTTGCTTAATTCGTTTACCTACTTAAATACCTAAATCTCACACATGTGCAATACGTATAGATCTAGTACACGTCTCTCACATAAACGTATCTCACATGTGGAAGATTAATTAAAAATGTTGTTAAACATTTGCAAGTCAGTCTAAAAAACAATCAAAAGGGACGATACATCCATAATAAATAAACATAATTTTGAACCTTACCAAACAACGCGAGATAAATTTCTATGAAAATATAATCTTATTTTAACAATGTTGAAGTTTCGTGGCTGTACATATATGTAGGAAGTTTGCAACGATGCTTTTTTGGAACACCAAACTTATAATGAATTATGAATTGTGATACGTTTTTTATTCTTAACTCGTGTCCGCGTGGCATGGAACTATAAACACCGATCCATGTGTTTTCCATGGATCAAAGTCAAATAATAATTTATAGGTAAAATTTTAAACATCATCAGCCAGTAGCTTAAAACGTCATCTTTTTTTTTTATACGCAGACCTCTCTGAGAACGAGCAAGAAACTCTAGGGATTATTGTTCTTTCAAATAAACTTAAATGCTATAGAATATATTTTGAATCATATTTGTGTGGAATCTAGACTCACGTTGCTTTACATATATCTTTATCTAACACGTAGTCTACAATTTTGTAATATGACTTTTTAATTCTAATACACTTAATGTAAGTTTTACACTTAAGAAGTGGTAATTTTAATATATGCTCAGGAATCTTATTGTAAAAACGTATACAGTTTCCCAAAAGAATCGTTAACCTTAGTTACACGAAATCGTGGTACCATGTTTGGACTTAGTTCTAAGGTTAGTATTATGGATCTTTATGGCCATACAAAATATTTTAACAAACGTACTGTGATGCCACAGTCATGATACCAGTCTCCTTAAACTTTACTTTACTTGACATTATTCTATGGAAGTACTGTAATGAAATACTTTTTTGTCATTTTTTTAGATTTATTTAGGCAACCCCGCACTAGGGAAACCTTGTATAGCGGGCGCCGTGAACACACAGATAGCCACAATACACAAATAACCACAAATTACACCCAAACACAAGAGAGAAAAAAATATATGTCATACAAATCGACCTCTAAACCGAGACCTCTGCAGGGCATCCAGCATGGCAACCGTTCGGCCACTGAGGCAGCTATACATTGTCCCGTTGAATGTCTATGGACGTGTTACTTGCTTAGAAAGATAACATTGATAAAAAAACAAATTGAGTCTACATAATCTTCTAACATTTATAAATAAAGTAAGGAAACGTTTATAGTGGCGGTAAATAGCCGACACAATAGCCGCGCGGACTGATGCTGCTGATACGTCGCATTGTATGCGCATGCGCTTCCTTCAGCTATTATGGCGCTGTAATTACGGCAAGTGTATTTTTTATGCGGAAGTCTGTTTTTTATACTTTAATAAAGAAACTTTAAGTGTACAAAAACATTGAATTAAGATAAGATAAAAAGCGACCCGTGACCAGTAGTGAAAAGTACATGAGTGTAATGACGATGATACTAAGTCAGTTTTAAGATAATAATATTTTTAACCGACTTCAAAAGAAGGAGGAGGTTCTCAATTCGACTGTATGTTTTTTTTGTATGTATGTTACGCGATAACTCCGGTATTTGTAAACCGATTTTTATGATTCTTTTTTGTTGGAAACAGGGTACTTCCATAGTAGTCCCATTTCATTTTCAAGTAAATCATCCACCTCTAAGGGTGGCTGTTTACACATGAAGATTCATTTTTATAAATAGCGCCTACATTTTACTTAAGGAGCAATTATTTTGATGGTTGATTTTGCTATTTCTCCAATTCAAGGCGTTTTTCTCTGAATATACTTTAAGTAGCGAGAACCGATTTTTATTATCTCCAGTGTCAAGTCCTGTACAGTGGCGAATTTAAGGATATTTCAACTTAGCAAATAGACGTAATTCCACGTACTTTTAAGGTCGGTTTTTTTAGTACTCTGTACTGAGATTATTCTAATCATAACTACGTAGTGGCATTCAAACCAAAATTTACAGTTATAAGTAAAACAAACTGCAAAATAAATACTTCAAGAACAGAGATCCTGATGAAAGGTAGTGGGTCTTAAGGAAGGTACAAAAAGCAGTAAAGTATCGTGAACTTTACGCAGTAGGTGTGTAATATAATAAATAAATAAATAATAATAAAAAAGTAAGAGATAAATTGTGAAGCAGATGCGACCAGAAAAGGGAATGGTTTTATTAATTTGGTCATGTAGAAAGGATTAAGGTTAATAGATTGGGGGCACTAATTTATAGAACGAATGTTTATGGAAGTATGGGGACTCGACGCAAATATCTCGATCAGATTGGAAATGTTCTTAAGAAGACCTGCCCCCGTAGCATGGCTACGTATTGTAGTCGCGACACGCGCGATAAAATTGAAATAAGCGCGCGCTATTGGCTGTCTCAACCAGATCTAATTTAAATAGCCAATAGCGCTTATTTCGATTTTACTTTATTTTTATTTTATTTTAAGTTTCAAGAATAAACGTACATGTGAGAAGAATCTTATGGAAGAGGCAAAGGAGGTTTTTTAGGAGAGTATCGAGTGAAAATTTAGAGTCTTTGCCTACCCCAGTCTAATACAGATGTAATTGTTTATAATGTATTATTGTAATGTGATTATGAATAAACTAAGCGACTTAACAATATACATTTATGTAAAGGCAATTTATTTCGGATTACGATTATTCTCGTATAGCTTTTAATCAACAGTAATGTCCTTCGCCGATTCTTGAAATTGAGTCCCTGAACAACCCGACCTTGACTATGCTGCTATATTGTTGGCGAATACAGAAAATTTACCTTTTAAACCAAAGAAAAGGCGGGAACTTAAAAAAAAGCCAAAATAATAATAATTATTATACCGATACACCACGTATTGATCGCCGTTTCTTAAACTTAAGTCCCTGAATCCGGCCGACTGTACCATAGCCAATACCTCCTCTCTCATTCAAAAATTCATATTTTATCTTTTAGGCCGTGGGAGAGGCGAAAATCTAAAGCAGTGACACACCGAGGTCGTAAATACGAAAACGAAACTCTACTGCAGTAATCCCCTAATTAAAATTAAGCATACTAAAATAAATAACCAACGCAAACAAAAAGGCTCCTTATACAATTCAACAAAAGAAGCATTTTAAAAGATACAAATCTGCACCTTCTGTTAATTTCGCAAGCAATAACGTTTGAATGTTTAAACGCCAGTTAGATAAAACCGCATAACGCACGTAATGTGACTGCGCGACCTTCCCACGAACGGTACGTCCACTAATGTGCGACCTCTGATTAGTAAAGAGGTCATGACGCCAGGTGACACTGGCAAGGTTCAACATTTTTACAGCATAACTTCTCTAAGGAGATGATTTAGGCTATAAGTAGTACGCCACGCCAGCCAAAATGTGGATTGGAGATGTCATACGTTTTCCAAAGAAACCTTAGACATGCAGGTTTCATTTTTTATGATACCAAGTCACGGGATGAACAAGTCATGCGCCTGGTGTTAACTGACACGCCTGTCCATAGCAGTCAGAAGTTTAATGCCACTGCCTGTGACCCTGAGTAAGTTGATAAGTCCTATGTACCTGTAATTTTATTAGCACCCTTACCCAAATATCAAAACTAGAACGCAGTAATGCTCTCATTACTGCTTGACGGCAAAAATAAGAACCCTTTCATAAGGAGCTCTACTGCTACTAAAAAATGTTCTTCTTCTTCGTTATGGAAATATATTCAAAATAAATTAAAGTCTTAAGTGCATGAAGCCACAGAGATTCAAACCGTCTACTCCCCGTTTGAGAAACAAACGTTCTCCCACCAGGCACTATCGCTCTTATAAAACGTGCATAACACGTTGTCTATTTATCAGTAAAAAACGATGTTTAACTTTTAACATGTTTAAGTAAGTTACTTGTTACTTGCCAAGGAATCACTCGCTTGTTTGTTTCTTTGTATATTCGAACACTCTCAAATGAACGTAACTTAGAAATTTTAATCGTTAGATACATACCGCTACGGGGATTTGAACCGTGGACTTTCCAATTGAGAAGCAATCTCTTTGGGCTACCACCGTTAATATCATTGTAATGAATTCCAAACTAGTAAAGGGCCGTTTCAGCGTCAGTCAACTAATGGTGATATCTGGTGATAGTGGTTCAGAATTTTACAAAAGTCCTTAAGAACATGTCGATGCCTGTCTGGAATAGTGGCCTATCTCAAATTATATAATTCAACAGGAACATGATTTAAAAAACCCGAAACAGGTCTGCGGCGTAAAATTAACCTTTCGTAGACCATCTCAATGTTGTCATGTGATTATTTTAACCAATTAAAACCTCGGTGTCCCGTTCAGAGTAAAATTCGGCATTTTCTGAACAAGTCTTAGTAATAAGTCAAAACAGAAACAAATTTTGGATTGAGCCACTATTCTTGACAATTAACACTCAACAACAGTTTAACACTGACGAAAACAAAGAAGTGTTTTAACATCGGATGTTCGTGCAACTAATGACGGCACCTTCAATTAGTAAAGAGGTCATGAAGTCAAGTGGCATAGGCAAGGTTTAGCAGTTATACAGAAAAAATACTACCGCGGTCTTTAAATTGTCAGTACTAGAATAACATACGACCCGGTTTGATAAGTCTCTAAAAAGAAAAAAACATTATTTTTTTAATTATGGCTTATTTATATTCCAACTTTGGAACGAGCGAAGTGAGTGGTTCAAAAATAGATTCCAGAGCATAGCGAGGGTTTCAAGACACGAGACGCAAAACAACTTTTCACCTCACTATAGCGAGGAAAATGGTATATGAAAGAAAAACGAAGTATAAAACATCAGTTTTAATGGTTTTATGAGTAAAAGAATAAGTCTGTCTTCGGATGCGTTCTGAATTTAAACCTCATCAATTTTTATTCTTCCTTGTACTTTTATTTTGTGTGATTAAGTGATTATTGAAATGATTTTAGTTATTAATTAAAATAATTTAATAACCACAATTAGTTATCATTGCGAATTTCATGTCAACAATAATAAGAATAAAATATTCCAACGGATTTATATTACATAAAATTAAGTCACGACAAATCGCGTAGTTGAACGTGTCATTATATTTCTTTTTTCATCGAAAGAAAAAGTTAGGTGCACCACAGTCCATCGTCAAGTTCGAATTTCAAAAACCTTTTCCACGCTAGCGTGCAAAAAACGCTTTTGCGCACTGATTTTTAATAAGAAAGAAAGTCTTTCCGACCTAGTGAGGTGAAAAAGAGTTTATTTCATCTTAAATACACGTATTTATCATACCAGAGCGGTTCACTTACAGGGTACTTATTATAATATATATATATACGAATATGTGCACCCGCACATATTCGCACGAGTGGAGTCTCCCCTAACACATTCACGACATTCCTCTCCTTTACGTCTGACGTATCTGGGCAATTATCGGCGAGTATATTATATCGACGGGGATAGTGCAAATCCGCGTATGTAGTATTATTTATTATTATATTACATATTTATTGTATTTGCACCAAACCAAATTTCATAGTGTTATTTCAATGGCTACGATTTTCATTTATGCACAAAAGCATTAATTTAATAATAGATTACCGTAAATCACACTAATTTGGTTACCAAGACATTTACGCGAATTTGTTTGGCGACAAATTACCGAAATGGACACTCATAATCAAATGTTAATCATGCGTAATTGCACTATTCCCGACGGTATAATACAGGGAAGTACTGCCAACTTACCTATTTCTGTCGCCAAGCAGTAATGTCAGCAATACTGTGTACCGGTTTGAAGGGTAAGGGTGCTGGTGAAATTACAGGCACATGGGACTTGTCAACTTGTGTATGGGTGACGAAAGCAGGGGCAGTGCCCCTCAGATCTTTGCGATTTAATGCTCTGAGTGACACTGCAACTGTTATGGACAGGCGTGTCGCTTACCACCAGGCGTGACTTGGTATCACGAAAAAAATTTACGATTTTAGATACAAGTTGAACGTTGTATTTCGATTGTAATACCTCATTGAAAGGACGCTTGTTACGATATTTAAATATCTGCATTTCTGAAATAAAACGTAGATAACAAAAATGAAAATTTTGTGACACTATAATTTTTTCGACCAATCGTGTTGCGGACCCCAAAGTTCACAATCGGTATCTTTATCGTCTCTGTTTTTCTTATCAATTAAAAAAACAAGTTGAATTTGTATTTTCTAACACCGACAATTCGATTTTCCGCGTGGTCGGAATACATTAAAACGTCTTCTTGGTCTCACTTCATACACACATACATACATATCATCACGCCTGTCTCTCACCGGGGTAGCCAGAGACTATGGACCTCCAACTACGCTACGCTCCAGATAAGCCTCCTTCGCCTCCATCACTCCCATTAGTGTCACTTCACTTTAAGTTTGAAATATACATAAAACTAGATTTCTCGAAAAAGGCACATTTGTACCACTTACCAAATGCAAAACAGCTGTTGTGTTCTGTTTTCCCTTACTAAACCAAAACTAGGCGAAACAAATTACATTGAGTTACCACTTTCTGAACCGGCCATAATCAGTTAATTTGTCGTGAAATTAGATTTGAAATATCATAAATAACAATAATAGTTACTATATTTGCCAACGTTAGGGTCAAAATGCCAATTACACAAGTTGAACAGTCTCGTTGACCAAAATGTGTCGAAAAAACATCGGCTGCAGTTTCGGTAAAATGTCCTCCGTTCAAAAGTTAAACGTCAGTCAGTGTTAGATTCCGCATAGCGAATTAAAATTCACACGAGGTTAATTTTGAACAAATAATTGTTATAATTTAAAAAATAATTATTCATAAAATTTCAAAGCGTAGAACAGACGCGTTCGTGACAGTATCATCACGATGCCTGCAATTATTATAGAGTATTTCGGATGGAAACAGAGGCAAAAACCGGCGCACGCGCTTCGCCAAGGCTACGGAGATCCGTCTTTGTTAATTATACAACTGTTGGTGTACTTTTGATGGTTTTCAAGCAATTGTTTTATTCATGAAAACACCACAGTTAATTGGCAAGTAATATTTGCTTCTTGTATAATTTTTTAAGGCATAAATAAAATCGTGATTTTACATGTTGTATGGTGTTTTTATTGTTTCATTTGTTGATTAATTTTTTAGTTTTTATTAAAAAATGTTTACTTTGTAGCAACGGGGCTTATTGTCCAGAGAAGTACTGCCAGCATGTTTATTCCTGCCGTCTCACGTCTCAAAGTGTCGGGTGCAGAGCCTCTCAGATCTTTTCGGTTTAAATCTCTACAATGTAATTTAAAGTAAGTGGTACTACAATGTTTATGGCTAGGCATATCGTTTACCGCCAGCACGACTTGTTCACTTGATATCATAAAATATAAGTAAATTCATAACTACAGCATTATGTTACCAATGAGCGTTTGAGTAGAGAATAAATTTTGGAACAGAGTCCCTTACCATATCTAGTATAGCCAGTCGGTCTCTTCTTTCAAGAAAAGGTTGACAGCGCACTTTCTTGCGGAACTCTCTTTGTAATTATCTTATTGTATTATGGTTCATTATAATACTTATGTAAGTACCGGTATTTTTTTTATTTTATTTATCTAGCTTATTATATTTATTTCTCAGTCTCCCTTACGCGCTGTTGCTCGCTTATAACCTTAGCTCTCACTGACCTGGGTTGGCTGGAAGAAGTTTCGTTTAGGTATAAGTCCTTATTTGCTCACCGTCTGTTATACTAATATTTCTGTTGTATTCATTTAGTGCAATAAAGAGTATAAATTCATCGTAAGCCAACATTGAAATTTACAATTTAAAAAGTTAAACAAAACTGTCATTAAGGCCACATCAACTTTTGCTCCAAATAAATACAGCAGTAAAGGTCTAGTAATTATTATATAACTTAAAACGCTTTTGCGTGAAGATCCCTGAAACGAGCTTTTAACCTGTCATTAGTTACAGATCATTAACCCTGCATTATGTAAATGTGTTATGTGCAGCATTAGCAGTTTAAGTACCGGGTAGGAGTGATAGAGACGACGCTCTACAAAACCGAAATCAGCCGACCGTCACTTTCTAACCCTCGTGTGTAATATATACAGCCTAGTACTAAAGATTCATTACTTTTCTCCTAACATTGTTCATTTGTTTTTCGAAATTCGAAATTTAAAAAAATTAAGTCTAATACCATCGTCACTTATAGGATCGCTGGCCAGCACAACTTCTACCTCCGGCAAACTCGCGTCAATGCTCAATGCAAAACAAAGCAGTTTCGAATTGACGATTTGTTAAGTAAACATTTTATTTTCGTTTTATGAAAACTTTTTAATCAACTACCCCTTGCAATACTAGTTATAAATCTAAAACGTCATAGATGCGACGCGGATTATATTATTTCTGTCGGTTATATTAAGTCTGACAAAACGTGTAAAGCATTTTTACAGCTAAACGACAATTAAATAATATTGTTACAATCACAATTAATTATTGTCACAACGCTAAGCCTATTATGGCAAAATCTACAATATTCTTATTATAAATATTACACACAAAAACCATAAAAACACAACAGGAAATTATAATTTAAAAAATAATTGCGCAACAAAATGTTAATAAACACTAAGTTAAATTTAATTAAAATAAGTGTAGAACCAATCGTGGGAACAATTCAAAATATCTAGAAAGGCCAGACAGCTTCGCTTTCGACTTATTTCCGTGACAGACTATATATAGAATAGGGTTCCGGAAATTATAGATTTTAAAATACTATCTATCTGTTTAACTTTTTAATGCTACATGAAAAAAAAAGAATCTAATTTAATTTGTGAAAAAGCATGAACTGAATCAATTTGAACACAGATTTTGTTATGGTTTCGATCTTAAAATCCTGATTCTTTAAAGAAAACTTTGTTGCGCGATTTTTTGTTAAATTAGAATGTTCCGCCAGTCAATCAACCAGTGATTGGAAGCAATGAACTGTATATGTATTATCAAACTATAAAACGGACATTACAACCCCATCAGTAATGTTAAATTTAATTGTTTTATGACCCTTCTTCGACGGGAAGGTCAGCCAAGTTAAAAGAGAAAATAGGGTATTTTTAAAAAACGCTTATTAAAATACAATGAAGCTTTCTGTAAAAACATGTGATATGTATTTATAACGCAAATAAGCTACCTAGTATTAAATGTATATTTTTAAGTATTATTTTTATCATGAAAACCTAAAAATATATTTAAACACATTTATCTACGAATTTACAATTTTTTCCTTGTGCCTTTCTTTCTTCCGAAGGCAGTGTTACTTTCTACGGGTGTTTGCAATTTTAATTCGTATTAACGGCGCTATAGTAATTTTATTATATAATAATATTACATTAATACTAAGTACGAACACTTAGAAAAAATCCTTCAATCCGGTTGGATTCAAGCCAACGTCTTCTAACGAATCGTGGCAGACGCTATGCCAACTAAAGCACCTTACGAATTTTTCTATGTGCTTGTTGCACACCTTTGTTTTGGTTTTTTAACGACTCTTCCACCGTAGCGTCGTCTGTGAGAAATCTATTTCTTCGAATTCAGCCGGATTTGTTCTAAATGTTCGATCTTTGTATTAATAATTATAAGCAACTAGTGGAGTAATTTCACATAAAAATATATCAATATCATGGTGGTAAAACGTCCTCACATTCAATAAGCTTAATATTTCCTATATCAACAGCCTCCGTGGTCGAATGGTTATCATACTGGACTGCCACGCAGACGTCCTGGGTTCGATTTACAGGCAGCAGTTTTGAAAAAGTTTTTAACATGAAATTTTATTGTATTTTTTTTTTTGTTGAACTTGCAACACTCTTAAATTTCCCAATAGTGTAAAAAATCACTGAATAATTAATTAAATCAGCCGAAACTCACTACATTTAACGCTTAACAAATCTGCATGAAGCCACTGAAGAAACTCTTGCGCAGGCCCGATTTCATCGCTTTTTTTTTATTTACATTTCAATATTTTAAAATTCTTTAGCTTGCCGAGGTCGCAGATTTTTTGATATTTTATTTAAGTTTAACCACTTTCTAAATAAAACATATATATTATTCGAGTACTCAAACTGGTGAGGGCCTGGAGGGGCGGTATTCTAGTTGTCATAAATATTAGATGTGTACAGCGGCGGTAGCCTCCTAGATAGCAAACAGCTCCTTCTCAGTTCTTAGGTCAACGGTTTGAATCCCTGTTTATTATTATTATTTGTTGTGATTTTGGCTTCTGTTCTACCTCTTTATTTATACATTCAGTTGTAACTGACGTAGAGTTAGAAATGTATTTTTTATGATACTAAGTAACGGAACTAACAGATCGTGCGCCTGGTAGTAAGCGACACGCCTGTTCATAACAGTTACAGTGTCACTCAGAATTTTAAATCGCAAAGGTCTGAGGGGCATTGCCACTGCGCCAGTCACTCTGACACGCAACACCCCCTTATTACCCTTAAAAACCGGAACGCAGTAATGCTGACATTACTGGCGGCAGATATAGATAAGGTGGTAGTACTTCCCTGGACAACTCTTTCACAAGGAGCTCTATTGCTACTAAATTCACTTTCCATCTTACATGGTGGAAAGTGACGAATTGCTTTCTGCAATTTTCTTCACAATGTTTCGCTTTATCGAAAAGCTCACGGTTAATTTCAGATTAATATAGATTTAAATCCGAAAAACGAGTTTCATATCCATTATGATAATTACAAAATACGTTAAATAGATTGATGATTACAACATAAAACCATAAATCTCAATAGTATTTTGCTTGCCAAGTGACTTCATCGAATTCACAAAAAATACCAAACACGTAAACTACATAATTAGTTTTTGCCAATGTACAATTAATAACTTTGTTTTGTCTTTACAAGTATTGCTTAATCGATTCATAATAACGGGGCTAGGTCTTCTCTTTCAATAAAAAGTCTTAGTTTTTATGTTATGCAAATTACTTACATTATCGTGACCTATTAAATGTAAATAAGCTTAATTGTCTCTCGGACAAAACACATAATTAACTGTCTTCTTCATAATTATATGGATTTACGATGTATAAATAAGTATATTTCTAGCTGTAATATCTGAGGTTCGCGTCGTCTATTCGTCTGGCGCATCCTGGGTAACAATTGACAAATACATAGGAAATGAAACTATTTTCCCGGATTTAAATCGCGTATATTTGTTTTTTCAAACAAACCGACTTTTCGGGCCCTTTACAGGTCCCATGGGCACGGTTGACTGAGGTGGTACAGTCTTCAATCAGTCTTCAAACGTCGGTTTGTTTGAAAAAACAAATACACGTGATTTAAATCCGGAAAAATAGTTTCATTTCCTATGTGTAACAATCGCGAAAACCTAAGAACTCGAATTGACGAATACGTTAGATATAAGAAACCTTTTCCTACATGGGTTTGCAATGAGTTTGCATTCTTATCGGAGTACAAAGATTTTTCAGAGGGATCTCGTCATCATCATATCAGCTGGAAGACGTCCGTTACTGAACATAGGCTCCCCCAAAGAATCCCAGTCTGAGTTTTGGGCTGGCAAGGAGTTTTGGGCTGGCAACACAGCGGTTAAGTTGTAAACTTAAGTGTTCCGTAATTTTATTTTAAATTTAATTGTTTTTATCGTGTTATTCTTGTAAAACCCCATTTCATTGCTGAATAATATCATTACAAAATATACTTACCTATACAGTTTTTAAGTGCATACATAGTGATTTGATCAGGTTGAGTAAGTAAACAAAGTGACGTTGAAAACAGTCAGGTTAACCGGCCTAATACTTTTCAAAAAGTGTCTTATGTGAAATAATATCAGTGTTTGCAAATCACATTTATCAATTAAGTTCATTGTTACACAACTGCAACAGTAATTATCGAGGTTAAAGGTAATTTGAGCATTTTCTAGTCACTTTGGAAAGATAGCCGTTACGAATTTGTTTTTAAAAATTCTGTGCTATTTCGTAAGTATTTCCATAATTATTAAGATAAATAGGTAGTTAAACTTATAATATAACTGAAGAGTGGTTATTTTGTCTAATATTTAGTCTTTGTAGGGATAAATTGTAAGTAACATAACCTCACTATTTAGTAATCGCTCGATCAGCTGTCTTTCTTGCTAACGTTCTTTCAAATTGTTTTCATTTTCTTTTTCAAAAGCATACACAATGTTTACACGCAAAGCTGCTGCGGAACGTCAATTGGAGGATAAACTCCAACACGCTTTATTAGAACTCAAAACAGCAAAGGCACTGAATGAGCAATTGCTAACAGAAAGAAACGATAGTGAAAAGGAAATATTGGACATTTTAGATAGGAATAGGCAATTAAAAAGTGATATGGCTGAATTGCTTATACAAATTACGGAGGTACAGTACCAAAGAGACCAGCTACAGATTGTGGTAGATGGATTCGACCAAAGCAGCAGCGCATTCGAAGAAGCCCTTGCACGCATTTCTTCATTAGAATGTGACCTACGAGACGCATACAATCAAATAACTATAATGGAACAAGCAAGGGACGAACAACATTCAACACAGTCGCAGTCCCTATTTGATGAGCTGATCAGCAGTGCTCCCACAATGGTCTGTGCTGTACCACCCTCCCGTTCAGAACCAATCACCACTGATCTGACTTGTGAAAGTAACTCATTTAATTCAACAGCTTTAGCTTTAAATTGTAGTAAAAAAAAATTAAAAAAGTATGTCAAAATTAATAAATACATATCCAGTACAAATAAATTAATAAAGAAAAATGCAGCATTTTGTAAAAATATATCATTAAGAAAAGAACGTCAGAGTTTGTTGAATGAATTGAGTGATTGTACACAAAATCTTGAGAAAAATAGGCTTAGCTATGAATGTGACACACAGCGCCTCCAGGCAGAATTACATAGTGTAACAAATTCATTAAAATTAATAACACAGAAATATGAAACTGCGCAACAGGAGATTAAGGAGCACACACATGCTATGGATAATTTATTAGATTTATGTAGATATAATAATGACAGATTTGACTCTTTAACAAATAATCAAGTTTGCAATTGCAAAGAAATAAAACCACAATCCTCCCTGTCTGTGTGTGTCACTAATCCCTCCTCATTGTTGTTGCAGGAATCTTGTTTAGAATCAAAAAATACCTCTTTGTCAATAACTAGATCAAATGAAATTCAAAATAATATAGTTATGTATAGTGATGAAATGGGTAAAAATATAGGTTTGCAACTTAACCACCTAGGATTAAAATTAACAAATATTTGCATGCCAGGTGCAACATACTGTAAAATATTAGATAGTATTTTGTCAACTAAGTTTGACAAAGACACTTCATTAATAATTTTAATTGGCAGAAGAGGAAAATGTAACAAAAAAGATTTAATACAATATTTTTCACAATTAAATAATTTAATTAATATAAAAGAAATTATTTTGTTAGCTTTTCCCTTCAGCAATTGCCTCACAACAAGTGAAAATAATTTGAGGCATAACTTAAATAGGACATTACACAGCTTGACATTTCATTATAGTAAATTTCATTTTATGGATACTAATAATTTTATTAGTAAATATTTTTATTTGACTAAAGATAGGTATTATCTTACTAGTTATTTTAGGAGACAGATAGCAGAGATGCTATCATATTATATTAATAATTCAGCCAAATCATTGGCTACCAGACCGGCTGCTTCTATTGAGCAGTCCGTTGACATAGGTCAGTTTACTGACAATAATTCTGTTGAAATTAATTCAATTTCTAATTATTTAAATTAATTAATAAGACAACGGAGAGATACTCTCGCAACACATTGATAGTAAGAAACCAACCTAAAACACACAGAAATAAAATAAATTTTATATTAAACCTGGTGCACCAAAATATTCAAGGCATGAAAGGCAAAGAGCTAGAAATAGAATTATTTATTAACTGTAACAATATTGATATTCTTTGTATTACTGAACACCACTTTCTATCACAACATCAGTTCATGTTTAGCTTCAACAATCACCAGGTGGCTAGTTCGTTCAGCAGAGAAAAAGCTATTCATGGCGGCTCTTTAATTCTTATTAAAAATAATTTAAAATTTAAAGAACGTACAGATATTGTGAGCCTATCTATTGAGCGGACTATAGAGATATCCTGCATAGAGCTTGAACGGCTTGTTATATTAAGCGTGTACAGACCCCCTCATTCATCTTACGAACTATTTGAAAAAAGATTAGATGAAGTTTTAGCCAAATTAAATAATATAAATAAATATATTGCTGTTTGTGGTGACTTCAATGTTAACTTATTAGAAGATTCCAGTGCTAGCAGTAGGCTCATATCATTTTTCCAATGTTATAACCTTGTGAATCTTTTTTTGGTGCCTACTAGAATAACTTCTACTACTGCCACTTGTTTAGACAACATTTATACCAACGCCGTACCTAGTAATAAATCTATTATAAATAAATTAACTTCAGATCACTGCGGTCAATTGGCCACTTTTAATATAACTGTTGACAAAATGCCGAAAAAGGATATCACATGTGTTCCGATAAATAATGGTCGACTTAAAGCTTATAGAAATAACGTAATGCTTAAACTAACTGACATTCCGTACGTTAACGATCCCAATAAATTGTATAATTCAGTTTTCAACATAGTGAAAAGTGAACGTGATAATGTTTTTAAGTCCAAAATCGTAACTATTAATAATTCATTGAAATTTAGTGAATGGGCGACTGTGGGAATTCACAAAAGTAGACAAAGGCTATATGATCTTTACAATGAAAGAACTTATAACACTAGTAACAGTTTTAATGATTTTGTTAGGAAATATTCGAAAATGTTTAAACGTGTTTGTGTGGCAGCCAAAGCAATGTTTATTAATAATAAAATAAAAAGCAGCGCGAATGTAGTAAAAACGACTTGGAATATTATAAATAGCGAAACTGGAAGGGTCAAACCTCGTAACTTAGATTTTCAACTAAGATTTAATGACAAAATTGTAAACACAGACGCAGAAGTTGCTAAAATATTTGAAAATTTTTTTACCGACATTCCAATTTTGACTACTAATTCGTTAAATTCATCTCCCACGGCCGCTGAATCCTTACTAAAAGAAAATAATGCAGTTAGTGTCACTAATTTAAGGTTCCGTCATGTATTTCCAAACGATATTGTTAAAGCCTTTAAGTCTATAAATATAAAAAATACTGCTGATCTTGATGGTCTTTCAGTCAGAGTAATTAGTTCTATAGTTGATTGTATTGCGCCTTACCATGGACCAATAACCCAAGAGGACTGCTAATCTCCATATTAAAAATCGTAGCTCTGAAAAAGGTCAAAATTCCGTCTTATTTCTAGATGGCGCTGATCGATAGCCTGGAATTAGTTTATATTTACGTAAATGGCCATGGATATCGATTAACTCCTCTTTTATAGGAAATATAGTAGATATTCTATTTTTCTTGTAATGTTTTTCAAATATTTAGTAATAAACTAAAATTATTCTCTGAACTTCGATATTTATGCGTATCAATAGATGGCATTGTTCGTTGTTAACTAATTAATAACGTAACGCTTGCGAAAATAGTTAGATGGCGCAAATCCTAAAGAAAATAAAAGAATACTTGGAAGTATCTATAAAAATCTGAGCAATATAGTATAACCTAAAGGAAGTCTAAATTGTCATCCGTTTGCGGTGGCGCACAGTGGGCCCAAATTGATAATTCTTGGACATAGGAATAACTTGTGGAGTATCGAGCTAATTTTTTTATGTGATAGACAATAACACTCCTAACAACTTTTATTCTTGTATGATTTCTTGAAAAGTTGATAGTTTCAGAGAAAAAAAATATAATTTTTTTTTTGTGGAGAAATACATATACATTTTGTTCTTTATCTCAAAATATACGAAAATGTAGTGTGCGTGGGTTACTTACAGTATAGTTCCAATCATTTTCTACGTAGAAAAAAATAATCCGTCTGCATGTACTTGCGGCTTTGTAAGTAGAGGTGCGGCAAAATTGCTAACTCTTTTATGTACTTTTTTAACAAAATACATGAGCTTCGACTAAAGAAAATTTATTTTTAGTGCTAAATTACACAGAGCGTTATAACAATAACACGAAAGTTAAGTAGAAACTAGTATATTGTGTTTTATTTTTTAATAAATAACAAATCTAACATTTTGACATTTTTTTACTCGTAAAGCCGCAAGTACCTGCTGATGGATTGTTTTTTTCTTGATAGAGAATGATTGGACTTATACCGTAAATAAAGCACACATTACATTTTTCTACAATTCGAGATAAAAAAATAAAATGTTTATTTCTCCAAACAAAAAAAAAAATTTTTTTTATTCTGAAACAATCAGCTTTCCAAGAAATTACATAACAATAAAAGTTATCAGGAATGTTATTATGTATCATGTGAAAAAAATCAGCTCTGTATTCCTAAAATTGTATCATGATTAAATAATTATTTAACCTAAAATTTATACTTTTTATTTCCGTTATTTTTAATTACCTTCAGATTAATTTATACTGGGTTGTTGGACTTTATGCACTGTTTGTAATGGATGACATATTACACACAGATTACACGAAGCTCATGTATTTTGTTAAAAAAGTACATAAAAGAGTTAGCAATTTTGCCGCACCTTTATTTACAAAGCCGCAAGTACATGCAGACGGATTATTTTTTTCTACATAGAAAATGATGGGAACTATACTGTGAGTAACCCACGCACATTAGATTTTCGTATATTTTGAGATAAAAAATAAAATGTATATTTGTCTTAAACTTTGTTTGTTAAAAAAGTACATAAAAGAGTTAGCAATTTTGCCGCACCTTTATTTACAAAGCCGCAAGTACATGCAGACGGATTATTTTTTTCTACATAGAAAATGATGGGAACTATACTGTAAGTAACCCACGCACATTAGATTTTCGTATATTTTGAGATAAAA
>NW_020654748.1:23963662-23982436 GCF_003589595.1 Hyposmocoma kahamanoa
ACTGGTGAGGGCCTGGAGGGGCGGTATTCTAGTTGTCATAAATATTACATGTGGTAGCCTCCTAGATAGCAAACAGCTCCTTCTCAGTTGTTAGATCAACGGTTTGAATCCCCGTTTATTATTATTATTATTATTTGTTGTGATTTTGGCTTCTGTTCTGCCTCTTTATTTATACATTCAGTTGTAACTGACGTAGAGTTAGAAATGTATTTTTTATGATACTAAGTAACGGAACTAACAGATCGTGCGCCTGGTAGTAAGCGACACGCCTGTTCATAACAGTTACAGTGACACTCAGAGTTTTAAATCGCAAAGGTCTGAGGGGCATTGCCACTGCGCCAGTCACTCTGACACGCAACACCCCCTTATTACCCTTAAAAACCGGAACGCAGTAATGCTGACATTACTGGCGGCAGATATAGATAAGGTGGTAGTACTTCCCTGGACAACTCTTTCACAAGGAGGTCTATTGCTACTAAACTCACTTTCCATCTTACATAGTGGAAAGTGACGAATTGCTTTCTGCAATTTTCTTCACAATGTTTCGCTTTATCGAAAAGCTCACAGTTAATTTCAGATTAATATAGATTTAAATCCGAAAAACGAGTTTCATATCCATTATGATAATTACAAAATACGTTAAATAGATTGATGATCACAACATAAAACCATAAATCTCAATAGTATTTTGCTTGCCAAGTGACTTCATCGAATTCACAAAAAATACCAAACACGTAAACTACATAATTAGTTTTTGCCAATGTACAATTAATAACTTTGTTTTGTCTTTACAAGTATTGCTTAATCGATTTATAATAACGGGGCTAGGTCTTCTCTTTCAATAAAAAGTCTTAGTTTTTATGTTATGCAGATTACTTACATTATCGTGACCTATTAAATGTAAATAAGCTTAATTGTCTCTCGGACAAAACACATAATTAACTGTCTTCTTCATAATTATATGGATTTACGATGTATAAATAAGTATATTTCTAGCTGTAATATCTGAGGTTCGCGTCGTCTATTCGTCTGGCTCATCCTGGGTAACAATTGACAAATACATAGCAAATGAAACTATTTTTCCGGATTTAAATCGCGTATATTTGTTTTGTCAAACAAACCGACGCGACGTTTCGGACCCTTTACAGGTCCCATGGTCACGGTTGACTGAGGTGGTACAGTCTGCAACCAGTCTTCAAACGTCGGTTTGTTTGAAAAAACAAATACACGCGATTTAAATCCGGAAAAATAGTTTCATTTCCTATGTAACCTGTAGCCAGACATAGCGCATAAATCTGTGCAAGACAGCGACTGAAGCCTCCTACATATAAACCCATTATAGGGATTGCAGTAGGTAGGTTAGATTTAAGAACCAATGTATATTTTTGTTTTGGAAAATAAATTAAAAAAAAAAATGTGTAACAATCGCGAAAACCTAAGAACTCGAATTGACGAATACGTTAGATATAAGAAACCTTTTCCTATATGGGTTTGCAATGATGATCATTCTTATCGGAGTACAAAGATTTTTCAGAGGCATCTCGTCATCATCATATCAGCTGGAAGACGTCCGCTACTGAACATAGGCTCCCCCAAAGATTCCCAGTCTGACAAATCCTTTCATCACGATGGCAAACACGTCCCACACTTCAGCAAGGCACTAATATTAGTGACGCGGGTAGAGGCAATAACTTCTGGGCGACAATAATATAGCCATCGATACGATATGGAGAAGTTACAATAAATAATAAAGAGCGATAGTAACCTTATGGAACAACGGGTGCTTTTCAATTGAGAAGTTAAGGATTCGAATCCAAATGGCGGCGTGTACAGACGGCAGCACATCAAGCTCCACATTGAGGGATCCTGTTCCGTTGCATTGGAGGCGATACTCAAACAAAAGTGAAGTTTAGAAGTGCTTAATAGCAATACCTCTCGCTAAATAACGGTGAAAGAAAATATCGTGATGAAGCCGGAAAGGCACAACCCTGGAAAACATGTGAAGTCCTCAAACTGCGTTTAACCAGCTTAGCGGACTAGGTTTAAATCAGGGATGAATAAACTTATTCAAAAACGCATAAAACATTTCACAGGGGGCCAAAGTTAAAAAAATCATTTGAGCAACACGCCTGTCCGTAACAGTTACAGTGCTTTAAATTGCAAAGTTCTGAGGGGCACTACCACTGCGTCCGTCACCCTGCGACATAAGTTGACAATGCCCATGTGCCTGTAATTTCAGTTGTGTAGTGGTATGTTATTTATATATAAATATATTTATTTTATTGTGTAATTTTGTATGTATGTTAACAAATACATGTTTTATCTGTATTATACATTCCTACGAGACCAGATTAAAGCCCTGTATCTTAGCCAGCAATGGTTTAAATCCTCTCCTTAGAGGAAACCCATGTACAGTAGTAGAAAATATAATGTTTCGGTGGTGAGTAAATACATTCTTTTTTTTTACATACTATAATTTTTCCGCATTGAGTGCTAAACGAAATATATTCTTCGTTAACCTTTTGTTGACCTGACCATCTTAACTGTGGTCAAAAGTGAACGTATAATTAAATTAAATTGACATAATAATAAACGAAGCAACTATTAACAATATTATTACTGATATAATGAAGTGTCAACGTTTACATATATATTTAAGAACCTTGGTCCCACAACTAAAATGCTGTAAATAATAATCTGTCAACTTGTCGCACTCTCGCGCATCTTTTATCGTCTCACGGCGCACGCGCATGTGACCCCGTTCGCGCATGCCTAATCCACTGCTGCCCTACATGTTAAAAGCTTATTGACATTGCGCAAATGAATTTTGACACTCTAAATGGTGGAGAAGTATCTATTTGTCATATCAATTTCATTTCAAATTCAGAGACGTCGTTTTAAAAAATTAACGTTTATTCTGTTCAAGCTACACGTCAATCAGCGGACTCAAAAATTGTGAAAATATAAAATAGTAACGTTCTAATTAAATAAATAAGAATTAGACATGAAGTAGCAGTGAAATTAACATCTTTTAACATTGACTTAATACGGCCTTACTGAATCTTTATTGGAAAAAAATTCAATTAAATAAAAAGCATTTTTTTAAATTTTGTAACAAAACTGGAACAAGTAAAATTTTGAATTTATAATAGTGTAATATTGATTAATTTAAAATTAATAAATAAAAAAGCTTCTTCAATAACAGTTGTGACAATGCGACTTCTTTCATCGTCATCCTCATCCCACTTTTTTATCACCCTTTTCTCTGGTTCGTACTTTTGAAATTTTGAATCATTTTTTAATTCTTTTCCGTCGCCATTCTCACATTGCTCCGTTCCGTCGACACTCCATACAACATTCTTGTGTATACGTAGCAATAATATGGGCGTCCTTTCTTTCTTTTTTCCTTAACCTTTTTCCTGTTATACATCTACAATAAATTTATGTGGACCGATCGTTGCTTACCTTCAATTACTCTACGCGAGACCCGCGTGACAAAATTTAAGAAATTGGCAACAAAGAAAAATTAACTTCGAGACACTCGACAAACCTACGTGAGGTTACCGATGTTAGTACTGCTAGACTACTTTACTCAAGTTACTTCTATAGTATAATATCCTACGGGATTCTCATGTGGGCAAGTGTGTCTCAAGCGGCAGACATTCAAACCATATTTGTATTGCAGAAACGAGCGATTCGTTCTGTGTACCGTCTAGGCTCTCGGGTTTCTCTCAGAGAAAAGTTTGAGGAGACTGGTATCATGACTGTGGCATCACAGTGCGTTTATTAAAATATTTTGTATGCCCGTAAAATATACATAATTTCATTAAGAAAGAAGAGAACATCTTCTATATATAATATAATATTAACATTAGAACTAAGTCCAAACTCATGGTACCACGATTTCGTTTAACCAAGGTAAACGACTCTTTTATGGGGAACTTTATACGTTTTTACAATAAGATTCCGGAGCATGTATTAAGATTATCATTTCCTAAGTGTAGAAACTACATTAAAAATATTTTGATTGAAAAGTCTTATTACAAAACTGAAGACTACGTGTTAGATAAAGATATATGAAAAGACAACATGTATCCAGATTCCACACAAATTTGATTCAATGTATTAAGCATTTAAATTTGTTTGAAAAGAGCAATCCCTAGAGTTTCTTGTTCATTCTTCTTAGGGAAGTCAGCGTAGTGAACGAGCAGTAGCTTAAAAGTAGCTTAAATGTGACGTTTTCAAGTGTATGATTCTTCGACTTTGACTTGTATTATTAAGAAATTAAAACGAATGAAAAAAATTCAATTGATTAATTTTTTAATTTCAAATTAAATCTAGAATGAAAAAATAATACAAATGACCATAAGATTTCAGGTACGAAATGTACTTCTGCTTAAGTCTCTATGTATCAAAAAATCTTATTATTCTTCTGTCCTGCCGGCTAACCTAGTAAGGCCAAACAGAATCCAGACGCATTTAGATAAAGACTTTAAAAAAAACTGCGTAATATTGGTGATCGTACAGGCGTTCCCCTAAATTTGCCAGTACGTGTAGTTTAGTATCAAAAATATCATAATCATATATATATATCATAATAACATAATAAATAAATATCATTATTGATATTGTATAGTTTAACGCCACTATTATAACTAACCCAAAATCGTGGTTTTGGTTCTTATCATAATACATTACATGCAGACATGCAGTGTAGTCGAAGCTCATCTGCCAAAATTGCCTTGAGTATTAATTACCAACTGCCAAAGACAGCAATGAACCTGACCCATTGCATATTCACCAGAGCATCAAACAAACAATATTATAGACATATTTATTATACATCAAGGTATTTTGACTTGACGCATGACCCGTAACATGGCTGCGGCAAAGCAGGCACGATTAGGCTTACCTGCTGCGACCGGCCTTCGAGTTGGTGAACTTTATGGTGTTTTAAGTTACAAGCTTAAGCCAACTCAATTGTCTTACGTTCAATTTGTGCATTTTATATATCAATTGTATAAATGCACAGTTCCATATCTTTTCTACATAAGTTTTGTTTATAGTGGCCCCTCCCTATCAACCTCTTGGTTATACGGGAAGGCCATTACCTATAACCAGCGGAAGAAAGCCCCCACAGGGACCTTCTCAGTCAAACCTTGGCCCCAGATCAGCCCGTTTGCACAGACTCCCTCTAGTTCTCAAAAGTCATTGGGTGAACTGCCTCGGATGCACGTACAGCACCTTCCCTATTTATACCTATACCTACCAGAGCTGTAGGCACGATCACTTCCCGTTGCGCATTGCACGACTAACGGTTGCCACCGCTAAGCTGTTAACAGTCCATTCCCAAATCTTTGGTGGCGGAGCTATAAGCACGCTCACTTCTTGATGCCGAATCGTCTCTCCAGTTCCAAGAAACCTGCGCGACTGGAGGGACCAGAGGATATCTAGGTCATCTTCTACTAGCTCCCCGTGCTCGACCAGAGATGCCGGGCCCAGTATCCTGCGACAATGTCAGGACATAGCTTCCGACTTAAAGGGCAACTCATGTGCCCTACGCGTGTCCTCGCCTTAGGCCCTGCTCTAGACAGCTACTAAGACGGGCTAGCTGCGCGCGGGATGAACGTCCCGGCCACATCTACCGGGGCAGACGAATGTGTTCATCCCTATAGCTAACACAAACTCTGACGAGTCCATTCCCGTGTCTGGGTCCACCAGAGACGCCCGTGAAGGCGTGTCACTGGCGAAAGGTTGAAACCGGACGCCCGCCACACGCTGGTCGACAGTCTCCCCGGAACTCACTGTCTCTCGGGTCAATAGATGGAAACAATTGTATAATATACAATGCACAGAGATAACAACTGAAGAATACAACGATTATTATTATTATGAAGTTGTAACGTGTCGTGTGTCTTGCTTGTGTACAGCCAGCGTAAAGTTTGTGTAATTTCTGAAAAGTTATTATTTCAGAAAAAAAATACTTCTTTTTTGTATGGGTAAATGTCATTTTATAACACGAATTGTAGAAAAATATAATCTGTGTGTAAAATGCATACAGTACAATTCCAATCACCCTGTACAAAGAAAAGTTTCCATCTGCAGATACTTGCAGCTTTACGAATAAAGACGCGTCGAAATTGCTGTATTTTTTATACTGGTGTTGTAACATTACATTAAACTCAATAAATTTACAAGTTGACCAATGGCCGTGGTGTCAAGAAACCATCTTACCATGCCAAGAACACTGTCTGATGAAAACGTTCTCAGTTTCGTCGACCACCAGTCCTTCCGACATAAACTCGCTGTAATCTCACAACTTAACACCCACCACCTGGTTCCCACATGTGCCACAGAATCGTGTTATATGCATTTGCCTCTTTACTCAATAAGGTTTCAACGTCCTTAACAAAATCTGAAATAACTACTTATTATAATAACTACTTATCACTTATTTTTATACAAGTATAAAATATAATCTATTCTTCCGACCCCGGAAATTATAGCCTAGGGCTTCTGATTGTGTACGTTTTTAATGATTTCGGCCTTAGGTGTTTGGTTAATAATAGTGTTTTATTGCTTCAATGATGAATGAGTGACCTGACAGGTTTTATCAAGAAAGAACAATGTCTACGGTATTCAATGAAATCAAAATCAAAATTACTTTATTCGAAACGCAATTCATTAAAAAAAAGAAAGTATGACACAAACAAAGAAACATAATATAATAAGACAAGTAGGGTAACTCAATACAAACTTAGCAGCGCGACTTGTATGTGTGTGCGCCCGCCGCGCGCCGCGTACGGATGCACAGATTCGCATAATCTCGCAGCGCTCTCACGTTGCATTGAGCGGGTCGTCGCAAGCGCTACTCATTAGAGAATTCAAGCATTCGCTCGGTGTAAAAATTATTTACAGATGGAATTCCAGCGGTTGTCCTACGTAACTGTGAACCTGAGTTCTCCTGTTATCACACGCCTGTATCGCCTCTCACGTGAGACTGGGGTAGTTCCCAAGTCGTAGAAGCTTGCAAACGTGCAACCTGTGCCAAAAACCAGAAGCAAAGCTGTCCCTGTCGACCTATCTCGGTCACTTCCATAATCTGCCAGATAATTGAACGTGTACTCAACAACCCCCTCCTATCGTACCTTGAAGATAACGACCTCCTCAGTGATCGCCAGAACGGATTCCGACGAAGGCAATCTACTGGGGCTCTCTTGTGTATGCCTGTCACGTATGGAGCGAGGCTATAGAAAAGCAAGGCGAAGCACTTGCAGTGTCTTTAGACATTTCTAAAGCCTTTGACAGGGTCTACCACGCAAGTCTTTTAAGTAATCTTCCCAGTTATGGGCTTCCCTCTGACCTTTACAATTGGATCTCGGATTTCTTAAGCGAATGTTCCATTCGAGTGATATTAGTAGGCTACTCTTCCGAACATCGGGCGATAGATTATTAGTTAGATAGTTCCTCGAGGTTCCGTACTGTCTGCAACTCTCTTTCTGCTACATATCAATGATATATTAATTCCAGGTACCTTTGAGTATGCTGATGACAGCACAGTTGTAGTTACAAAGGTCAGTGAAGAGGAAATCCAGTCTTGTGGAGAATTTAGATAGATTAGCTGTTTGGATTTGACACTCAAAGCAGTCTCCGATTGGGGCAATGCTAATCTTGTCAAATTTAACGTTACCAAAACGCAGGCGTGTCTATTCTCTACAAAACGTAGTCCCTTTGGGCTGACTCCGACTTTTCGTGATATATCCATACCTATAGCCGACTGTCTGCAGTTACTTAACCGCCACTGCGTCCGAACGGTTACGATGCCGGTTAATAAAGTTCAACCTTATCTTAGCATGTTTCTTGTTTAATAATGTCATCTAATTTTGACATATCATGCAATTGTATTGACTCAATATAAGAATAATCTCAGTGCAGAGTACTAAAAAAACCGACTTCAAAAGTACGTGGAATTACGTCTATTTGCTAAGTTTTATTGAAATATCACCTAGTTCGCCACTATACGGTACTTGACACAGGAGATAATAAAAATCGGTTCTCACTACTCAAAGTATATTGAGAAAGAAAAACGCCTTGAATTAGAGAATAGCAAAACCAACCATTAAAATAATTGCTCTTTAAGTAAAATTTAGGCGCTATTTATAAAAATGAATGTTCATGCGTTATCAGCCACCCTTAGAGGTCGATGTTTTTCTTCAAAATGAAATGGGACCACTATGGATTTACCCTCTCTCCAACAAAAAAAGTATCATAAAAATCGGTTTACAAATACCGGAGTTATCGCGTAACAAACATACAAAAAAAACATACAGTCGAATTGAGAACCTCCTCCGGTTTTTGAAGTCGGTTAACAATAAAGAAAGAACAATCGGCGTAAAGTCATTGTTACCCAGGGTGTACCAGACCTACAGAAAGGTACAGTACGTCGTGCGGGGAGGGTCCTTTCCCGCGCCCTTGAAAGCTTTCGAATAAAGAAAAGCTTTCGCTAACAGTGAAGGAAAACATTGAGATGACAGACTATGGCCACAATTTTTGTAAGAAATAAGAAATAACGTATTACTAAAGTATATAAATAGGAAGAACGAGTAATTCTTTAGCTAAACAATAACAAGTTTTTATTCCTCAAGCAGTAATAGCATAAAAATTGATTAATATTTGAACATGGATGCCGGAACGAGGAAGAAAACTTCAATTCAATATTGCGCAATGTAGTACCGCACGCAACTATATTTTAGTTAATTATTTAATTAAAAACTGCGATGAAACTGTGAGATACTACTAATAGGGTAACCAAGCAGCAGGTCTCATACGGACCGTGTAACAGAACTTATTCTGGTCTATTGTTGAGACTATGAATTGCGACGAATTTATTTACATTGATTTGATGAACTCGGGAGTTCTAACAGTGCATTGATAATAAAAATAAATATATCCTTTTTGTAATTTGTGAACTACCAAATACTTTTCTACATAAATTAGAACGTCTTTACGTAGTTCAGACGACCGTGGAAATAAGTTGCTTGTTAATAAATAACACATTAGAAATTAAACTATATTTTTAGATTCGATCTTTTACAAGTTCCTTGGTTATGGCTTACGTAATGCTCTTGTTTCACAAACATTTTTATCCTTAAACTTGCTATTTGTGGTAACCCTAAACCTGCGTGCTCGTACATTTGGCATAAGAAATTAATCGGTAGGTGTGAGCATAATTGGGATCGCACCTTGACCCACCATCACCAGCGCATGCGCATCGCATCGCCGATCGCCTGTCGTGAGATTAAACCTCTGTTTTATTATTAATGGTCAGTACATACTACTGATTTGGTAAATGTATTCAAGAATAGCTTACGGAAAACCGCACATATTTTTTTATTTAAATTTGTATTTGGTGTTTTGACCTTTTTTGACGGCCTACACTACGTATGACTGGGCGGCTGACGGATTGACAGACGCGGACTGACGGTCAGTTCGTGTTCTTTTATTAAACTGATTATGTAATTGACTTTTAAGTTATATTTTTAAAGACTTCACAAGAATGGCGTAGAATAAACAACATTACTCCATAATTTCGTTTTCGTTATTAACTACATGAATAACAGAGATTGTCTGAAATCGCACAGTGGCTTCCTTACTGTTACAAATCAAAAATCTTAATTGTTAGGGGTTTTCATTTTAATTTTTACGATATTACTTTACGAAACGAACACGTCATGTGTCTGGTTGTAAGCGACACTCTTGTCCATGACAGTTGCAATGCCACTCACAGCTTTAAATCGCAAAGGTACCGACCGACTGCCTCTGCGTCACCCTGAGAAAGTTTTTTTTTTATAATATCAAGTGACGGGGCGAACAAGTCGTGCGCCTGAAGCTAGACGCCTGTCCATAACAATTGCAGTGTCACTCAGAGCTTTAAATCGCAAAGATCAGAGGGGCACTACCACTGCACCCGTCACCCTGAGACATAAGTTGACACGTCCCAGGTTGACAAGTAGCCTCAAAACCTTTTTTTTTTACAGCCTCAAAACCCTAACAAAGTAATGCTCATACGTTGCTTGGCAGCAGAAATACTTGTGGCAGTACTTCCCTCGACAAACTTTTTTACAATGCACTCTACTGTTAAATTGTTGCAACTTTAGTCATTCAGAAAAATTAATCGTCACAATTTTCATTGCCACATTTACCATTTTTAAGTTGTGACACTATTGAAGCCAGTGCGCGATACGATGACAATATAAGAAAAAAATCAAATCTCGAGCACTTCAGTCTGAAATAAATTTAAAGGGAAAGTTGCCGTTCTCCGTGCAATAAAAGAACCGTAATGATTTATTCAAGAATAATAAATAATACATTATAGTGTTACAGATGCGTGGAAGAAATAGCCGCGTGTACCTAATAGCTTAAGTTAGTGAATACGGTACGTACATTTATGAGAAAGAAAACACCGTGCAGAAACCTGCATGTCAGAGACGGTTCACAACCTATAGAAAATATTTAAAGTCCTCAACCCGCATTAGACCACCTAGCGTGGAGGACTGTGGCCTAAATCCTTACCTTAGACGAAATCAATGTCCAGCATCGTGACGGTAACTCTACTGCTACTAAAATACGTCACATGCATGACGTATGATGTATTTTACAGGCACATGAGATTTGTTAACTAACTCAGGGTGACTAACGCAGCAACGGTACCCCTCAGAACTTTGTGGTTTAAAACTCTGAGTGACACTGCAACTGTCATGGATAGGCGTATCGTTTACTACCATGAGCACGACTGCTTCGTCCCGTCACTTGATATCACAAAAAAATATGGATACATAAAAAAGTAACTCAAAATATGTGATATTTAACTATAGATATATTAATGATAATTAATAAACGTTACTATTTTATTCTCTACACGTCAAAAAAACCGTCGTTAGAATATTGAAAGAAATAATGAAAAGATATCCACTTAACTCAAAATGAGACACTTTATGTGAGCTAGTTTTGGCCAAAACGATACTTATTCAAAAATATGAAATTATGTTTTCCATTTTATTTTTAAATATATATAAACTATATTAATATGACATACATAAATTTTAATGATTTTTTGCGAGAAGTGAGTATTTCGTTTTTCATCGATTCTGGAAAAGTCCACTTTTTGAGTTAATACACTATTGTATTAACAGTGCGATATATTTTAATTAAAAAAGCAAAAAATTATATTTTTACTTACAACAAGTTAATCGATATAGAGTGAGAAGGTTCACAAAATATCTCACAGATGTCGCTACGGTACCGAAAGCCGAAAACTCAATGCAAAGATCAATAACTGACGCAAAAGAAATTTGTCGACTCGGTAATCTTGTAGTTTAGTTGGTAAAGCAATGGGGATGGAATCCCCAGTCGCAGGTTCGAATCGAAGGAGTTTTCTTTGTGTTCAATCTTTGTATTTAATCAGCAAGAAACCAGTGGAGTTATTTCATAAAATAAATAACAAATATATATATAGGTAATGGTTTAATAATGTTGCCTCAGTGGCCGAGCGGTTACTATCCTGGACTGCCACGCAGAGGTCCCGTATTCGATTCCCGGGCAGGGAGAAATATTTATTGGCGGCTGTGTGTGTGTGTGTGTCTATGGCACCCGCGATACAGGGATTCCCTGGTGCGGGGCTGTAAGTGTGTGCCTTATTATGTTCTGTTAATGACGATGAATGCTTCTACAAAATCATTATACCATCGCAAAATTTGAATTACGCAGTTTCATATTTCTCATAAATCTCACGTGACACACCGGTTATACAATATAAGTAAAGTAACTGGTAAATAATAAAAAAGAAATCGTATAAACGGAACAAGGAAATAGCAATTCCAAAGTTTCAATACCTAAGGCTATATATATTCTTGTAAACATGTAATGCCTTATGTAATGCAGCATTAATTTCGATTAGGTTTTTGGAGTATATGTTAATTCGGTAATATGTCTGTATTACCTTTATAATTAATTACTAGTCAAAGTTGTGTGAATAATGTTTATATAAGTCAGCGTACTCTAGACAGTTAAGTAGTTAATTGACTACAGTGATACAGGTGTAGAGTGACTACAGAAGTAAGAACATACTGTTTGTCATAGCAGTGAAAAAGTACTGATTCAGCTTATGCTAAAGATCATTAAGACGCTGATAGTTTTTAGTCAGGATCTACGTCACCCAACTATGTTATATATCCCACAGCTGAACACCGGCCTCCTCTAAGAAGGAGGTATAGCTGGCCCAATACGGGATAGGGACTTTACTTGGATCTTTTTTTTCATAATAGTAAGCTGCACGCCTGTTCATAACAGTTGAAGTGCCACTCAGAGTTTGAAATCGCAAAGATCTAAGGGGTTCTACCACTGCGCCCGTCACACTGAGACATGAGTTGACAAGTCCCTTGTGCTTGTATTTTCACCAGCACCCTTACCCTTTAAAACCGGAACACAGTAATGCTGACATTACCGCTTGGCGGCAGAAATAGGTAAGATCTCAGTACTACCCTGGACGAACTCTCTCACAAGGAACTCTACTGCTATTACGGGTTTTAAGATTTGCGAATGTACGTTGCTTAATTGAAGTCGAATAGATATATGCCGCCGCCGGGATTCGAATGGTAGACTTCAAGGCCCTGTCACCGATACACTTTATAACATAATAAGTATAAATATAGGTTCTCATTTTACCATACATAAGAAACAGCGACAGATGCATTAAAGAACCGTAGGCGATTGTACGCACCGCCTACGGTTCATCGGATATTTGTGAGTGTTTTTTTTTATTTTCCACAATCAGCCGGTCGACTTAAAAACCGTCCGTGAAATTCGCAACAGTACTGTTTCTGCGCTTGCTTCACATTCCGCTTCATGTAACAAACTAAGTCAGGAAATAAATATTTCGAAACTCGAATTAACAAAAAGTAAATGTTAACTTACAATTTGCATGAAATTAAGGTTCAAACTTTTAACTGTGAGTTTTTGTAATAATAAACGTAATTTTCTCAATCGTCGTCGTTCAAGGCTATTCAATTTAAAAGAAAATCTGCACACAGCCCAGGAATGAAATTCCCTGCCTGCGACTGTCCGAGCACATACAACCCGAGTATATTTAGCGCCCAGTTACACGAGGCCAATGCCTCCGCGCGGCAGCCGCCCAGTTACCACGCCTTCATGTTTTTTCGCATGGCATGTTCACTAGGGAAACCCTGTGTCGCGGGTGCCATGGACACACACGTCATAGACAATCACAAATTACACCCAAACTCACGAGAGAAATAAATGCAGGCCATACAAATATTTCCCCTGGCCCGGGAATGGAACCCAGGACCTCTGGTCCAGTCTGGTAAACGTTCGGCCACAGAGGAAGACAATAAAATTCACTCCAGAACATTAAGACCAGACCGATAATCCAACCTGGAACCCTCATCTAGCGCCCACATTGCTAGTACGTATTCAAACAACAAGTTTTAAGTTCTTCATGATCACCTTTTTTCAATATAACCTTCCACTAGCTAGCACTTAGCTCTTTAAATCATTATCAATTAATACTTCACAAGCGTGTTCAGGATTATACTTCGTCTTCCTAACAGCCACGTGATACAATCATCACGTTAACTGAGAAATTACCTCATTATCTTCAGCCAAAACAATAGTCTTTCACTTAATAGAAATTCATCCGTCACAACACAATGTGACACATACATAGTTTGTTTAATAAGAAAACTATGTTACACGTTCTATAATAAGGCAGCATGTGATACGTTACTTCACTATTAAGTCGCGATCTATCAATTTTACACTATTTTTGTTTTATTCTAAGTACCGGTGCGGTACAGTCGCAGAGAGAAGGTGAAATGATTTTACTTTTAATTTATGATCTCGTTTAAAAGAGATCATGGTCAGATATCAAGTTCATAATTCTGTGACGATGTTTAACACAAAACTTAAAACAACGAAGTTTGGTTACAGGACCGGTTAATGAGATTGAAACTAGATTATATCCTGGTAATTTACAGGTTACATTTCTCTACCTAATTCGGTGGCAATTATTATTATTTGAATATTAATATTGTCATGAAGTATTATTTAATATTCGTCAGTAGAAATTTGAAATGTCGTAAGGAACGTTTTGTCGTTTTGTGGAAATGTCCTTTACAATAAGATGTCCCTTATGACATTTCAAAATTCGATACATCGACCATATTATTTTATCCCCTTGTCCCTTGCGACATTTCAAATTTCCACCATCGATATTATTTATATTTCACGATAATATACTCCGATGTTCAAATAATAAAAATTGCCACCGAAATTAAGGAGAGGAAACTGCCCGTCTACGTCAGTACAATCCTAATTTATTTACATGAACAATAACGAAAAAAGATTGAACAACTTTAAAAACAAATTTTAGGAATTAAAATTAATTGTCTCATAAAACAGAAGAAATTACAATCCCAGGTACAACACTTGCGTGCGCTCCAGTATGGTCGCAAACGCCGCTTTCTCCGCGGTCCGTATCGAAAGTAAAAGTGGTCTGGACCAGTCACGAGTGGCGTCCGCTTTTCAGACCACGCTTTGTAAGAGGATTACCGGGTAACGCCGGGGAATATGTGGCGCAATGTTGTCTATGGGTACTTTGGTAACGGTGGGAACATCTGTTTGACGGACGTTAAAAGTTAAGTTTTATTTTCGCTACGACAGTCTTAGCCGAATTAAACCTCGTGAGCGTAAATTATCATCAATTATACGTCCCAATCCTGAGCATGGAGCTCCTGTAAAAGAAAGCATAGTCCACATTGTAGGTTGGGGACTTTATTGGGAACCTTCTTCGACGTGCCGGTTTTATTCACTCCATAACGAGAGTTATGGCTACTAAACATTCAAAAATGTACATAATATAGATACATGCCGTCACAGGGATTCGAACTGTGGACCTCGGAATTGAGAAGCAACCACTCACTGCTCTTGTAATATTATAACGATCTAAGTATCATTAGATAGCTAAAGATATAAAAACGTAACTGTAAAGTTATGCCTACCTCGCAAACTAGGATTCCTGTGGAGATACTTTCCTCTTTTCTACTTTATAGTGCTGCTAATAATATGAATATAATGGTAACCATTATATTATAGAATAATGAAATAAAAATAGAATATGGTGGTCTTTCAAGGTAAATTTTTAGAGTTCGCGTTTAGGTGTCGGGAGTTTTTAATTTGTTTTTATTCGACGTCAGTAGTGTTCGTACTTGTCTTAATGTGAAATTGAATTTAAAGTTTAAAATATGATATTCAGTAGGTATTGTCCATTCGGTAATTTGTGTTAATAATTAATTTAACATAACAGGTTTTTTGTTTGTAACAAGATGATATATGCGTAATTCGAGATTCAAAATAGAATGATATGAAACTTACTTACATAGTAATATGAAATGGAAGAATGGGATAATCAACACCATACCTGTAAAATAAAAAATGGCAATGGTTAATTATTTACTCCTGCTTCATTTCAAAGCAATAAACTGAAAATCTTTTTTTATAATGCCAAGCGACGGTGAGCATAAGTCGTGGAGCCAGATGGTAAGCGACTCGCCTGTACATAAGAATTGCAGTGTGATACTGAGATTTAAATCGCAATAAAAAAACCGACCACAAAAGTCATTCATCCCCTAGTTTGCCTCCCTTAGAGGTGGAACATTTTCTTCAAATTTAAACGAGGCCAATTCTCTTTCTAAAAAAAAACAATCATCAAAATCGGTTCACAAATGCCGACAAAAGGAATTATCGCGTAACATAGGCGAAGTCCCACCTTGTACCTTTCAAAACCGTAACGCAGTAATGTGAGCAACATTACCGCTTGCCGGCAGAAACAGGTAAAGTGACAGTACTTCCCTGGACGAACTCTTTCACAAGGAGCTCTACTGCTGAAATTATAACTTAACAGTGTTTTCATATACGCTCGTCACTTAAGGCGACTATTGTTCCATTATTAGTTGTTACGTGTACACTTGACAAGTCCCATGTGCCAGTGCATACACCAGCATTTACCCTTCAATAACTTAACTCTAGGATAAAACTTTCTACAAATGTATTTATTAAACAAAACCTGTTTCAAGCTATTAAGTGAACAAGTCTCTTTGTTTAATTTTACACTTCCTTACTAATTAAAAGTTAAAATGTGAGCGGTGGACAACCAGAAGTAACTATTCAACAATAGGTGTAAGTGTTTTGGCCTTTTTAGCATTCCGCGTGTCATTTCGGAGACTGGATAATCTGGTTCGCATAGCAAATTGTGCATTGTTGCCATTCGAAGAATTCAGCTACTGATGTTGGTATAAAAAATATAGAAGTATTGAACAAAAGATTAATTCACGACCTCTGTATTTATGACTTCGATGGCCCAACCGTTTACACTTTGGCCGCTGGATGAAGAGGTTTGAATTTGTGAAATGACGTTTTCTAAATTGTAAATGAAACTATTTCTACTCTACCGATACTAAAGGTACTTTACATTTAAGTACCTTTAGTATCGGTAGAGTTCCTTGTGAAAGAGTTCATCCAGGGTAGTGCCACAATACCTATTTTCCGAATAGTAATGTGAGAATTACTGCGTTTCGGTTTTGAAGGGTACTGGTGAAATTACAGGTTCAGGACTTGTCAACTTATGTTTCAAGATGACGGGCGCATTGGACGCAATGTTAAATTCCATGATCTTTATTTTATTTAAGATACTATGTTATTTAGAAGAAAACAATCCTTATGATTCAGGCTTTCGATCAAAACAGTAAATATACAGGTTTTTTTACACATTTGGCGGGTTCGATTCCCGGTTCAGACAGGCGGTTATTAAAAAATCTTTGAATACAATTCGAATTGTTTTTGAAATCAAATATGAAAATTACTTTCAGTAAAATTTTCTATCTACGGTATTTAAGGTATTTTCCCTCAGTGTGACATAGCTGTATGACGCCCAGTATATAACTTTACAGATTTAAACCCGTTTGGAGCGCTATCAAGATAAAATCAGTACTATCATATCTTCAGCAAAATTCACGCAAGTCATTGACGCACTTGGAGCAGTGACAATGCAATCTATGGCAAGGGCCAGGTGTACACTTCTGTAGTGTACGGATTTCCAGTGCCGCTACATAGCGCACGCGCACCGGTTTACATTGACGGCATTCCTCGTCAGACTATACTATTTATGTATATTATAGTTTAATTGTGATGGATGAAAAAAAGAATTACTTTAAAAAGTTTTTTTAAGATCATTGCCACATTGTTTTGCGAGATATAATTTTCAACTAGTAGGATACATACAAGCACGGTTTTAATGGTCAAATTAACCCTTCACACAATAGTTTTAAAGGTCTATTTAAAAACAAACCGACAACCTGGCGAAAGTTGCGAGAGTCCACAGGATATTCTGGTCATCTTTGGGGGAAGTCTGTACACAGCAATGGATGTCTTTCAAATGAAGTGATGATGATTTTTCAATTAAGTGTATACGAATTTAAAATTTACAATAGGTGCAGTAACCTCAACATCAAGATGGATAACAACAAATTTAAAAGCAATATAAAGACAATAAAATTCAACGCGGTACAAGATCAAAAGAATTAAATTCAACTCGAACAAATAATAAAAATTTATTAGACAACATCACATAGATTGCTCTGATCCCAAATTAAGTAACAAAAGCACTTATGGAAATCGGAAACAACGACAGTATCACAAACATCCAGACCCGAGACAATATAGAAAAGTTAGTTTTTCTTCATTGACCCGACCGGGGATTAAACCTGGGACCTCAGAGATGGCGACACCATGAAAACCGGTGTGCAAGCCGCTTGACCACGGAGGTTACTCTCTGCCGCTTCCGATAAGAACCGTCCAAAGTCCAAACTGTCAAGTTTCATGCGCTCTTGGCTTTACAAGTTAGCATCACTTGATAATTCCTAAAACACAGTAAGAAAAATCTGAAAAACTTAAGTAAATAGGGACAAAAAGCATAATTTTACTAAAATATTGATCAACAACAAAACAAGAATCACACATTTTTTACAATAAGATAATCAAGTTTCCAGTCGACTAAATTTAATTCAAATTAAAATTCGTACCGGTAGTTATTAACTTTAATTTAAAGTATACAATTATTTTTACTAATAATTCAATTAATATTAAATTCTCAACCGTACATCATTCTAACAAACACACAATGTACATTACAAAAAACCCACTTAAAAAAAAACATTTAAAGCGCATCCTAGTTTATAATTCAATTTTAAAAACATGATAAATATCAAATAAAAACTGACTCAACGGGGAAACTATGACTATTCATAAATCAAGCGTAGAAATAAATTATAAAAAAATTCCAAAATCGTGAAGTAACTACTCGTTATAATTATTTTCTTACGATCGCGTCACGACACTCACGATTACATTAAAGACTCCGGCTAATCAACTTTGTACAATTTTCTTATAAACACAAATCGACGTAAAATTGGATAACCGTCTATTTTATGTTCAAGGAACAATTTAATTAATATTAAATAGAAATATAGACGCACAATGTGACAAAAAAATTTTTTTTTTTTTTGTTATTAAATTTTTTTTTTTTTAAATAAACTTAAGTAATACAAAAAGATCTTATTCTAATTGTAAACTAACGTAATACGTTATGTCACTCAGGCTACACACCTTCCCGAACACATAGTTTAGGAAATATTCAACTATTCA
>NW_020654748.1:23987436-24006997 GCF_003589595.1 Hyposmocoma kahamanoa
TATTTCAAATCTTGTGTAATATAATAAATTTAACAAAAACAAATTGTTAAAAATCAAACATTCTTGAGCACCACCATTGTCTAATATTGAAGCAAATAATTTAAATGATATCAAAGCATTTTGTGGTTTAAATATTTAAACAACACGTAACGCAAGTTTACAAAAGCTACATATACGAATATAATTAGCAGATTAACTTGCGACAATGACTGTTCTTTAAAACTTATTATGTGCAGCCATTTCTGCACTATCACACCACGTAACACAAGCGCTTGTGAACGAAAACAATCGTTTTAGATAACTTCTTAACCGCATAGGTAAATTGGTATTAATCAGCATGGCCCAAGTTCATATTCCACCCACTTGATTAACAATAACAAGAATCAAAGGCCATATGTAGGAGTAGGAATACGAAATAGTTTGGATGGTTTATAATTACTCGTAATAAGACTTAAGAAATGATTAAAGGCTTGTAAATATTGTGTAGGCATAGTGAACAGCACGAATTGATGGTGTACCTTATACGGATTGTTTTAAATACTTTAGGAGATTCGACTAGGCAACAATACAAATATTCATATCCTTACTTTTTTTATGATATCAAGAGACAGAATGAACCCGTCAACACGCTTATCCATAACAGTTGCAATGCCACTCTGCGTTTTAAGTCTCTCTAGAACTCTATTGCTACTACTTACTTGTAATTGAGAGAGATTGTGTATGAAATTTGGGGTGAGAAGAAGATAGTAGAAGGAAAACGGTTGCTTCTCAGTTGACAGGTCTACGCTTTGACACCCTGAGGCGGCGTGTACCCATGACTTTAATATCTAAGTTACACATTATTTCTGAATATTTAGTATCACTTGCTAATGGCGAAGAAAAGCTCGTGCTAAAACCTGCATTTCGAATATAGTTCGCAATCCTTGGCAAACGTGCAAAGTCCCTGTATTGGGCTAAAATGATGAACTGCAGCCTAAACACCTCCTTAGACTCCTATAAGATTTTGTATCTCCGACTAGGAACATTGGCAGTCGCCTTTGCATTTTTTTCTCCACCGGTTCCTTACAAGGACACAAATTTTAAACAAGCTTAAACAATTATATGAATTACTCAACAAAGTTAAATAACAAATGAATAGCGCCAAAGAAATAATAAAACAACAATAAAATAATTGCCTCGCACAGCTATACAGAACTTCCTTTAAAACAAGAACGCTTCATCTTCTACGAATCTGTGACGTTAAGCGGATGGGCGGATCGGAATGCTTTTGACTTGGTGCGATATCAATTGAATGGAACGGCATGTATGTAAATGTATGGGAGTGGTTGTTTAACTAAAATTGTATATCAATTATTTTGTTATACGCTGGCCACACACTGTGTACAATATAGAACACGTCTGGCGAATTTATGTTGGGGAAAAAAGAGTTATCTTTCTTCCACACATTTCTTAGACAGATTTTTGTAATAGTTTAAAGCGGGGTATTTCTACGCGAGCCTAGATTTTAGGAAGTGGAGTGTGGGTGTCGCCTCTCCCGTCCCGCAATCCGCGCTGTTAAGAACAGATGGAGAAAATGTGACACAGGTCCGACGTCGACAAGCGCCTGATGGCGACTGACGGGGCAGCGGGCGGCGCGTCCGTGTGAAATTGTGTGAAATGTGAATTTAATAACTATAGGGCTTCAGACGAAAACCAAAATTTAGCAAGTTCTTTGTAGTACTTCTAAGAGAAATTTCTCCATATAAAGTTAGATATTTTATTCTTAAACAATTTGTTTTAGCCTGTTTTCAGGATTTTACATGATTGAGTATAGTACATCCTATCGTGTAAGAAACTAGCACATTCTTTAGACAATATCCTTAGGTGTCTAGTATATTTTTTGTAATACCGTTACCTAAACAACTTGATTATTTTTAAACAGTTTTTCGCGTTTCTCCTCCGGTAACTCAGTCACTGAGCAGGTTAGTCTCGGTACAAGAATGTCAAAAATTTTGGATCGAAAAAATTTTCCTTAAGTACTTTTATTGAATAAAATATATCTTGCAGAATAAAACAAACACTATTAATTGAACTTTCTAAACTCCTTTAAAAACAGACGCAACACGCTGAACCACAAGTGTAATCTTAAACATGTAAACTTTACCTTGTATGCTTACAAATAAATATATCTCTAGTATATTTGTTTTTTCAAATATACGCGATTTAAATCCGGAAGAATAGTTTCATTTCCTATGTGTAACAATCGCGAAAACCTAAGAACTCGAAATATATCTCTATCTCTATTAAATAAGCCCCGTACTTTAGTGTCTAAATTATTGAAAACAATATTTACAGTTATTCGTTAGTTTAGTTAAAATAACTGAGGCCTAAAGCCGTGTCTATACAAAACGGTATTACATTAAAAAAAAAACAAAATCGAGCATTTCAATGGCTTTCTATAATAGCTCTGTCTCAAAACGAACTGTTCAACAGGAATATGTTTTAAAAAACAACTGACACGTATTTGGCACACATAGCCGATGAATCGTAAAACGACCCAATGTTGTCACGTGATTGTATAACCAAAAGAAGTCTTTCTTATTCATGACAAAATTTAGCACATTCTTAATATGGCTGTGTAATAAGTAAAAAAAAAATTACTCTGTAAAATGTAGCTTGATTACTTTAGAATGCACCAGTAACAGGGCACGATCAATGAAATCGAATTATGGCGTATTTAAATTTAGTGGTATTATAACCGTGGTAATAACTGAAACTTTTTCTTTTTTTTTTTTTTTTTTAATAAATAACGCACACACTCAACATAGCTCCGCACTAGGGAAACCCTGTGTCGCGGGTGCCATGGAAACACACATAGACAACCACAACTTACACCTAAACTCACGAGAGAAATAATTGTAGGCCGTAGGGCCTAACTATTTCTCCCGACTCGGGAATCGAACCTGGGACCTCTGCGTGGCAGTCCGGCATGGTAACCGTTGGGCCACGGAGGCAGTTAAATGAATTATCATAAATAGGACATTCCCCACGAATAATGTTGAATAGGCGAGGCACCATTTCGATGCCTTATCGCAACCACGTATCTTATAAAGAGTGATTATTCAGCTGCAGCAAAACTTTCCATTTATTTTAAATTTCTTATCAAGGGTGTTAATTTGGGTGCATTACTTTAAGAACAGATAAAAGCCAGTGTGTGAATATAAATAAATAAATAATAAATAAATAACGCACACACTCAACATAGCCCCGCACTAGGGAAACCCTGTGTCGCGGGTGCCATGGACACACACATAGACAACCACAAATTACACCCAAACTCAAGAGAGAAATAATTGTAGGCCATACAACTATTTCTCCCGGCCCGGGAATCGAACCTGGGACCTCTGCGTGGCAGTCCTGCATGGTAACCATTCGGCCACGGAGGCAGTTGATGAATATGAAGGAAATGCGATGAGAAATCAGTCTGCAAAATTTGTACATACAAAGCATTTTTTGCACTTCAGTTAATTTGTGCTTTAAGATACGAGTTTGAGATAGTAAGAAGACGATTTGTTAATAGAGTTGATCGATCAGCGCAAAAGTGGTGTAACCCATATTTATACTTTTTCTACAATATTACTTTAAATTTCACTAAAGTACATAATTGTTTTATATTTGGATGCTATTTTAAAGTATAAAAAATATTTCATTATTAATTTGTTTGATTTCTGGCAGCGCTACCATTTGTCACTCACTTTTTTCCGACGAACTACAGTCAATGCATTCACAAGTGAAAGTAAAGTCGAACCATTCTGGTATTAATTATTGCTATTGTAAACACTAAGCAACGGATTTCACTAAACAATTGGCACTTGTACAAACAAATGTACTGAACGTTCCATCGACAGTGTTTAAGAACCATGCAGCTCGATCCAATAGTTAATTGTTACTTCATTATGTTCATATTCATATATATTTATTGCATGTCTGCAAGGTGACGACTATCCGTTTGGTCAGACGGAATATTGGAGAATTTTCCTTAATAACCTGACAGTTTTACCCAAAAAAGAGTTAGTTACAGTTTGTGGTTATTGGTTTGCATGTACCGTATACTCACAAAACTCTTTCGACGTGCACTTGTTTTTTTTCCAGGCGGTGTGTATCACAAATATCATAGCTCTCCTGTTTAATAACCTGACAACCGATTATAAGTACTTGGGTAATGATACGAGGTGGCGTGCAAATATTTGACCGTGTAAATGAGATATATTTTTTTAAATGTTTTCTTAGGCGATTATCACACTGTTTCGCGACACGCAACGGTGTGCGGAGCTGCGTTTTTAACGTTGTACCAAAGTATCTCAGCCATACAACACACATGACATCGCGTCTCCGCGCGGGAGCGCGCATGATCCGTCGTCCACCTTAGAAGTTTGAAAGACTCCAACTTTCAATCTTTTCCCAGGATCTTTTTTATGATAACAATTGACGAAAATAACAAGTCGTACGCCTGGTGGTAAGCAACACGGCCACTCGGAGCTGGTCGATACCGCTTCTGCGTCCATCACTAGACATACAAGCCAATAAGTTATCAAATCCCATGTGCCTGTAGTTTCATAGAACGTAACAATTCTCACATTGTTATTCTCACACATACGGTACTGGCTGAAAACCGGCGTCGTTTGAGCTTCCACGCTTTTCAATATTTATGCCATGTTCAGCACAAACTATTGCAAATAGCTATGATCAATATAACTTTTATATTTTTCTCTACACTTGTATTGTGCTTAATAAACATTAACTATTTATCTTCTATTTGGCGGTCGAAACAGATACGGTGGCAGACTTCTCGAACGAATTCTTTCACAAGGAGCGCTACTGCTTGTAAAAAAAAATAGTTTCTCGTTTCTGCTTATTTGTGTTGCACGCTTAAACTGTAACATACGTTAAATACCGCATCACTAACTCCCTATTTAGCATTAGAGAACTAACATAACCAACTCAGTCTAGTTTTGTAAAAGTTTTAACTGCATTCCATAACCAAAACATAAAGCATTACGAGTCCATCGTTCCACTCCATGCACGCAAATGTTGTAACTTTAATACTCACATGTATTCGTTCCTATTACAACGACACACAGACTACTATTCAATTGTCTGACTCTAACATTTGTATAAGCATTGGTATCATGTACTGTATGCGAAACTTATATGGTCTTTAAATATAATGGAATAAGTATCAGATTACCAAGGTTTGTAATTAAATAAATTTTTGAAGTACAATAAACCCTATTGCACTCTAATAAGAATACAATTAAGTTACATGATTGTTGTTAACAATGAGAATCTGTTACAGTTTTGTAACATCCTTTTTTTAAGTCCTGGTTATTAATATATATATAATTTCATTTTTCTCAATAGTCTGTGAAGTGATTTTGAAGTATTTATTATCCTTGACAAGTAACTTACTTAAACAAGTTAAAAGTTAACAACAGACTACTACTGATGAGTATACTACGTGCTATTCATATTTTATAAGAGCGGTGGTCGCATGGTGGGAAAATGGTTGCTTCTCAATTCCTCCATCCTGTCATGGAATGTAGCTAGATTTTATTTTCTATGTCACGTACATTTTTTAATGCATAGTACCTTTTGTGGACGGCAAAAGAAAGATGACACCCGCATGGCAAAGAAAGGTCCACAACCCTTAGAAAATAAACGCTAACCCCATCTAAACCACAGATGGCAGATAATGGCCTAAGCCATGGCTCCAGAGGAGACCCTTGCCTAGCATTCATACAGTCCTCTACGTGATTGTCTCGGAGGGATCAACGGCATTACACTACAGCCTTAATCGTACTACGCTCAAAACTATTTCGTGATTTATTGAAAATATTTTGAAGCTTACACTTTCTTCTCGTTTAAGGACATATTATAGAGCGATTCAAATTTAAATAGCGAAAGTGGAAAAATTGATTGTGGAAAATGTGCTTAAAACGACCATATCACAAAAATCAAAATGAAAGGACGTGCGCGTTTTAAAACTGATGCGAGTGGTGGTAGCGAAAGAGATTCATAATCTGTCTACTCCAGCCCTGACGGCATATACACACGTCAAAAGTGTTTAGGGATAAAAGGTATTTTTTTGAAATATTTCATAACGCTATATTAAAGTATAATAAAAATATCTAGGTAAATTTATTAAATTATTTATTTAGTAACTTATTTTTTAAATTACGAAAGCGTCAAAAAAACGTTGGTGTTAAAGAAATTAATTAAAAAACCAGATTTTCCGTCATGGACAAAAACGCACTTGATCCCTAGACACTTTTGATGTGTATACATATACGGGTAACTAATTGTGTTTTACTATTCCGTTGAGAACACAATAGATTTCAAAGTGAGTATTAATTTGGAATTCATTAAAAATTATTAAAAAACGCTTTACTGTATTTATTTCAAAATACACTACTTGTATTTATGAAATCGCAGTCACTTGGATATATCACGAAGAGTGTGCGAAAGAATTACATGATTTAATTTCTCCTTTCTTTTTCCTTTCCATCATCGGGAGACCAGACGTAGGCTGGGGTTCCACCCCTGTGTTGTGGGTATTCCAAGGATTCGCACGAAGCGTTTCGCTTCCACGTTCATATGGCGAACGGCCATGGAGTGGCATTCCCTGCCTGCAGATTTGTTCCCTGATGATGACATATAAAGTAGGCTTTTTGAAGGCGAGAGTGAATAGGTCTTATTTAGTCGACGATGGAGCATGCACTCATCGTCGACTCTACTCTAGTGGCGATGAACGTCACTTTCCATCTGGTCAGATAGAAGTCAAATGCTCGCTTCTTTTTTAATAAAAAAAATACTGTGTTAGAAAATAATGAATGAAATATTCTTTATTGAAAATAAAATTACAGTTAAAATACAATACAGTAACTTAGTTATAAAGATAGTAAGATAAGTAAAATAATATTGTGTTAGGGAATCATCGGGAACCCACAGTCACCTCGTATACGAGTATATGTCACATTACTTCTTAAATTTCAATTCAATTTCAAACGTATAATTCTCTCTTTGTTATTAACATTTGAATAATGCAAATTAAATTAATTTTTTGCACGCAATTAAACTCATTACCATTTATAATTAACTACGTAAAACAATGGGGGCTCAAAAAAAGGCAAACTGATACTAAAAACACATAATTATAAAAGCAAACATCAAATGATATTTTGGGAAATATTAAAAATAGACAACGAAGCCTGGAAGATGTTATGCCATCCTGGATATGGTATAAAATCATCAATAGTGAACGAAACTATTGAAAGCATAAATATTACCACCGTATAATACTTATGTGAAGCTAAAAAGAAGGCAGAAATGTACGTAAATGAACAAGAGCTATTTGCCAGGTTTGTAAAATGCGGCGATCAATATTCTCTGCCTACCCAATGTAAATCCAAAGGCATAAGTATAACATTTATGTAAAACCAAAACCATCGTAACATTTTGACAGTAATAATTTTGTAAATATTCAAATGTAAAATATTTTTTATCTCATTTTTATCAAATTTTAAATAATCAATAAAGTAAAAAATAGTCATTATACAATTAAACAACGTACTAAGAATAATGAAGTTAAAAAAATCTCAACAGTCAACAATGCATTTAGTATGAAAAATCCAACAAAGGCCAGAGAAAACGTAGCTGCGTGTGCGCAGGCATTGTTCGAAGAGGAAACCGACTTCCATTGTGAACAGGAAGCCGATAGAGGCTATGCTGGAGTGCGAATGATTTAAGCTCCACTAAACTTGTAATTTGTATTATGAGCTTGTAGAATTAAAAGGAAAATATGTCAACTCAAAGGTCACGGTGACGATTAAAAACTTAAAAAGTTGCTCGGGAAGACTAATACCCTAAATCACTAGTAGCTGCGTTCTGATAACTCCTAGGATAACAAGTTCAGAAACCATACAAACAATAGCGTTCAGCTTTTATAAGTCATCATTATGAACTTTGGTAAGTGAAGCAAAAGACAAGCAGATATAGTACAAGTCTTCTTTTGTTTCGAACGTTTTAGACAGTATTAGTGTTTATCATGTCGATAACGAAATGTTGCATTGATGTAATGACGTAAACATTCATTGTTTACTTGTTATTAGGTGTGAAATTTCATTTAACTGGAACGCGAATAGTCAAAAACGCGATTGACGTAGGGGCACTCCAGTTTTTCTTAGAAAAAGGAAGTGTAACAAATTAGATATGACGCTTATTGGAACGTATACAAATGGTACAGCTAAATTTGAAACATTCAGTCACCTAGGAATGAAACTATTTTTCCGGATTTAAATCGCGTATATTTGTTTTTTCAAACAAACCGACGTTTCGGGCCCTTTACAGGTCCCATGGTCACGGTTGACTCTTTTTGAGAAAAGAGAGATTTAAATTTCTTAATTTTTCTATTTAAAATTTTGAGAGATTTAAATCCGGAAAAATAGTTTCATTCCTATGTATAACAATCGCGAAAACCTAAGAACTCGATTCAGTCACCTTTTCAGTCAATATTAACTACAGTAAAAAATAAACAGATATTGATATTATTTAACCACTTACACAACTTATTACAATTAAAAACCACACAATAACAACAAGGGGCAATAGTGAATGAATAATATAAGAATGGTTTTCAACGTATAAATTTTGAAATTACAACGTTTCTTTCATTTTTGGTCATAAAGTTGAACCTTGAAGTAATCTTTGGACTACCAATACTTGTAAATAGTATTAAATAAACATTAAATATAAGAAAACATCATTTCTTCACACAAATACACGTAATTGAAAACTACAAATCAGAACTATAGTCAAGGGTATCAAACGCTTAATAACAGTCATGATTCAGATATATACTAGAATGTTGCAACTTTCTAACAAATAAGTCAAACAAATCGAATCAAATCGTGCGAAGGCCATTTTCCCTTTTAGACGATACATTGATCATCTTCTTCTTGCAAATGTTATTTGTACAATAGTTGATTGATTACTGATAAACACCTTCGAAATTCCTATTGTATTTTTGACAGTGATAACCAAGGACTATGGTGAAACTGAAGAAAGAAATTGGGAATCGTATGACCTTTTAGACATTCCCTTGATAGTATCAGAATGAAAGGGTCAGCAGTGTTGGGTCATAGCATGGCAAATTTAAATCAACGCGTGAAATATTGCACAGTGTTGATGCTAACAACCAATATGGAGATTATTGTACAAGATTGGAATCGCAGATTGAAATGGCGTTGAAATTAGACATGCATAATCTTTACACTCTGCAAAATTTAAGCTTTATGCAAGGCGCAACAGTTTAAATTTAGTTTCAAATTGCAAAACTGCCATTGAAATCAAGTCATTTATATACCACTAAACAATTAAAAAAATAAACGATACAAAAACTAAGATACATAATACATATTTGTAGATTTGGAATCGTATAAAATAAAAATCGAATTTTCAAGTTAACCACAGAAACCGCAAGCCGAAATAAAAGGTTTTATAAAACGAATCGTTCACAATGCAACAATACAGTTGCATACGAATATGATTTGAGTAATACAAAGTAATTGCATGTAACATAACATAAATCGGAATTGCACTTATCGGCTTTGCCTAGAGACATTTCAAAATATTATAAGCCATTCCTTTAAAAAAACGTAGAAAACACAAGCGTGTAGGAAACGAAAGTTGTGTACTTCTTATCTACCTATATATGAAGAAATGGTGGTAAATTTTGATGTCCGCTAACACAGGAAGCTCAAAATTTACTAAGAGAACCATGTGCCATCCTCGGCGTCAAACCTATATATAGACCGAAGTTCGAATTACGATATCCAAAAACGGACTAAGGTCCAAGACATAGGAGATCGGATATCAGAGGCATAGTAAACATGACAAAGTGTGTATAGCGACAACCGAGTGGTGGCCAAAAAGTGGTTATAGTAATGTGAGACGTCCTCCAGCGCGATAGGGAACGATGTCATCAAAATTACGGGTCGTAGATGGGTGAAACTAGCGCAAAAATATGATGGATGATACAAACTACGGCTATACCCAGCAGTAGTTGAAATCGGATGTGATGATGATGTTTATGAATCAGTGCAGGTAGCATAGTATCTACAATTATCCGTGACGGGTGTAATAATGCGCATGTATATATTTATACAAATTTGAAACAATCGTAGCCCTAGACAATAACGTTATCAAATTCTTTAGACAAAGGCAATTGTCTTTTGTGTAAATAAATTCATATAATGTGATTAATCACGTAGGAATATTCGTAACTTCTTGAACTTTGCTGAAAACTTACATAATATTACCATGGTGTCGTTGACTGTGTATGCCTCTATTCATTTTAATTAAGATTTGCTATGTTTTGTTTTGCTTATTCTTACATGGCCATAGCCGACGGAACGTTGCCCAATGCAACACGTCAAAACGTACTTTTTCGTGCGGTTGTGGCAAAAGGCAAATGCAAATGGTCCAACAATACGCTGTTGCGAAACTCCGGCGGAACAACGCGGGCGCACGGAAGGTCGGCGCTTCGGTTTCACGAGTACCGTCTTTACGCATAGACATTTACTTGGCAAAATTTATTGCATTTATCTCCTAAATTATAATATTCCCTATCAATTTCGTTAACAGTACTATTCAAAGATATGCAGTGCCCTCATTCCGCATTGTAAACATGGTATAATAAAAACCTCTTCCTTAATAGAGGCCGATGCTCAGAAAATTGGACGTATTGTGTTTGATAACAGTACAACACATTCCACAACTGTATACCTCTACCATTTGTTACAATCATAACTGTTTGTGCAGTGGAAACCATTTAGTTGCGCTACATTATTTGCTGGACAAGTACTTGTTAGACCAATACTTTAATTAAATAGACCCTTAAAATATAACGTTTTTCGTAACTCATGGATGTTACTTTTAAAGTGGGTGGATGGTTCGTTACGTGCTAGTAAAGAATGTGGAAGTTGAGAAACGGTACTGGTGGAACCACTCAGTTTACTGGTACTATTTGTTATTTATGTAACTGAAGCTTGTTTGCAGGCAAAATGGTGACAGGGGGAATTATTTGCATGTGGAGGGCTACATGACAGATAAACAAGCTCAACAAGTAAACGACATCAACCATAATTGAATTCAATAGAGATTTAATTTGATGCTATGCAAAATGTGCTTTTGATGTACATTTTTCATAGTGTTCTACGTCTTTCATTTTTATCGATAAGTATTCACAATTTTATAGGTGCATTACTACACTCTTTTTCAAAATTGTCCTCTAATGGAACGCTTCATTAATTTAATTAGGTTTAAGCTACACACAACTCACACTATACGAAAAGGATGAACTCCCGGTGGCTTATAGAAAGGATTTGAAAAAGATAGCAGCTGGGGAATCTACAATCACTAATGTTGAATAAGAAAAGGAAGACTAGCCAAACATCACCGGTGTAACTAAAACGCACAGACTTCGTTGGCTTGGTCATGTAGAAAGGGAAAGCATCGGAACGTGAATAGAGCCTAACTGAGTCGGTCCACCGAACAAAGAGCAGTTCGTAGATCCAGGTATCGCTGGAGCGACGCCGAGGAAATGGACTTATTCGAACTCCAAGCAAATGACTGGTCGCAGACGACACAAAAGCCAAAAAAGTGGCATAATCTCGTTTCGGAGGCTAAAACAGGTTTCGGGTCGCGGAGCCCGTAGAGTTAATAAGTAGGTCTAAGTTACAGATACCAACATGGTACAACAAGTCTATTGCTAATTAGAAATGACTACTTGTTATCCGAAATAAATAATTATTAATAATATATAGCCTTTTATTGTTTAATAACGAATGACCATTGAATATAGTATTTTCATTGAAAAGAAAGCTAAAACAGTGACTAATTGTTAGTAATAAAGTGTACAGGCAAACGTTCTATGTTTTGATAACAGATCTTTGTGTGTTTTCAAAAACTTACCCAACTTCTATATGCAACAACAATATGATTAAGATGTATGTATACGACTGTTCAAGAAATAGATGAACCCTCGCAAATTTTCAATGGAATGTAAAAATACCAAGCATTAAAGACACATTGAATGGTAAATGATATTAATGAAACATAGGCAAATCCTCTTAAATGTTTCGAATGGAATAACCAAGAATGAAATTTGTTATCCCTAACTTATTATGAGAAAAAACGTAATATCCTTGGGATTCCTTAGATAAACAAACAGAATAACAAAACACGTAGTCCAAATATTCGAGATCAGAAACCTCCAATAACTAACAACAAGGACATAGTTCACGTGGCTATAGATATTGATAAACAAACCTGAATGTCAAATGTCACGGTGCCTTAATGTTTTCGAAACGTCATAATTTTGTCATAAGTACAAGGCACAAGTTTGTACAGCATAATTTATGCACCAAACGTTCGTCCAAGGGTTCATATCGAAAACCAGATTTGGATTTTGATACACATTTGAACACGTCATAAATTACAAAATTGTTTAACAAAATAACGATTTCCAAATGTGATGTTCATTTACTAATGTTTAATCAAACCAGTATCAAAAATCAAAGGCAATATGGACATGTAATTTTAATCGGGAGATAGGAAATGCAGCTGTACTTAATACTTGAAGTACTACTTGAAATGCTGTCTGAAATATACCAAACAAGAAGTATATTTTTGTTTTTCTCGAATAAAAAAGGGCGGAGTTTGAACTTTATATCTTTGCAAAGAATGAATTCACGAAGTCTGTAATTGGTATTTAGTTATTTGTTTAAGTGAGAAAGGTTGGGTCTTTGAAGCACGCAGCCTTGATGCAACATTAGGTTTACACATTGGTATTTACTTCCACTACGAGCGATTATCATATTTTGCTACAGTTATTTCTATAAAGTTTGATAAGTTACAATTTATACTAAATGAGCGTGCTCTATAATTATAGCTGCTATAATTACTATTGGAACTGCCCAGGGATCACTACTTTTAAGTTTCTGTAGGCTATAGCCTTAATACTAAGTCGTACCTGGTAGGACTGTTTTGCCATCCTTCCTGTCTTCGTCACTCCTGGTATCCTCCACTTCAGTCGTGCTCTGTTGCTCCTCGCATCTCGTGTCCTGGACTAGCAGTATCGCGCACAGAAACACCAATGTGATCCTTAAAAACTCCCGCATTTTAACAAACGTTTCAACTTAGTCAGAGAAAGCCATCTTCGATCACCGATCGTTGTATCAAACGTCGGTAGCAGTCACATTTTCACCGATTAAAGGGGTACGCTTCAATGACATACGTGGTCGAACATCAACATTGTTTTGGTAATGAACACATTCACTTTTACTTACGAAAAACGGCACTATCAACACAAAAACACTGTGATATGATTGTATTTAGGGTAGCAATTACTCGATAAGCTAATTACAAAATAAAATTGTGAAATATTAATAAAGATTCGAAAAGATTTTCGAAATTTCAAATGTGCTCATGGAACGGTGATACACGCGCGCCACTCGCGATTGGTAGCGAAGGTACTGACGATTGGTGGGAGAATCCTATTCGCGTCGCCCCCACTTGCGCGAGCGCAGCGACGGCGGCGGCGGCGCGTAGCTTGACGCACAAGCAGTGATCGGTCGTTGAGTTGCGGCTGGTTTCTAATGGTTAGATAAGCTATCAGAGAAATTGTGGTCGAATTAATAGCTTGTGGCTTGATAGCGAATGTTGACAATAACGGTAGAAAGTCAGTAGGAAATAACGCAATAATTAAATTTGTAATTGTTAATTCACGATATTTATTTTATATAATATGCAGTTAAATAAATTTTCACTAAAATATTTTTAACTATAAATACAGAAATTTAACCACAAAAACGTTACGTCGATTGTTATAATTTAAACGTAAACTTAAAAATATCATAAATAGAAACAGTCTGGCAGAATGGCTGATCGGGCTCACAATTATTTTCGTCGCAGAAGCTGTAAAAGCTCGTGTATAAAGTTGATGTTTTACGATAGTGCTAATTCCCGTATACTGCAAAATTTTAATAACGATAGAAATTCTAACACAGAGCAAATTGCCTCGTTAAATAAATTTGTAAAGACAACTGACAGCGACGTCATCCTTTTTATTGTTTACTAAACATTGTTTGGTAAAGTTTTATTGGACTTAAGAACACAGCTAGCTTCCAAATTAAGGAAAGTTATCATTTTAACTCTGGTGAGAGACTTCATATTTTCTTGATATAAATGGAATGCAAATGTGGTTTTTTATTGTACTCGAATCGGCAAAGGAAGTAGATGGTCTACCATATGAAAAGGATATAGATAGACTTGCCAGTAATGATATATAATATCTTCTTAAGTCTTCTGCGCTCTGATTGCATTGGCTATTCCTACCGTCCAATATAAAACAAAGCAGTTCTGCTTTGCGGTAGAAGTAGATAGAGAGCAGTGGTACTTACCTGGGCGAATATTGCATAGATAACATTTACAACCATTTCTCTAATATTATACACAATTGCTAGGGTTAGATCTAAATTGGCAACCGGATAAATATACCACAATCTGTAATTAATATATTTATAAAAACAAACTCATCTATTGTTATCATTCATCCCAACAATCCTGGTATCAAATGTTCAATCATACATTTCACTGTTCTTCTCTGATTTTTAAAGTTTAAAACGCTGTTTTCAGTTCCCTGATAAGGTTTCCAGTTTTTTTACTACATTTTTAACGTAATAACTTCTACAGTTTCGATAGGTTTCAGGTCCATTGCTTCTGTTAGTGATATTGTAAGTTGTGTTCTACAACATATGTTAACATAATAACGTAATCTTCCTAACATAATAGCATAATACTAATAGCGTTAAGTTATTCATGGGAAATGAGGTGGTGGGAAAATAAAAAATCAATACATCCACTCATACATATCTATAAATAAATACATCCATCACCACAATCATACTAAAACCATGCATGTGAAAATGGGAACTAATTCAGAACAACGAAAAAGTGACTTCGTCAGTTTCGCCGACAAAGTATTGAAGTCCATGTAGGTGGCTTTTTATGTTGCTTGTGGGTGGCTGTTCATACCTTTAGTTAAGGAATTTACAGAACGGAAGGAATTTATGAAACTTTTGACTCAGCAATACACAGGTCGTCACTAAATAATATTATTAAAAAATTAGTAAACCTAATTACTTTATGATAAACCAAACAATAACGTGGATATTCCCTTCTACAAACCCCTAGACTTCTCGGAACTGATTATATTTGGATATGCGTATTATTTTTTCAAAATAATATATTAAATTATATTAATATATATATATTAACAATTTTTAAGTTGCGTTGCGTGTTGTGTTTAATTATAATTAGTTATGCATATAGATAATATCTCCACCACATTTAATTTATTATATTAATGAATCAGTAAATAAATAAAATAAGATAAAAATTTGATGTATGCCCTTGCGATGATTATATCTAGTCTGTTTATATACAAGTCAAGAATAAGCTACACATAAACTACGCTTGAAATATGAACAATATAAACTGTAATAGCATTGTGTTAGTATTCGTTTCAATTCACACAACTCGTGCAGTGATGGCGTGCTGCAAAAATGTTTTCATAATGCGTTGATACACACCTATAAATTATTTATATACACAATAAGCTACCTGACGTATTTAAAAATTAAGTATTTGACAGATTATATATTCAAGAATCTGACAAAAACATGCAATTCTGACTGACATATTATAATGTGTCTGGATTTAAAAAACAGTAATAACACGACATTCACCTTATTGCATAGGACTGTTTGATGGCTTCATTATTTTTTTACAACGGGAGCCCATGGCGTGACGCGTCCCTCCCTCATTTTACGGCTATAATAAAGACACCTAAATTACAGGTTTAAAACAAATATTAGTGCTGTAAAAAGCCTAAATTTTATCGATACGTGTTGCAAGTGTTGTTTTTGATAGACGTTTAGCAGAGTATGTGATATTTTATTGGAATAATTGTTATTGGACACTTATCATATGTGTAGGCCACGAAAACAAGTCGTGCTGCTTTTGCCAACCATCGACTTGAAGTTTGGAGTCCGCTTCCATGGCAACTGATCTTCCTCCTGTGGGCCGACTCAGGCATTCTTTGATTGAACAAAAGGACTTATTATCCAGATTTCATACGAAATAAAATAAATTGCTTATATTCTATAGTATTTTTATTAGATATTTATAATGTTTAATTTTTTAACAATGACCGTGTGTTATGAAAATTTACTATGTTTTGTTTTTGTTGCTAAGTTATACTCATTATACTCTCAATAATAAAGTAACGAAATTCAAAGACTTTGAGTAACTGACAAAATTGATTTAAAAAAAAATAATTCATGTGACACCAATCCTTATATCCCATTTGATTGGTACTAAATATGACAAAAGCTATTATTCTCCTGCAGGTATTCTCAATTTAAGATGTTTGAAATAAATATTGGAAGTGATAAATGTATTCAAATGTATATTTACAAAGAGCAGCCCCTAGAGTTTCTTATTCCGTTCTTCTCAGGGGAATCTGCCTTACGAATAAGCGGTAGAGTTTAATGAATAGATATGACGTTTTCAAGTGTGATTTGCTTACCTATAAAATAAAGATGATTTTAAATTTCGAATTTTATTAAAATATGTAAAACGATGTATTTATATTTTTAGATTTTTCGTACATTATTACTGCTAAGGGTGTGATTTAATTGTACATAATTAGTGTACATTGAATTGATGTTTAATAATTGTTGTTAATAAACGTGTCTATTGGGTAATTTTCAGGTAAGATTTTTGTACCCAAATTTGGTGGCAATTTTTACTATTTCAGTATTCGAATGTATTATCGTGAAATATTAACAATATTTCAGAACCCTACACTCAAATATTAACTAATACTTCGTGATAATATTCTAGAATGTCGAAATTAAGTAAAGAAATCGAACCTAAAAATTACTCTACATCAGCCGAATAAAATCATAATGTAAATGTATACTGTGAATTAACAGTGGAATTTTCTTGTCATTTCAATGTCTCTCGTCAACCCATCTGGTCGGAAACTAAAGTTAAATGTCATTAGGTTAAATAATTTATATTAAAAGGTACAAATTATTTAATAACTATTAATGTCAAAATAGTAGAAGTGGCATAATGGTCATCTTAAGTAGCGCAGTGGGAGAAGGTTGAGAAGAGATTATGAAGTCGATATTGTATGGACCACCTTCAGAAGACTGAAATAAAGTTATTTTATTTATTTTTTTATTTTATTTATTTCGAAGCCCTGTGGCTATGTTTACTTATAACTTTAATTCCTAAGTTACACTTATTTATAAATATGTAGTAGCAGTGCTCCTCGCTGGGTAGAACGCTGCAAGTCAAGGAAGGTTCCCCAACCAGCATTGGATCAGCGCGGTGGTCAATAACCTAACTTCTCTTCTCAGACGAGACCCATGCGCAATGAGACGTCTTAATGGGCCGTTGATGAACATGGCGACAGAATGGTAGTCAATTTGTTGATACCAGAAATCATGCTTCTTTTATTTTAAACTATATTGATTAAGAATAGTATGTCGCCATCTTGACTGCGCGATCTGTGGCCGCGTAGAGGTCTTCCCTCGTACAGGTATTAGGGTTACAAATGGCACAACTGTAAGTGCTACATGGACTGTGTAAAGGCACGGCATATATTTCTGATAAGAACCAATACAGGCACTGTCAACAAGTAAACTTCGCTAATATATGGATAACGTAATTTGTGTATTGCATGACGGAAAAGTTATAAATTACGTAAATTATTTCTTTCGATCAGAGCTAGTTATTAAGTTAGTAACACAGGCTTCTAACCCCGACAACAGGCGCCAGTCATTCACTTTGACAGCTCATACCCAAATTGAATTGTAATGTCTTATAGATCTATACAGCTATTAAATATTAATCGTAATAAGTAGTTTAATATTGGTTATACAAAGCAAAAAGTTAAAGGATCTAAGCTAGTAATGTATGAGAATAGTTAAAATACAAATTAGCTAAGTCTAACCATACAAATAATTCAACGTAATTATGTTTCGACGTGCGACTTTAAGAAAGAAAAACATTTATAACCTAACCTCCGGTTAAAAAAACTGACCTCAAAAGTCATTCATCCCTTATTTACCACCCGTAGAGGTGGAATATTTCCTTCAAATTTAAATGGCACTACTTTTGAGGTACCCTCTTTCTAACAAAAAAAGAATCGTCAAAATCGGTTCACAAATAGCGGAGTTATCGCGCAACATGCATACAAAAAAAACTATAGAGACGAATTGAGAACCTCCTTTTTTTTGAAGTCGGTTAAAAATACATTTTTATGTTAGTGCTGCTCGTAAGACCAACTACCATATTAGTCATAGAATTTCTGGTAAGTATGGAAGATCCCAAACGACGTCTTCTTGGGTCCGACATCTAATTCATGACATGGCAATTCTAGAAAACGCCTTTTTGAAAGTGCTTAAATTTATGTACACGAATTAATTATTAACAGTCATCATGATAACGGAATAAGGAGCGTTATCGGCGTAATAAACATAACACTCTCATATTCAAACACAGGAGGACGCTATTGAAGCAAATGATTAATTTACGACAGACTGCAACTTGGTGTCAAGGAAAGACTATTTTGACAGGAAATGTTGCCGACAGGTTACTTCTTCGCCTACAGTCTACGCCTGTACTGAATTTTTCAACGTCACGAAACTTCCACGAAGGTTTCCACCATGGGACTCTGTCCGTTAGTGTATGTATGTTAATTATTTACTATGTCCTCACAACTATAGTTCTTGGATACATTCAACCCAAAAAAAAAACATTTTCCTGGCTCCTGGAACAGTTATTAGGCACACTTCCATGTATACTGCTGAGGAAAATTGGACCTGTTGAGAGAATGAGCCAGCATGCTGGGTGCTTGAGGAAATAGGACTAGCAATGATTACGTCGAAAAAATAATGTGGCGGCGATACAATGATCATATCATACTAAAGTAAGTATTGCAGGAAAAAGCATTTTTTTATTCCTTTCCATTAGTCTCTCTCCAAATATTTTGATCGAAAAATCATATTACAAAATTGAAGACTACGTGTTAGATAAAGATGTATGGAAAGACGACATGGCTCCAGAATCCACACAAATTTGATTCAAAGTGTATTCCATAGCATTTAAGTTTATTTGAAAAGAGCAATCCCTAGAGTTTCTTGCTCGTTCAGTAGCTTAAATGTGACGTTTTCAAATGTAAATTTATTTTACCTATGGAATAAATAATCTTTGACTTTGACTTTGAGTTCTCTTCTACTCTTTTTTTCATGTTATGTCCTGGTCATCAATAATTCAAAATTACTTTTTCTCTATTTAATTTACTGAATTATTAAAAGTGATTAGGCATAAAAATACTATAATTATATGACTGAACACAAAATCAACAATCGCAATTACAAGATATATT